>NC_054871.1:37287120-37598932 GCF_018320785.1 Cheilinus undulatus
TTCCCCTGGGGCTTCACCAGATGTAAACATGAGAATCATAGCAGTTAGCATGCAGTAGGGCCAGAGCGGTACGCCCATTTTTTAAGTAATAAATGGAAATAAAGTGGTATGTAGGCTGTTGAGGGGTGAAATCACGTATAACTACTCAACCAAAAGGAAAAAAGTCCAGATACCAAGGCAGGATATTAATCTGCAAAAAGGTACGAAGGCTGGTGGAGCTAGCTGCTAATGGTAGCCATACTGTATAGAGTATTTCAGGCTCTCTTCACACCCGCTAACACAGTGACCTTGTGACGAATTTGACTGTTTTCTTCTCTTTAGACTAGTGAGTTAAACATAATTTAAATGGGTGTTTAGCCGAATGGGAAATAGACGCCTGGGAAACATCCCTACGTTTTACCCACATGAAGAAGCCTGGAGAAAGTTACTGGACAAGACAAGAGGGTTACTCTAGCACTGCTAGCTTTCATTCCCCTTGCACGTTAGCATCCACATTCCTGTGGTGAATATCATCACTCATAGCTTCAGTTATACAACTGTAGCCCCCTTTTCTAGATCAAATTGGTGCCACACTGCGAATCAGATAAGCTAATTTAGGTCATTCTGGTGCCACTACAAAGGAATCTGAAAGTCAGACAACTTCTTTTGGAGGTTTGACCATTTCTTCTATTAATGAGACTAGCTCATGGAGACAGCACTGCTCTGTTATTTCAGTCAAGCTGGATAGCCTATCAGTGATATCCTACCCTTGCTACTAAAAGTAACATCAAATTGTAATCCATCAAAATCATCGAAAAGGGATTTTCTTGAAAAGGAATTAAAAGTACAGTGTTTTGCAAATGGATGTATTTGTCTACACCAGTGTTTCTCAACTGGTTAGGCATGAGGACCCACCTAGGCCTCCTTAAGAGAAATTAAGACCCAGGCTTTGAAAATATTCAACCACACAAATCTATTTAATGAAAACTTTGGACCTTACATGAAGAAAAAAACATATTGAACAAAGAGACAAGACAAAAGAAGAACAACATTATTATAGTTCTGGCATTGTGAAAGCCGTTTAAAATATTTATTGTGTGTCCTCGTTCAGAAAAAATCTTGAGACATGATTTTTAGCCTTGTATCCCAGCCCTACCTCCACCCTTTTCTCTTGTCTTTCTTGATTGACAACAGGGGTTCCTTCTGACCTACATTTGCATCTGCTCCCTGACCCAAATAGGACCCATGTAATGAGCTGCTCTGCCTTTTTTTTCTTTTTTTTTTAAATATCCTGAGCAGGAACCTGTGTGGCTCTCCTACAGGGGGGAGTTTATCTGTGCAGTAGTAGTAGTGTCCCCAGGGCTTTGTGTCTGGAGCTGCAGGGGCTGCACAAAGACACCGTCCCATCTAGACGCCTGCCTGCGCATCCACCCAGGCCATTCTAGGTCATCTGATTAATCTCCACGGTGATTACTAATCGGCGACTTGTGCTAATGTGCTGTATCACCGAGGCGCAGAGGCGAAATCATCAGACAGATTTCAATCTTGTTTGTCGGGTCATCAGTTCTTCTGAAGTACCTTCCCAAATATGGCAATAAAAAAGCAGAATCCATTCAGCGCGGAAGCTGTGCAGAGCGTCGAGCTGTAATATCATCTGACTGTGCAATGAGCCTGTTATTGTTTTTCTCCCAAAACGCCAGGAAGAGTCGACGCTGGCAGCAGCTTGTACACAAATAGAGAGCGAGAGATCCCCTGGGATCCCACTGTGGATTCCACGAGCGAGCGTGAAAGCCGTTTGGTGCTCTCAAGACATGAAGCTGTATGTGTTAGTGCAGCAGCCATCACAGCCAAAACCTGTCTGATAAACACAATCATCAGACTGGAAATATGAGCAGCTGCTTGATAAAGACACTCTGTCAAAAAGAGAGAGGAGATAGTTCTGTTCTCCGACACATTAAAGTGCATTTAGAGTACAAATCACCTTTTGTGTGTTTTTTTACAGCACTGTCAGATCTTATATGTGAGCTTCAACAATGCTTCACTGTGTTGGGCATGTTCCCACTGTTGTAGCACTCTTATTGAATATATCACACATGCATGTACTTATACAGACATTGTGAGGCGATTGAATTTCACTGCTGCAGAAATATAAATTTAGACTCACAGGAACAACCCGGGAACTAGTTTCCTGGTTTCATTTCCTGTCTCTTCACAGTGGGATTTTCTCTTATCAGCAAGTGTGATATTATGTGAATAATCTCATTTTCCTGCAGCTTTCATAATGATAGTTCTGCACATTTCTGATTCAGATGAACATCCTCGCCGCCGTAAGTGTTACATTGGTGCAAGATAAAAACCGTCCCTTTTGAGTGAGAGGGGAATGAGACATATTCTTCTAGAAATTGCCTTTCTTTTCATTCATTTCACTCGTGCTTTAGTCCATCTCATTTCAGATTATATTGCTCCCATCTGTGCTGAACAATCAGAAAGGAAACCTTTTCCAGCGGCTGCATTAGATGGCCTTTCATTTTCCTTGGGCCTGCAATCATAATGACATAATGTAGTGCACGAGCCTCTGCAGAGCTCTTCCCTCTATCTCTCGCCGTGGATACTCAAGTAGCTTCTCTTCCTGATATGTAAAATACCAAATCCTATTATTTCTCCGGCTAAATAACACCGCTCCCAAAGGCGTTGTGTGATGTTTTAATGAGAGCCCCCGATTCCCGATGCTCGACGCTGTCTTCTCTGCATTTCCTTAAACTGCCAAGTAAGAGCCCCATTAATAATTCAGCTCATTAAAGTGTGTAATTAATCTGGAGCTGTGTAACAGGGAGAGACTGGGGCGCAGGGAGAAAACTCTCCAGGGGGGCACAAGAGAAACATTGGGCTAAGAGAAGCAGCGCACCCGCTGTGATGGAACCAGTTCCCCGGCACACAACCAGTCCTCCTGCATCATTTATCTGGCAGGAAAAAGCTACAGAGAGAGACACCACCGCCGCCGCCGTCACTGCTGCTGCTACACACGAGACATCTTCAGGCAGCTCAGCCAATCAACAATGCTGTGCAAGTGCACAGTGCTGTGTTTGTGTGTATGCTCATGCATCTGGGGAATCTGCTCTGGTGTCTGTTTACTGAAGATGTTGAAGGTCAGTTTCTGGTTTCTTGTAAGGCTTTTTATGGTCACCACAGACTTTCTTAGAATGTAAACATGAAAATGTAAATGTACAGAAAAATCTGCTTGTGGACCTTATTGTGCTGTTATATTAACACTCAAGATAGTATTTATTTTCTACTGAAAGGCATACATTAACAATATAATATAAAATAGCAGAACTTTAGTTTTCAAAGCACATAAAAGAATAAAATCAAAAGAAACTAGGAGTGTACACTGTATGGTTTGTACCCCCCCCCCCAGGTCATGGTTCTGTTCATTGATAAAAAGGAACATAAAGTCCCAGAATTAAATTTCAGGTTTCCCTAATTTATCATCATTGTTAATTTTTTAAACTAACATAAGTGCAGCGTTTATTTTATTCCATCTAGTATTATGAAGAGCTAATGATAGAGCCTGTGATGTATTTAAGATGAGACAAAAAAAGAGGAAAAAAATTTGCAAAATAGATAGCAACACAGAAATGAATATCCTAATACCTCCTTATGTGAAACTATTAAAGGAAAAAAACGCAGATTTAAAAATGCATGCATTCAAAGCAATGTATTTTATTTATTATTGATGAAGTATGTTGTGACACTGTTGTGAGCAATTAGCCAGTACAGTGGTCACTCAGTTAAAATCTTGACTCATGTTCATCAGTGAAAGACCCTGGATGAGCTCAACACTGGATGGGACGTTGCAACGGAGTCTGAGCAGAGTGCTTCAATATGCACTTGTAGCCGCTGTTTTCTACTCCTACAGGTCCGTGCATAGCCTTTGAAATGTATCAGCAGTGGTAATATCTTTGACCCTTTCTGCTTTAACATGTGGATGCATTTCTAAAAACAGTGCAGAGGTGGGGAGAGAGAGAAGGAGCCGGCGGATCTCGCTCCTCTGCTTCTTTTGATACATTACAACTGCTCAGATTGGCGGCAAAATACTTGACACATTTGTTTTTTTTGTTTTTTTTTTTGGTTACTTTCTTTTTTAATGGTTCCGATGTATTTATTGTTTGACTCTGTGCATCGAACCATGACGGTTTGGCACAAATACAAAAACTGTTGCACCCCTAAGATATGCCATATAACACAGGCAGGAGCAGATTTAGCCATTTTTGGGCCCTAGGTGAACACATGCATGGGACCCTCCACATCCATTGTTCCCCCCCTTTGAAATTATTTTTTTATCAAACAAAGTCTGTAAAGTCTGTATGCAAATGTAAATTCTAAAAAAAAGTATGTACTTCTATGCATTATAATCAGAGGTAGAGAAAGTACAGTCTTATTGTACTCAATTAAAAGTACAGTTACTCTTGTTAAATTTTTCTTAAGTAGAAGTAAAAGTACTCAAGTCAAAATTAAAAGTATTTCATATGTTCAATTAAAAGTTTACTTAGAGTACTGAGTAGCTACTGAGGAGTTGTGGAGTAAAATATGATCTTTCTTTCTTTGCAAAAATGAAAAACAGAAGAACAGATCTCCAACCTGGTTGTTCAGATAAAGTCACACCTCTATAATAATGTAAAATACACAGAGAAATGAACAGTGTTAATTTAACTCATACAGAGTTGAATTTAACATTTTAAGTGTCTCTACTGGTCCACACTACATTTAGATAGACTACACTAAAAGTACTAAGTATTTTATTTTATTTGTGGTAAGGTGGGCCTCCTCTGGCAAGAACAAAGCAGAAAGTCAACCTCATTGCAAGGCAATGCATATTGATAAAGAATACACACTGCGCGCTCTTTAGGAGCACCTAAAGTCACAGGCAGGCACTCTAACTCAGTGGATAACTTTACTCATGGTGCAAATGTGTAAAACAACAAAAACCACAACAATCCACTTGAAAATGACTTTAAGACCCCAGCAGGCATCCCTGTAGAACAGGTAATATCATCAGGGCTTTGTGAGGAACTCACATCCCCCAGATTTGAAAGACAGTATAGTCAGCAGAGGTGGAAAAAGTACAAGAGTGTGAAACTCTAGTAAATATACAGTTATTCTGGTTTAAACTAACTTAAGTAGAAGTAAAAGTATGGCTTTCAAATTGTACTCAAAAAAGCACAAGTATTAAAAAAAACTACTTAATGGAGGTAATCTGAGTAAAAGTAAATCTAAGGTTGAGGTATTTTCATAACTTTAATCTGCAAGTTCCTGAATTTCTTTCAAAATCAAACCTGGAAACAGGAAGTAAGGCACCCTTTGCCAAAGACTGTACATAGAAATAAACAAACAGTGTAACACAAATGTTTGGAACCAAAAATGGAATTTCAAGAATTATATTAAAATTAAAAATTGTGATTAACTATTGAAATTCAGTGATTAATCCCAACTAAATATTTAACACTTAACAGTCCTATCATAGATACTTTTGAACTAATAGGGAAGCAGTACCTCTATCATGTTGTCTGCAAAAGGCCATTTTAGATACTGAGAGCTCTTTCTGTATAGACTCTCAGTATTGGCCAATAGGTACAAAGTATCTGCAAGCATTTGCATTCATAATTTGAAGAATATGGCTAAAGCAGACAGTGTGTAAGAGTATTCTATCTGATTTTCAACATCTGTTTTAATCCAGTAAAGAGGATTTTCACTCCCCAGAGGGATACTATCTGAATGAGCATCCCACTTTCCAGCGCAAAGCCTGAACAAAGTGTGTGATCTGAGCCTTGTGTTTGTTTTCGATGCTTCAGGTAGACCTCAGTAAACAGTGGCTTTCTCACTCAGCATGCCTGCTGCCACTCACCAGCCCTCAGCTGCTCCAGATGTGGCTTAATTTACTGCGACTTGGCTAATCATGGTGATTAAGGATTAATTACTGTTAATCACTTTTACATAAACTGGTTGGCAGTGGGAGAGCTGTGCACAGTGAAAAATGCCACATAAGTGTGTGCAGTTAGTTAGAAGGAACTGGACTGAGCTGGAGGCTGCCATGAGTCTGGGTTTTTTGTGGGTTTATAAGGGTGTAGTTTTAGGGTTCATTGGCTGGTTATTGAGATAAAGTTGAACTTTTTAAGATTTTTTTTGCTAATACTGGTCAAAAAAGAAAGTTTTAAAGTTAGATTTTATTTTTTTAGGTTTCAGTGTTTCTAAATAGGAGTTATCCTGAGCATATTTCCTGCTGACAGGAGGGACACTGTCAATATTCAGCCCAGCAGTCGTCTCTTGGTCAGCCCAGGCTGAACACACACTGCTGGGCTGTGCGAATGTCCTGCTACAGGAGATAAGAATGTGAAGGAGCATAACCACTGCGAGTTCCATTAACACAGACTGACAAGGGAATCACAGGGACATCAGGGGGTCTGGGATGAGGCTGACAACAAAGCCGCTGCTCTGTGCTCGTACCCCCACCCCCTCCACCCACCCCACTGCGCGAGCTGAGGGTGGCAGTGTGGTCACCTTCCCTCCTTGGCCTGGTTTCACACTGACATGCTCGTCTGCTCTCCTGAAGGAATGGCTTTAATAAGGTAGAACGGATCAAGGAGACTGTTAATGACATGGCAGGCCCAGTCAACACACTGCCTGAGGCCATGGATGGCCCCAGTCTGGTGCATGCTGCTGGACGCTCGCTATCTCATGTGGGACACTCAGGACACTTGTCTGGATGCTCTTTAACTGCTACCCATCCTATGTGAGGGCTGCACTGTGGCATGAACCCAAGCCAATTCACTGAGCTGGTGAACTTTTTTTTGCCTTATTCTGCACTTAGTATACCATGTAGTGTAACAAAAACAGTAGTTTAAATAAAAACAGGACAATGGAGCCTTCTGTTTTGGTATTTAGCATTGAATATTTATGCAGTCCATTTTAATAAGTGACTGCATAAATACTCACCCTCTTTAAGTATTTAGTAGATACACATTTGGCTGGAATCACAGCACTAAGTCTGTGTGGATAGGTCTCAATCAGGCTTGCACATCTGGACACTGCAATTTTACTCTATTCTTCTTTGCAAAACTGCTCAAGCTCTGCCAGGTTGCACGGGAATCAGTCATGAACAGCCCTTTTCAGGTCCAGCCACAAATTCTCTATTCAATGTAGGTCTTGGCTTTGACTCAGCACTCCAGAACATTCACTTTATTGTCTTTAAACCATTTCTGTGTTGCTTTCACTGTATGCTTTAGACCATTGTCTTGTTGGAAAATACATTATCTCCCAAGCTGTAGTTCTCTTGCAGACTGAATAAGATTGTCCTCCAGGATTTCTCTCTATTTTACTGCATTCATTTTACCCTCTACTTTTATAAGCCTTCCAGGGCCATCTGCCAAGAAGCATCCCCTCAGCATGATGCTGCTGCTGCTGTGCTTCACAGTGGGGATGGTGTATTTGTGGTGATGTGCAGTGTCTGCCAAACATAGCGTCTTGTCTGGTGGCCAAAAAGCACTGGCAAGATTCTATGTTTGCAAACTCTAGTGATCTAAGCAGATTTACACATGTGCCATATTCCCTCCATTTCTTGATAGTGGATTTAATTGAACTCTGTAGGATGTTCAATCCCTTGGAAGATGTTTTTTTTTTTCTTTATCCCGTGACTTAAACTTTTCAATACCTTTTTTCTGAGTTGCTTGGAGTGTTCTTTTGTCTTCAGGGTGCAATTGTAGCCAGGAATACTGTTTTTTTTTTGTCAAAAAAAAGAAAAAAATGATATTGACCACGATTGATTTATAAAATCAATAAAAGGGTAAACGTCCAAAGAGGTGTATACTTGTTTATAGCTATTGTATAAAGTCAGAATAAGATTATTTATGATTAGATCAAACTCTTAATAATCATGATTATAGGCTACTTGTAGCCACTTTGTACTTGTTAGTCCAAGTGTGCAGTATAAAGAGGTGTACGATATGTTTTCAACAAAGAAAGAACTTCACATTATCTGCAGAAAAACTGAACCTGCGAGCATGAATGTTTGCTTGTGCATAGATCTTGCAGCTCTGTTTGTAGATATCATCATCACCATCATCCACCATTTTTCCTGTTTTCTCTTTTGTGCAGTAGATCATAACTGCAGTCTTACTGGCATTATATTTGATATCATGTTCATCACCATAAACAGAGCACACAGACAAAAGCTGCTGAAGACCAGCACTACTCTGACAAAAAACAACCAGGTCATCCGCATGCATCAAATGATCTACTGATCTGTCACCAATCATACAGACAGTATTACAGAATTTCAACTGCTTGCACAGATCTTCAATATACAAATTAAAAAAGAACTGGGAAAATTCCTCCCTGTCTGACACCATTACTCAAACCAAACGGGGCTGATAGACTATGCCCCCACTTTACCTGCATTGTCAAATGGGACTGAGCCTTAGTACTGCAGCCGGAGTATTGTAAATCCCTACGGGTATTTTATGTCTATTCTACCAAAACCCATGTCTTTTCTAACGTTCCTTATGCCTTGGTTGACCTAACCATAATTTCCTTCCCTGGTACCTTCAGATGACAGGCATGTGTGTGATCAGTATTTATAACAAAAGCCTGAGCTGCTCCTTTATCGTCTGAACTGGTGGTCACAAAGTGGAAAGGCCACATAAAGGATAAAAAGGCAGCAAAGCGCTTTTAATGTGAAAGCTGTCAGCTCCACTCGCCTTAGTTTTCACCCTGTGAAGAGCACACGGCCTTATCGCTTTAATTGACTCTTTATCTTTTTGTTAATTTCCTCTTTAGTGCATTAGCTCCCATTCTACCTTTTGATATGTCATTTCACATAGGCTCTTGTATGACTTGCAGGAAGTGTCTGCATAGATTACCATATTTCACAAAAAGGCACATTTCTCTATTTAAACAGCACTGTTATGAAGCCGAGTTCCTTCATAATTGTCTTGATTGTCCATTAACCTCTGTGAGATTGTCTGTTAACCTTATTCCCTTCAAATGAAATACATGACTCTGAACGTTAAATTATTTTATTCTTCACATATCCCAGAGCTCTTCTTGTGCATGTCTAATAAGTGTGGTAAAATGTTATGTTGCTGCCAGGAGTTTAAAGACTAGAGATTTTACAAAGGCAAACAGAGGGGACTTAAGGGAAGCAGGATTTAACAGTTTGATGCCTGTCGTCTTCCTCCTGCTCTATGTTGGTTCTCTTTCCATTCCAGTACACTTGCGACTGTATAATGAATTATGCCGATGTTGAATTAGCATGTAGCTGTCGCTTCGGCGCTGGTGCTTGCCTTGTGACAGGACCACCGTAGCACAGGCCTGCATCAAGAGAGGGGGCTTCCGCTGTGATTTATTAACTGCTAAAGCCACAATGAAGTGTGCCCACTGAAGCACCAGTGCAAACAAATAAGGCCAGGGCTGTCACTGTAAATTCATGCAGACAGGCCAACCGCAGCCTGACCAGAAAGGGTTAATTATGCAAAAGCATTTGGCTTTCAAGGCAAGTTTCTGAGCACGGACTGATTATATGAGGCAAGGTTACATCACAGCTGCCTTTTGTATGACGTGTTGAATTTCAGCATTATAAAATTCGAGATAGGACAGATTTGTTCCCATTTTGTTTGATTGCTTTAAAGTATAAACCAATCAGAATAAAGGCTTCCGGATTCTCTTATTTACACAGGATGCCATAAAGCAAAATGCACTTTTATGTGTGGATGCAAGATTTCAGTCAGCCAAGCAACACTTTTGAAGTTCAAATGTCAATTTTTTAAGTTTCTCAGACCAAAAACATTATAGAAAGTACAGTGAATGTCCATGGTTTGCATAATAAAACACAACTGTCCTTCTGTAATTAACTCTACTTTAGAAAACAAATGCAAAAGACATAGTTTACAGGCATGTTTTATTCTTAAATGTCTCTCTCTATTTGTTGTGAGATGCAATTACTGTGAAAATCAGCACTGATACAGATGTTTAAAACATGGTAATGTAAAATAGACCTGTACAGTGGATGGGAAGTTTCACATTAATGTGGAAGAGATGATGCAAATCACACAAACAAAAACAGGTGCGGATATTTAAAACACATTACATTACTAGAAAATCAAAACACAAAAAGTTTCTCAACGGAAGTGTCTGATTGACACTTTTCCTATACATAAATACTGTGTTTCAGTTTATGTGATATGACTAAAATTGAGGTGGCGAACAACATTCTGAAGTGTGAAAATCACTTAAGTGATGACACTTATGATACTTATGATACTTAGAGTATATTTTAGGAGTCTGTTACATCAATCATTTGTCAGAAACATTTTCATAGAATTATGTAACACTTCTGTGTGGGAAAAGAATTCATAACCAAAGTTATCTCAAGACGCTTTGCACAGAGGGCAGGTCTAGTCTCTAGTGTGGCCTGTGATTATAAATGCCAGCGTTCACCATGAGCTTAGCACTAGCAGCATTTAGCCCTGTTACAGTGGTGAGAAAAACTTTCCCTTTAAGAGGCAGGAGTCTGGAGCAGAACCAGACAGCCATCTGCCACTCTGGTGTTGTAAAGAGGCTTTAGGAGGGTCATAGGGTGGAAGAAAAGCAGGAAGAGGGACAAGAGACACAACAAAACAACAAATGAAAGACAAATTTATGGCAGTCATAGTGATAACTCAGGGTTAATTTCATTTACTAAAACTGTGACTAAAAATGTTCGTTGACAGCCTTTTTTCCATGAGAAACACTAGACTAAGACCAAAACCAAAAAATTGACAACTAAAACTGACTAAAAGTGAGTTTAGTTTTCAAAACGAGACTGAACTTTAATTTAGTTTTCGTCAGACATTCAGAATTTGTCAAATCTGTCAAAATACAAAACATCTGTATCTTTTCTGCCTCTCAGATGTAGAAAGCAGGGACCCCAGGCTTGGAAGGGTGTATACAGTAGAACACACTACTATGGTTTGATACCAGATTCAGGCAGGACAATAAAAGCTTGGACTAAAAGTTAAGACAACAATGCCAGGACTTTTTATGGACTAAACTTGACTGAAATCATTTTGAGTTTTTGTTGACTAAAACTATAAAGTGTAGAAATGACTAAAAGGTGAAGAAAACTAAAAAGGCATTTAATCGAAAGACTGAAAATTAACACTGTAAACAAAGTGGCAGTAGAGTTTCAGATTACGTTTCTTTGTATGCAAATGAAAATCTAGCATATTTCTTAGCATTTGCACTTTACAGTGTCAGCCTTACATTAAAGCCTGTTTTTCTGGACTAAATAGACTGGACTATCCATAATGTGTCCTCACTTCACAAATGCTTGTCAGATTTTTGGGTGTCATGATCATCTGTTCAGTATGGCGTGCTAGTTTCCACCCTTGAGTGTTAGCAAACAGAGCATAGCTTTGCTTGTAGAGAGTAAATTATGAAGTCAACATAAATTTTGCTTTGTTTTTTCCATATTTGAAGGTAGTTTATACTAAAAAGTTACACCCTTATTGAACGAGAGTAGTCCCCCCCCCCCCCCCCCCAGCATTTGGAGAATATCGGTTTGCAGGGAGGAAGAAGCCAGCAGTAGGTATAATCGCACCAGATTACGATTCCACATTGTGTCTGTGAGGCCGTCCACATGGAAAGCATAACCGAGCCTTTATGTTTTAAACACATTGGCAGGTAACGTGGGTCTAAACTTGCTGAAAATGCTAAGAATTAGTTCAGCTGTCTAGTCATTCTGGTGCAGACTACAGCGTGTTCACATTTAATCTTTAAGCCGGCTATTTGTCCGCATCCCAGTGTTGCTCTCTTAACTCCAGTGTAAACGTATGATCCTGTGATTCAGCCTCTCTTGGCTGCTCCTCTCAGTTTCAGCTGGGCCCTGTGGGTAAGGGTGCACACTGTTGGCCAGAGCAAAACCACAGCATGGTTTGAAGGTTGCAGAAACAAACCATGTGAATTTTTCATGTATTTCTTAACGTGTTACCCCATATCCTGTTGGGAAAATGTTTTCTCATAAAGTTAATGAAGCTGGTGAGGAGATGAATTAATTTTAGTGATGTTCACTTGTATTGAAAAGCTAGTAAAACATGTCACAGATTGTAGCATCAAAGGTTTGAGCCTGTCACCTTTCAAAGTTGCTCTTTGAAACATCAGGCCAGACGTTTGTTGATCTGCCTGGACACGTTTTCACCTGACTGGCATAGAGTGTCACTTCTTGCTGCCTCTTCCCCCGTGCCTTCTCCCTGTGATGTAACACCGAGGATCACATTTCAGCGTCTGGGTGTAGAGCGGAGGGCCTCCAAAGGTGTCCGCCAGTTTGAGCTGAGGCACCCAATCTCTGTCAAAGGCCTTTATGTTTGAACGTCCTTCCTGCTAACAGTGACAGAACAGCCCAACATCATTAATTAAACATCAGCCTTTCCCACAATCACCGGATCGCCATGACAGGCTGCCATGCCAACAGTCCCCGTCGACATGCCTTGGAAATCTAGAAGGGGATTACATATGGTAATGGTTTTTGACAGGCTGCCATTTGCCTCTGTTAATCTGATAGGAGAAGATATCTGGACTGCAGAGCATGGTGTGTTGTAACTCTTTGAGTCTGATATTGTTACGCCATGAAAAAAAACTGAAGATGCAAGCAGTGTCCTGGAAGAATTCTTAATCCCCTGACAAGCTTTTGATGGGATCCCAAATATTGTAACTGACTCAAACGTGTATTTTTAGACCTGGATCCTGCTTGTATTTGCTGTCAATTTCAATATTTCTCACATTTATGATCTCCTGTCATGTATGGCGTGATGATGTGACAATCTATAACAGACCCTGGTGATAACATTTCTCGTTACGAAGCTCGCTCCAGGCTGCCAACCCACTTTGGTTTTTGCACGGTTCATGTGCCTTCAGAGAAAACACTGAGTTTATTCTTAGGTCTTTGTTCAATTAAGACTCACCCTAAATTCAGAGCTGCTCCGAATCACTGTATCTCTGTAGCTTGTTTGGTTAATAATTTAATACAGGCGCACATCTTCATATGAGGCTGTGAACTAATCTTCTTGAATGACTAATATATGGGCAACTGAGACTGTTACACATGCTGAAAACAAGCATCCAAGGGGGAGAAGATGGGGGTGTAGGCAAGCTGCTCTCCCCCAAATAGGGACGTAAATCATCTCCGAGCATCATATTCAAGCTTATCCTAAAAGAGCAAAAGCTTTTTCCCTCTCAGCCACGTGGAAATGAAATAAATATTTCCAGATAAACAACCAGACAGTTAAACATCCACCTCTCCGAAAGCCGATTGCCCTGAGCTTTTATTAAATATCGATTTGATTTGTAAAAGGCCAGATGCTGCGAGGTTAAATAAATGTCACATTCTCCCGGCCCAGTTTACTCTTCTTGTCTGCTCAGTCGGTGACATTTTGTCTCACTGAGTGTACACAGAGCAGTAAAAACCCCCCAACCATCTTGACCCAGTGCATCTATCCATCAGGAGATTCATTTACAGGAAGACACTATGCATCTTTCCCTCCAACATGCCACTTTCATCCTGCATGCCTTGTGTTATCAGTAAAATCATCAGCAAGCCAAGCCAATTTGAGAATGCTTTTATCCATATTAACTTGTGAAATAAAGTAAAGCAATAAAAGCCTGGTGCACGCCTCCTTGTGAGAATTGCTTGTCAACGACAAGCAGGAAGGAATAAGGCATCGTCTGACAACAAGCCATCTTTGAAACGCCTCCGAGAGGGAAATGGCATCCATTAGAGATGTACAGAAAATGTCTGTTCGCCAAGGGGGGGAGGGGGGTCCGAATCACACAGACACATAGATAATTGTTTATCCCTGGGAGAACCTCCAGTGTTTGTCTGCGGGTGGCTAAGTAAGTTCAGCAGCACTATTGGACAGGGAGCGCCCGGCAGACCCAAGGCTCGACAAACATTAGGATGAATCAATTAGGCCGCCATTAGCCAATAAAGTGGCCCTCACTGAGTCGTGTAATTATGACCCACAGCAAAGCCGATTTTATGGAGTCACATTATCCCTTTCTTTTCTTTATTAATTTTATTTGTTTGAGATAATCCCCTCCATGGTTTTAATTATGTGCTTTAGGTTCATGCTGGAATAAATAAATCATCATTTGCTTCCTTCACTTCTGCTGTTTCCTCCTGTCATCTCAAAAGGGATCACACTGATTAGTACTTTAAATTAAAAATGAGCACAGTCACATCCTTTCTGCGAGATCCACATGAACCCCACTCGGAGCAGGTTCCCCGATTAGATTGTAAGATAAGAGACGGCAGGAAGAGCTGATATTATAGGCAGCAGCTACTTAGCTTGTTCCCAGCTCGGAGGATACAGTGTAAGTGTGACAATGTGCTGTCAATGAGGGATGACAGTACACAGCCAACATGGCGTAATGCATTGTTCCTTCCCGGGTCCCTCCTGACAGATGCTCTCCAAGACAGCTGGATCAGCAGCAAGAATGGCGCCGGGATCTGGGCTGAGCCGAGGATGTGATACGCGGCTGATTAGCGAGGGGATACACGTGTCAACAGGCACATCCCGGGGATCACGCCGGAGTTCATGTTAATTGTCACTTTAAGGCACATTTACCTGTTTATTTTGGAAAGCTCGCCCCATTGAATGTAGTCATTTGCTTTCCATTTGTCTGTGACCTTTTCTTATTCCATCTTTCTATAAAAAGTCAGCCTCCTTGTTTTTTTTTTTTGTTTTTTTTTTTTTGTCTTTTTCCTTCCAAGAGATCTCCTAAGCAATGACCTTCTCTGCTGCAGCCGCTCTTACAAGACTGATGCTGGAGGTGCTTCAAGCCAAGTAAAATAAACACTCAGTGAATGTTTAAGCTGGAACTTGGCAGAATCCTATCGTTTCTGTGGACACGGGGAATTTTTATGTTCCATTTTGCATTTGAGAGTCTAGACGTTTTATGAGTTCTGGATGAAATTTGGCCTTGGTTTTTACTGTAGAAACATCTCAGAGATACAACCTGTACAAATGCACTCTGGATATCACTTCCTACACCCCCTTTTGTGCTCAAGTTACTAATTTTTAAGCCAAAAGCTTATTGGAGAGATATAAATTTAAGAGACATTGAAGTCTCACTCTAATTTCCACCTTAATGGAGCATCTTGTTGTGTTCTTTCCTCAGAATGATGTTTTTTCTGTCTTTCTGCTCAGTCTTTGTTTTGTTCTCTTTAAAATGACTTCCAGAAAGTTCAGCCCATTTTCTTCCATGGGATATTGTGGTGTGCTCTTTCTTTAACACCCACTTTTGTGTGGTATTTATGAGGTGGTAACTATAGAGAGAAATAGCCCCTCCATACTGGTGAGGATTTTAGGAGCTGAGCAGCAACAGGGGTCTCTGTTGATGTACATTAACTACAGCAGACAGGCAGGTCTCGAGTTTCTGATGTAGCAGGTTTGATCGGGTCATAACTCGGCTGCCAGTCGCTGCTGAGTGGAGTTAAGGCGGGTGTGAAGCCATCTGAGATTTTCCCCTCTGAGCCCATCCGTACATTACAGGAGTGATGAAGGAGTCTGGGTAATGAGACAGGATGTTTGTATAGTCCTGCCACCCCAAGAGACTCCTTCCCCTCCTCCTCCAACATTCAGCCCACTCTCAAATTAGGACTGGGTGATGTGGACCAAAAATCTTAGCTAGATTTTTTTTTTTTTTTTTTTTTCTGAGTGGCGATACACAATATATGAGGGCTGGGAAAATAATAGGAGACTCAATTTCAGCGACAGCTACCTGAAATTAAACTTGTAATCCTACAGTATGATACGATAAAAACACCATACAATACAAAATGTAACAATATGATCTGAGTACATCACAACAACCTCAGAAGCATACGTACTATAAGAAACTGCAATATGATACGAAACAACACGATATGATATGATGGCATAATATAATATGATAATATTATGATAATATGGCATAATACAGCATGATGCAGTACAGCAGGATATGTTTTGATACAAAGTGGCTGGATAGCACAGTGGTTTACATTGTTGACTATGGTGTGGGAGATGGGGGTTCAAGTTTGCTAAATAACACAACTATACACATTGACACAACATGATATCAGTACATGATACCTACTTAAAAATGATACCATTCTATACCATATGTTAGAGTAAGATACAATACAATGTGATCTGAAACGAAACAAATCAAAATGAAACAATACTGCATAAAATGGTATAGTGCGATCTGATTCATTACAAAATATTAATAGTATATTACAACCACTTCTAAAACATACTTACAATACAAACCACACCATAACATACCATTTGTTAATGTAAGAAATGATATGATACAATATATGACATAATACTGTATGATACAATACAGTATTATGTGTTTTGAAGAGAAACCAAAACTAAATTAAATCTGAGTACATCATAAATACCTGAAGAACATGGTAAGATAGGATATGTTTTCATAGCATAGCGTACCAGTGTTATAGCAATTAACAATAGGATGCATTATGAAATTAAATAAAAGAAAATGAAACTGAATAAAATGGTATGATTCAGTACAGTATGATAACAGTCAAGACACAATGTTACGATACATCTTGAGTACATCACAACCTCCTCAAAAGCATTCTTACAATTCAATTCAAACCACAAACAATACTAAACCATAAATTATGGTAAGAAATGATACGATGCGAACAATACTGTATGATACAGTACAGTATAATGTGTTCTGAGACAAAACTAGAATATCAGAACATCATAACTACCTCAGGAACATATTTTTGATACAACACCTTACCATTCCATGTTGTACCCTACCATATATAATGGTTAGATACAATATGATGGAATACGAAGAAAAAACAAAGAAAAATGAGATAGCATGAATACAGCATAGAACAGTATGACACAAGACAGTTCAATGCAATACAGTACAAATAAAATAAGAACAAAAGTAAATGATGCTATACAAATTAAGAAAACAAAACAATACAATAAAATACGATACCAAATGCAACACAATGAAACAAAACGATAGTGCAGAAAATTGTATGATACAGTACAGTATGATACGGTATGATGATATTTTTTATTTTCCTTAACAGGACGTTTGTCTTGTCCTGCACAATTACACCTGTCTTTTCAGTTACAGATATAATATAACTTTGGTTACCTTTATGTCATTTTTATTTTTCAACAATTTATTGATGATAAATATTAATTTTTATGTTTTACTCCTGTAAAGAACTACCAAATGCTTGTCAAAGTACAAGAGTTATAAACTTTGATATGATTTATTAAAAGTGTATCAATTTTGAAACCTGTGTGATTCAATGGCAACAAAACTAGAGGTTTTAGTGACCCTGTTTTAGGTACTTTATTGTTTTCATTGTTTCCCCTAACTGCCTCTTATTTGAACATATTTATCTGAAACATTTACGATACTCAGTCAGCTTTATTCACCAGCAGACTTTAAATATATTAACTGACACTCACGAAGAGAGCATTTTTGGATGATTTTGATGAATTATGATTGGTTTGTATTCAGAGCAGAAGGAGGATATCAATATTGGGTGATCTAGTATCAATACAGGAAACCATGTTTGAAACCACGGCAACAAAAACACAGTCCTAAACAGCTAACATTTCGCTGTTTTTCATTTTTGATTACAAGTAATTGCAGGCATTGTTTTCTCTGTCTAAACTGTGCAGAATCGTTTGCAATGGGATGGTTGTGTCATGCCCCAGTGTGCAGGCGGCCCAGGTTCAAGCCTGTGGCTTCTTTCCTACATCATTCCCTGTTCTCTCATCCATGTTTTTGACAGAAGTTTGACTGAAATTTTGGATTATTAAATCAATACATTTCCTAGTGTTAGGTTGTTTAAAAATCCATTTTGCACTGCCATTGTACAGTGTAGATATCTGTCTCATGTGATTTTTAATAATTATATAAATTCTCCTAAAACAAACAAATAAAAATATAATTCCCTTTACACATTTAACATTTGCAATAGAATATCTCATAGCCAATAAGTATCTAACTGTGGTTTTCACTGAAAACAGCCTGTTCACTAAGCATTAGTGTTTTTTATACCAGTATAAACAATATCATCTTAGCTATTATCTTGTTTGAAAATACATTGACATATCATAAAAACTGGATATGTCGCCCAGCCCCACTCCCAGTCTACCTCCTGCTGAGCTGATGGTCTGAACCACTGACCTCTTCCACTCGCCAACAGTTACCATATTTGCATTTCCAGTCCACTCAGGGGCAAGTGGGGGTTACTTAAGGAGCCCCCACCTCTTCCTTTACTAATACAGCAGGCCTCATTCTCATCCCTGTGACCCCCTGCCCAGGCCTACCAACCCGGACAGCAGTCTGGGGTTAATGCACCAAGCACTCCTATTGTCTCTGAATTAATTAAGTGCTCCCCGCCTGTCCCTTCTCATTCAATGACAACGAGACAAATGACGAATGGTAACGTTTTAAATGGCTATCGACACACCGTCGGTAGAGAGGGCGGGGGGGTCTAATGTCACAGAGTCACAGCTCCTGTTAGCACTGTGAACCCCCCTGTTAGGAAAACACCGGATGTTGTCGATTCACTTTCAATGTCCACTGTGGGATCAATTTAAAGTCCTCTCAGCTGCTCACTCCCCCACACAGGAGAAGGTGTTATATATTGAAATGGATGTTTTCTCAGATGGAGGAGGAAACGTCTGAGCTGTGGAGTGTTTTCACCTCAGAAAATGGAAGGTTGGACTCAGAGCATATTCAGAATGGCAAGGGAGACCTCTAGTGGAAGGCAGAGGTATATCAACAATGACCAATGTTGATTCTACTTTGCTGTTTGGAATTTTAAACACGTCACCAAAAATAAGTTTTAGATTTAATTTTTCTTTTCTAAGGGACTCGGGAGGGAAAGAGACAATAAGTGGTTTTATGTTAGCCTACATTGACAGAAGATGAAAAAAAAACAGCACTTCACAAACAATTTGAAATATCTCATCAATCCAAGTCATACTATTTATTTAAATAATTGATACTGAAGCGTTAAATCTAAGAAAATCATTGACTTTGTTGATTGATCTTATCAATAAAGGAATAGCTCAGTGAATTGAATAGAGAAAAATGTCCAATTATTTTTCTTGAGATAAAGTAATCCTATTAACAAACCTCTGCTGTATCTTTTATTAAATCAGCTCTGCTGTTAATAGTGGAGTGAATGCTGGGTTCCTTTGGGATAGTTCTGGAGCAGAATGCTGGATATGGAACTACTGAAGGTAGATATCCTGAGAAACAACCCTGGAAATGCTAAATGTTCTAAAACTGGGGTGTCCAAACTATGGCCCGGGAGCCAAATGCAGCCTGTGGTCCATTTTTGATTGGCCTGCAGTAATTTCTAAGAATTAAATGAAATATGGCCCACATTTGAACATGAAGGCTGTGCTTGACTGTATTGTACCTCTTGGTTTCAACATAAGGTAGTGCTACCTTAATTGTGTAAACAAACATTTTGACAAGAGGAATTTATTGATTTGAATTTTTCTGTGACTAAATTAAGACATCACTGTAAATGGTAAACATATTGGCAACCAAAATAATAATAATATCTTGATTTATGATGCCCTGCTGGATTACAGAGGCAAATAGCAGTATCAGTGGTGTTTTAGGGGCAGAGCCAGTAGCCAGGGCTGACCAGGGCCTCCCCAAAGTCCTTAAAATGATTGCCTATTTGCCTTGTCAGCCATTAAATTGCCATTTAAGCATACCCAATCACTAAGCATATCTAAACACCCCTCAGCACACCTAACCACAGTTTCAGCCCACCAGCAGTGTCCTCCACAAGCTAGACGTAGCGGCAGTTGTTGAAAGTTTGCAGCTGAGGGAAATAGGATATCCACCCTTCTCTCTACTGTGTGGACAAATTTCAGACAGAGACTACACTAGGGGGGGCCTTTCGCCTTAATTTTAGGACTATCTGCATTTTTATTTGAGTGCAATTACTGTATTGTTTGCAGATGAAAAACACTCTCCTCTTCTTGTTTTGCGTTTTTAAAGCGAGTGTTGTCTGGTACAGGCTCTGTGGACAAAAAGGGAAAAGTCCGCTGCTGCTTGCCTCCTTTGATTCACTGATTTTAGTCGGCTGGCTCATGTTAGATGTATAATTACAGTATAAGCGGTCTGAACTAGAGAAGAAATATTGCAGAAGCTTTTCCAATTTAATCCACTGATAATGTATTTACAAAGCTAAAAACAACAAAGGGTTGACTAAAGTGCTGTATAATAAAAATTAAAAACAATAAAAACACAATAAAACACAGGGCCAATTTGAAAACAAGAGGGCATAAAAAGACCAATATAAACAGAAAGAGGGTTACAGAGGGTTTTAGAAAGGACTCGAGAAAGGACAGATCCATACTGGGGCTGGTACAGCCTCCATGGGGTCCAAAAACAAAGAATTCTCTGTAATTTAGGGTAGTCATTGTTTTTGGACCAAGCAAGCTAACTTGTATTTTGAAGGGGCAATAGACTACTAAGTAAATGCCTGAGTTTAGCGTAAGCACTTGACCGCTAATCTAAATGCAGCTGTTCTCAGAGTAAAACAGCAAACCTTTTCTGGATTTTTTCTGACAGTGAATCAGTTTGACAAATGCCAGAGAAGTAATATTCAGTAGTGAAACAGAGGAGGCTGTTAGCCTGTGTGCTACACAATCAGAGATTTTCAGTTCAATTTTTGGGAGTTTTTTCCCTTTAAGTTAGAGTTAAAACCAGGGACATTACCAGGATGTCTAGTCACCCTAAACTATCATCCTAGAGAGCAGGAGTACAGGAGGATTATGACAACAAGCAGCTGCAGAAAAAAATGTTTGAATGATGTTGTAAGAAGCTGAATATTAAATATGAGACACCACTCCTCAAATTAGGGATGCAACAACAAACATTTAAGGTCAATAAAAATGTATAATTAAAAGTGTTGGCAACAAATTATTATTGCATCACTTTACGTGGTGTGCAGCTGTTTACATCACACCCAGGCTGCTGATAAACATAACTTTGGCTTAGTTTACTTCTCTGTTAATCAATGGAAAAAATTAGGAGAAATATTCATCAGTGCTCATTTTCCATGACAGTCAATATGAAATCTGTCATAAAATCTTAACTGGAACTTAAGTTTAATTTCTAGATGAGTCTGGATATAAACATTAGCAGTGGGCTGTTAGATGATATTTCCCCAACTTTGTGTCTTAAATGTCTGCTAAAATGACAACACAATCTGACAACAAGCACTAACAAGTTAATGTTAGTTTGGTCAAGCAGTGAGTGATAAAAGTATGTAAGTTATTTTAAAAAAAGCACCTAATGAATCGGGAAAATAATCATCCGATGAATGGATGATTGAAATGATCTTTTATTGCAGCCCTATCTCAAATGATGCATTTAGTGTAGGAATGCACTAGTTTATGCCTTTCTCTCATCCATAGATGGTTAGGGTTAGATTATGTACAGATTTAAAAAGAAAAGAAAATGAAAGGGAAACTGTCAGCAAATAAACCTGGGTGGCTGTAAATATAACTGTCCAAGTATGATGTATGAGTGGGAAACACCGTGATATTTGATATTTGACTTGGTAAGCAGAGTTGAAGCCCTGTCTGCAGAAATTTTAACATAAACTTGACAAAAATAGAGCAAACTGTAAACTGTGCACTCCCAAAATGTCAAGAAGAGGGGTGAGGAAGAGCTGATGAAAACAAAGCAGACTTTTAAATTAATTTCAACAACTGTAACGGTGTCAGTACAGATTCATATTTGTACTCCTTATCAGCAAATACACAAATCTAAGAACTCTTGCTGCGTCAGAAAACTGTGGTATCAGTGCATCCCTACAATTTAGACTGTTTAGGAGGTTGTCTGTAAGTATTGGTGAATGAAATCAAAAAAACGTCCCAAGATTGCATGTCTAGGACTTCAGTTTTTGGTGCTGTGTCAGTTTTTTTGTGGTATTATGAAAACCATCTGTTGTTTCTCTACAGTAAAAATATTCAGATATTTATCAGACGTTGCCACTCAGCTAAGAAATGTTAAGATATGAGTTTTGGTCTATGTCATAGAGCTGGAGTTTGAAAGCAGAGGTTTTCTTTCCAGTCACTTGAATCAAAAATCTGTGCAGCAGTCCTCTGATGCTGCTTTCAATAAACAAAGCAAGAGCACAGATTTTTGTTATTATGCATTGATCCTATAAATGGTGTTTACATCCTCAGTTATCTCCTCTATTCACACAGATGATCATCGGCCACTCTCCCATCACATATCCGTCTTTGCTCCACCATACTGCATCCCTCACACCGAGCTGGTGGACGAGTGGGTGCAGCTCAGCGGTGTC
This sequence comes from Cheilinus undulatus, assembly GCF_018320785.1. Classification (NCBI taxonomy): domain Eukaryota; kingdom Metazoa; phylum Chordata; class Actinopteri; order Labriformes; family Labridae; genus Cheilinus; species Cheilinus undulatus. The sequence continues at coordinate 37,309,538 of NC_054871.1, forward strand.
AGCCATGCGCTCAGCCTCCTCCACATCTGACAGCTTGTTACAGTGCATCATGCCGCCGTAGGTGTGACCTTTATGACTGACCTCTGACCTCTTCCTGTCATTGCAGTGCTGAGTATCCGCGGCGCCCAGGAGGAGGAGCCCCCGGATCCCCAGCTCATGCGTCTGGACAACATGCTGCTGGCGGAGGGTGTGTCCGGTCCAGAGAAAGGTGGAGGCTCGGCGGCAGCTGCGGCGGCAGCGGCGGCCTCGGGAGGAGCTGGAGCGGACAACTCGGCAGAGCACTCTGACTACAGAGCCAAACTGTCCCAGATCAGACAGATCTACCACACAGAGCTGGAGAAGTACGAACAGGTGAGGACAGATAGATGTGTCATCTACTAAACAGTGACAGTGCTTATTGATGCCAGTATTAAGGCTAATATTAGTATAATTAGTCATCTTGATGGTGTGTTTCACCATTCATTAAAATAAATGAAATATTTAGAAAAAGATAGGTTTTATTTTAACCTCAGTTCTGAAAGTATTAGTGAGTTCTACACATCATTTGTCTTCCCATTTAGGACTTTTTTCCTGCAATTAAAGCCATAAAAGAAAGGAGAATTGCCCCTATGATTCTGTGACAGCAGTGTTTCTCAAAATGATTATTAAACTAAATAACACCTGTAGACCTCATTAAAATAAAGTAATGGTGACAATGGATGCAGTTAAGGCCTAAACATCCTGACTTTTGCATTCCCCTGTAGCAGTATATCCCAACCCTTTTCCTTGGAGCCCCTACTACTTATGGGAACCTCTCCAGGACCCACACCATATTTGTTACATTAGGTAACATATTTGTCTTACCAAAAGATCATATCATAGATCATAGTTAGAGAGTGTTTTATCCTGACTTTAGGTCCCGGACCCCATGTTGGGAATTAGTGCTCTAAAGGTGATAATCCAACCTCACATGCAGTCAATGTTTACAATTTTTGGATAATTTTTGAAAACATCTTCAGTAAATGTGTAAATCATACAAGCTAATTCTAGTTTCCACTCAGATCTTGAGTGACCAGAAAAATCCTTAAAAAAAAAAAAAAAAAAAAAAAAAAAAGGTTTTATAGAGTGGTTCTCTGTTGGTCCATCCTCAGTACCCACCACCAAGGCTGCCCATAAGGGGGGATAAAGGTGAGCGCTTTCTAGGCCCATGGAGCAAAATCATGATCCATTCTAAAGTTAATCTGTGATAATGATTTTTAATTTTCAATCTGAATAATAAACTCTAATCAAAGCAACAAAAAGGAGTTTTATATATTTATGCTGTAGTTCAATATAGCCTTTTTGAAAATTTAAACCCCTTTTCTTGAAACAGAATTACCTTTTATTTAGTAATGTGAACAATGTTGATGGAAGCACTGAACTGTTTAGGAAAGTTATGTCAAACTTCATTGCTAGGCCATGTGTGCGAACGTAAAGTAGAAGGAACTGAGACAACTTTCATAGAAAAGAATAGAATGATTGTGAAAAGAGACAAAAAGGGACAAAAGGGTAGTAATGGAGGTAAGATGGCAAAAAGAAGTGGCATAAATTGACCAAAAAATACAAAATTGTGTAAAACCAACCCAAAAATTGTCATACAGGGCAAGAACCAGCAAAAACCAGAAAAAACATTACAAAATTTGGTGAAAAAGGGGGAAGAAGGGCAAAAAATTGCACAAGGTTGCAAAAAAGTGGGAAAATGGGGGTAAGATGGCAAGAAGAAGCAGCACAAATGGGAAAAAGGGCATACGGTGGCAAAAAGTGGGCAAAAAGTCACAAAAACTTTGTAAAAAATTGGCAAACAGGGACAAGAAGGGCAAAATGTTTCACGTGGTTCCTAAAGTAGGCAAAAAACTTCCAAAAAGTATTTTTATTTTGTATTTTAAGGGTTCAAGTTGCTCATTTCCTAATTTGTGATAACATTTTCTGTTTGAAAAGCATACATGTATTTGAAGTTATTTAAAATGTATTGTTTTGTTAGTTTTAATCCACATTTAACTGAACAGTATCAAAGCATCATAATTAAGGGTTTAATATTTTCTTAGTGAGAAAGAATGCTATTCTACGGTAGTGAAGGCACTGTTTTAATTGTGACAGCAGTGTTACAGTAAAAGAAACATCTATTAAGTAATTTTTTTTTCTTATGTATTTATTTGTTAAATATCCAAGATATTTTTGAAAAATGCAACAGAAAAAATTGCAAAATCTGTGCTGTGCAATGGTGCAGGGAACCCAGAATGTACTGTCCTGATCTGCGGATGCTGGGTAGTAGGAGGTTAAACATGTTTCTATGTCCTTTTTCTTTTCGGTCATATGTTTTGTTCTATTTAAGGTCCAACTGTAACATTTTCATTAGATAAATTGGAATACTTTACATTTTTCATAAATTTGGGTCACTGTTTCTCATTCAGGAGGTGGCAGCGGGTCCTGAGGTTAGACCAGTAAGATCATGCAGGTTATGACATGTTTTGGACTTTTGTGTTGTTATTTTTGGTCATTTTCTCTTTTGAACTGACAGTATGGTAAGTGTTAAAGTCAAGTACAGGGGTTTCTTCTACCCTTCTAGTACACATCCAAAATACATAATAGTACCTGAAGATAGCAGGTGGCATGCCTGGTACACTCAAATATTTCCTCAATGTACATCACTGTCAGTAAGAATTCACTTTAGATCGTCTTTCAGCCCAGAATAGTCCAGCATATGCAGCATGTTGTGTGTCTCTGTGTATTCCAAGTATAGTCTTAAAAGTCTGTCAGAGGGGGATGATTTCCTCTCATTGCCTTGATAACCGATGCATTCCCGACAATAGCATCCCGCTCAGATGAATGTGAGTAAGACAGATGAACACGCAGATAGACAGACACAGACAAAGCCTGACATGGCTAAATCCAGCGAGAGATCGACAGGAGAAGAAATAAAGAAGAGGAGACAGTAAGAGACACAGAGTCGGAGTGTAATATCGTGGCAGATTCACGCCTGGTGTCACACGGGGGGGATGAATGAAACGTTGTGGCGTGTTCGTCTCTCAGGGTGGCTATGTTGTAAAAAGTGTGCGTCTGCGAGGGGAACAGCTGTCATTGGTTCCTCTCAACACACTGCCATCACCACTTGTGTTAAATATGAAATATATCAGCGCTTATATTCCCCCTTGGCTCTGTGAGAACGCTTGGCCCAGAACTACATTAAGCAAAGAGCTGGATTTTCTTTTTCTTTTCTTTTCTTTTTTTTTTTTAAAGATTTCTGTCATCAGTGAATTTTAAACACCATGGGCTGTGTACGTTTGGATGTGTATTTCTGTAATGGGGACTCTTCTGTGGCTGCATTAACAAATGAACACCATGGCAGTCACTTTGACCATTTTATATTTTCTTCAACTTTGCTGAATTACTAAATATACTGTTGCTGGTCATTGGCTGTATTTAATTTTGAAATTTTATTTTTGGCGATTGAACAAAAAGCAAATAAAATATGGTAATTTCCCACAGAGCTATTGTCTCTCACAGAATAAGCTCCCTATTGGACCAATGTTTTTTAGTTGAATTAAACCAGGATGAGGAGGTTTTAGGCTGTAAATAGCCAGGATTATGTGCTGCTCTGTGGTGCTGATCAAAGGCCAGTTTGAATGATGATTTCAGGGATGACCAAACTAAATCATTCAGCCTTAGACCAAACTTCAGCATCATGTCTAAACAGCTGTCTTGAAGAGAAATGCATCAAAAATTGCTGCTTTAGCTGTCTTCAACACATTTTAGCCTGTGGTAAACCAAATTTACCCCAGTTAGCAAATTAAAGGCTCATTATTTAAGCACAGAGCATCCAAGTAAACTTGTAAAATTTGCCCTGACAAAAAACGATTTGTTTTGATATAAAAACAGTATGACAAATATAAATGAAGTTAAGACTATTTTATTGTTCTGAATTCTGTTAGATGAATTATCTGTTTAAAAGTGCTAGTGTTTCTATATGAATTGATTACAGCTTGTATGGGATGACGAATATTGAAACATTTTTATACAAACTTGTTAAAATTTGCATTTCGGTTTTAAAAAAAGGGTAGTCTAACAAAATAAAAGCATTTCTATTTGCTCAGGGCATCTGTCATTGGGGATAACAGAGTTTGTAGTCCAGCAGTCTGAATGAACGTTCATGTTCTTTCTAAAAAGTTTAAAACTGTGTTAATCATGGCAGCTGTTTTAATTTAGTGTGAGTCTTAAAATCAAAATACTTTTGTCATACATAGTAATTTTTAACATTTATCGTTTTACCAGGCGAAAACTTGAGAATATTTAGTTTAGTTCCAGTCAATGAAAAGTCTTTATATTTTAGTCTTTACGTTTTGTCACAATTTGTAATCTCTTTGAACTGATTTAAACAGTCAAAACTAGTAGTAATATAAATGCAAAACACTCAGTAACACTGTTTCCTCCGGAACTCTCAGAATGCAGTTTTACATCTCTTTTGGTCCCAAACAAATGGCCCGAACATCAGAACTAACCATGATACAATGATGAAACTCACACATTATAAAGGTAATTAGTAGAGCTTAATGTCATGACAAGATTTGTTTGCATAGGATTCTAGTTATTACTGCAATTTTAGCGTTAAAAATGGAGGCACCATATGTGGACATACTCCTGTTTAGGGGTGTAAAATGGTTTCTATGTTAAGCCATATGGTCAGTTCATCTATCAACTATACTAAGGGTGTTTTCTTGAAAAATAACAAATTATATGATAGTACTCTATAGTGTAGTTAGATATTGCCACAGGTTTGTAAGAAGAGTGTTCAAGTGGTGAATTGTACTAATTTATAGAATTTTTAAGGAATACTTGTTAAAGTAGGTTTGATTTTGGTCAGTTTTATGAAATTATAATGGTTTTATTATTCTTAAGTGGTTTATATCAGTTGTATTTCTACTTTGAGTCTTATTTCTGTTTAAATTAATATAGTCATCTAATATTTCTATTTTTTTTCAAGGTTTTCTGATGGAATCATAAGGAAACATAAATAGTATAAATAGTTAGAAATACACAACTTTAGTCAGTTTTACAACAGTATAATGATTCTATTATACTTTAATGACATAAAATTAGTTTTTATTTTTATTTTGAGTCTCATCATCGATAAAATTCAGCAAGTAATTTAATACTTGTGTTTATTAATAGGTTTCCAGATCGAATTATAAGATTACACTGGAAGTACCACTAGGGGTGGGAATCACTAGTGGCCCCACGATACGATATTATCATGATACTTGGGTCATGATTCGATATTATTGCGCTTTTAAACATTTACAATTTTTTCAACTGTTTAGCTGATTTAGCTTTAGTCTGCCCTCATGTTTGTCGTATTTCCGCGGTATTTTGTCTTCATGTTGCATTCTTAATGTCTTTCCCCTGGTGCTGTCCTGTTTGTTGTACTAGCTTTTTCCTGCTCTATGAGTGTCACATCTGTTGACCTCACTGAACAATTGATTTTATTTTTCCATTATCATAGACTTCAGTTCATATTAGCGATTGATTTGAAAAAATCGATACTTGGTGGACAAGATGATACGATATATCACCAGACAAAATATTGCGATACTATTAAGCTGTATCGATTTTTTTCTCCCACCCCTAGGTACCACCAGTATTTATACAGTATTTTGAAGCCAGTCATGTCTTGGCTCTCTAGGAGGTCTGGGTCTAAAGACAAGCTCACTAATGCTGAGACACTGAAAGCATCTTAGACAACTGTGTGGTTTGATCTGTCCCTGTTCCATGTCCTAAGTTTTATGGAAAAGCAGCATGTCGATTCATCTTTGATGTATCATTATGTACATAAAAAATAATTGTGTATAAAATAAATACTTTACATGTGTTCATTTTACCTTAACATTTTTATATGCATATATATATACACTTTATGGAAACTTTTTGTACCTTAAAAGAGCCATATAAGGCCACTTCATTTACCTTGGATTTTCACTATAATAATGTAAAATATATAGAAAAGTTGAAAAAAAATTGTGTGATGTCCACTAATAATATTCTTAAATTTTGAATTTCAAAGTATTTCAATGAGTGCCCTATAAGGGGTTAACTGATTTAAGATACTGATGAAAATACTGACTAACATTATAGACGTCGTGGAGAGTTTTTATCAACCACAATCCATTTTTAGCTAGTCTAGCCTCATCTTCTTCATGGATAGAAGGCAGTCGACTAACATTTAAGTCATAGTTTTAGTCAACAAAGTTAACACTGATTTTAAATTGTGCTGCATTTAACTCTTCTTCACATGTCTTAAGACCTAAAGCGTGGTGTTTTTTAGGAATTTTTTATGTACTCCTGTGTGTATATCCTCCCTGCAGGCATGTAATGAGTTTACCACCCACGTGATGAACCTCCTGCGAGAGCAGTCACGCACACGGCCAATTTCTCCCAAAGAGATCGAGCGCATGGTGAGCATCATCCACCGCAAGTTCAGCTCCATCCAGATGCAGCTCAAACAGAGCACCTGTGAGGCCGTCATGATCCTGCGCTCCCGCTTCCTCGATGCCAGGTGCGTGTCCTTGTAAAAATATTTCTATTCTGCAACTCATACACACCCACCATGCCACAAATAACCTTACAATTTAACAACGCTGCAAATCATGAACCACTTCCCTCGCAGCCTGATATCCATATGAATGGCTGATGTAGGAGGCCTATCATGCTATAAACATGCTGTAACACATGCTGCTTACCACACGCACTGGGCTGGTTTGCATCTATGGGTGCCATTTGGACCAAAATACCCAGCAACACTGGCCAATAAGAGTTCCCTGCCTGCACCATAACACTAACTATTTCCCTTTTTTAATGTAATCGCTTGTTCCTTTTGATGCGTGCTTGGGATTTGCATACATTTCTCCAAGGATAAATGTCGCTCAAAGTCAGAGTTGGAGGCAAAACATTTAAATGAGGCATGCGCTCCCTTACAAAGCTCCCTATCTATTCTCTTGCAAATTATTGTGGTGGAGCAGCAGCATGGAGGGGAAGGGAGAGGGAGAGGAAAGCTTTTACTGGTTGAGAGGCACTGCCATGTTCGGCTCGGCTGATTAATCTACTGGCTGCTGGAGCCCATGCTGTGCACATTTACATATTCTCAAGCAGGCTTTTGGAGTGCGGGACACAGATTTTAGCACAAATCTCCTCACCGGTGGATACATGCATGGAGATTTTACAGGGTTCCCCTCCAGCTTATGTAAAGCCCCCTTTAGATGTGGCACATGCAGACGTGACCTGATAGATACTGGTGATAAAGGGTCAGGCAACTCGTGGGCATCAGCATGTGACAACTGTCTGCATTAAGGTGTGCCTGAGGGGAGGCAGTGGGGCTTTTTTAGGGTGTATTTTAATGTGGAAAGTAGAACATGGAAAAATGTATGTCTATATTTCATGCTTGGTAAATCCAGACTTTGGCTTAAAACATAGAAACTGTATAAACATGCACCCTTTGAGAAAATCAGGACTGATTCTCACGTTTGAAAAAACAATTTAGCTGTCTTCTTGCCTGTTTTTAAATAAGCCATGGGATTTGATGGATTTACACTGTTAGTACCCCCTCCTCTTTAAATGTTACAGGAGCACACCTTACAATCTCATCAAAAGAAAGAAAGAGTATCCAGGTGTTTTTACATCTGGATTGTCTGAAGTCATGACGGGGCGTGGCAAGGCAAAATAAAAGAACTATCTATTTCGAATAAGAGAAAAATATTTTGCACAGCTACTAAAGCATAGCAAATTTTGTGGGAGGACTTTAAGGAAAACATAAAAATAGTTTTACACCAAACATCATGAAAATGAAGACAAGGAAATATGACAAGGCATATCTCCCCCTCAGCCTCACCTGAACAACAGTGGGTAATAAATAGCCTCCCTGTGTGATTTTGGGTTCAGACTACACAAATTTAGCCAGGTTTCTTCCCGACTGCATCATTACAGCTCATCGTCAAATGTCAGGGCTGAATATGAGCGTCTGGAATGGGAAAGCTCCCACAGAAAGTGTTTGGGAAGGGCAGGACTTTTTAAAAAGTTCTCGAAAGGTGATTGGACAAACATTCTCTCTGTCACATTCATTAGAACCAGAGTGACACGGCAAAATGCTTTGGGCATGCTCAGCTCCGATAGTAATGTGAGCTCAACAAGCAGCCACTGCCATAGTTTATGAAAGGTGAAGCTTATTGTTGGGTATAACTCATGCCAAGAACGGTCGCATGAAGTGCAAAAACATCTTTTTAGTCACTGAAAGCCTTCAGTGGGGCTCTTTTTTTTTATTTAATAAATAAATGTGGTTGAGGTTAACCTTGCAAAGCAGATGGATACGCCTGTTTCCTTGTTTTTCACTGGCGAATCCATCTTGCAAAGCTCCCATCTGAACCGTTTGGACCCGGTTAGAAAGTGACAGGACCAATCAGCAACAAGGGGCAGTACTTTCAGGCCCAGCGTAGTCGTGATGTAAACAAGCAGCAGCAAGAGCTGGTGCAGTTATGGAGAAAGAGATTAGCGTGGATGCTGCTAAAGTGCCAGTTTTATCAGAACTTGACAACATTTCTTCGTTAAAAGAAGATCAAAGAACAGCAGTGAGTTGTTTCTTTTCAAAAACGACAAAAGTCATGTACTGACATGTCTATAGTCATGTTTCACGTCATTCCTCACTAGCTGTGCACGCGCAGCTCGATAGCAGCTACGTCACGTGTTTTGTTGCTCTTATTGGCCTGTGGAGATGTGACAGAACGTTCATCCAATCACACTCCGAGTTTTTTTTCAAATCCTCTGCCTTTTCTCAGATATTTCCCATTGAAGCTTTCCCAGATGGATGTGTGAAACAAATCCATCTGGCGTGTCAGGTTAGGTTGAGGTCTGATAAAACTGCTGTTTTACTATAGCTACACCTGAGCTAATTGCTACACCAGCAGCAGTCATTGCTATCGACTTCCAGTACAACAAAACCTGGCCCGTAGCTACTGCCTCCCTCTCCTCACCAGTTGGTCAGGTTCGTTGTCAGATCTGGCACAAGCATTATTGGAGCTTTGCAAGATGGACCTACCTGATGACAGACATGGAATCTGGCCAGTCCACCTGCTTTGCAAGGTTACAATATTGCAGTGTTAACACAAAACAACCCAAGGGAAAAACCCAACAGTGTATGATTTTATCATCTGAATCCAAACAAAACAAACAAACTGTAGGTATGAAAGCAGCCCGGCTACCACACTGCTGACCTGGTGTTTGAGTTTGACCGTGATAACAATCAGATTTTCTCTGCTGGAACTTGAATTGATGGAACATAACAGACATACAAATACTCTCACAATGCTGCAAACGCAGCATTTCAGATGAGTGCTAATACATTTTTGCTTTGAGACTGAGACCCAGCACAGCTGTTATAATTTCAACAACTCATCCTTTACTCACTTCAGTCCTGAGTTTTTCAAATAATCTCATTAGCTAATTCATATACCTCTATGTGCCTCTCTTTCTTTAACTCACAGACTAAAAAAGTGTTTTGTTTTAGTGGATTTTGAGTAGATTATAATGGTCCGCTACGTGCTATTATTGCTCCTGCTAATTCTATTTTCAGTTGCTCATAACCAGAGCTGTAGTGTGCACTTCTGAGCCAAATGGTTCCCCCGAGTGCTGACAAAGTGTCTCAAAGCAAAACTACAGCTGAATTTAAAGTTTCTTATGTGCCAGAGGTTTTCATAAAGACAGTGGATGTGGATCTGCATTAAAGCAGACAGACCCAAAGAGGCTTATGAAGACCTGTTTACTTTAACAGCGTCATTTAAATGTCAAACTAAGGTTTGTGGGGGAAAGGGGTTTTGATAATCATCTTTAGGAACAAAGAAGCTTCATTTCAACAATTTATTTGATAATGAACAAATACAGTGCATTCAGAAAGTATTCAGACCACCTTCACCTTTCATAATTTTGTTATGTAGCAGTCTGACACTACAGTGAAAAAAAATCTTCCTCCCATTTCTCTGGACCATTACCAAGACATTTCTACACCTTGATTGGAGTCCACCTGTGGTAAATTAAATTGATTGGAAATGATTTGCAAAAGGCACATACATCTCTATAGAAGGCCTCACAGCTGACAATGCATATAAGAGCAAAAAAAAAAACAAAAACAAGCCATGAGGTCAAAGGACCTGCCTGCAGAACTCAGAGACAGGATAGATGCAAGGCGCAGATCTGGGGAAGGCTACAAAAATGGGTCACAATAATTCTCAAATGCGAGAAGTTTGGCACATCTTCGGAGAGCTCCCGACCAAACTGAGCAATCGGAGGAGTAGGGTCTTAGTAAGAGAGGTGACCAAGGACCAGATGCTTGCTCTGGCTGAGCTCCAGAGATCCTGAGAGGTGATGGGAAAAAGTTCCAGAAGGACTACCATCACTGCAGCCCACCTCAAATCCAGGCTTTATGGCAGAGTGGCTAGTCAGAAACCTTTCCTCAGTGTCAAACACATGCAAAAAAACAAAAAAAAAAAGCTCTTGGAGGACTCTGAGATAAGACTGAGTAATGCAAGATTCTCTGGTCCAATAAATCAAGATTGACTATTTGGCCTCATTCCAAACTTATTTCTTAGAAAACCAGGTGCCACTCATTACCTGCCCAATACCCTCCTAATAGAGTAGTTTGATGGTGGCAGCATCATCATGCTGTGTGGGTGTTTCTTAGCAGCAGGGACTGGGAGACTGGTCAGGGTTGAGGGAAAGCTGCATGGAGCAGAGTACAGGGATATCCTAAATGAACACTTGTTCCACAGCACTCAGGACCTCAGACTCAGCAGAAGGTTCACCTTCCAACATGACAATGACCCAAATGAGTGGCCCAGCCAGGGTCCTGACTTAAACCCTATTGAGCATTGCAAAAGTATGAATTGAAAAATGTTGACATCCTTACAACATACACTGCAGAAACTCAAATCTTTAAAAGTGTATTTATCAAATATGTCTCAAACATATCTAATAACTTCATTAAATATCTGTTTAAAATACATTTATGAAAGTTATATTGCTGCTAACTCAATGACATGTCTTTTCTAGACATAGAAAAAGTAGGTGCAAGTCTTTTTAGCTAATTCTGAAATAAGATTTTAAAGACTTGTCATGAAGAAAAGAAATTTAATTGGATATTTTGACAAGAAATAAGATGATTTAGGACTTTGAGGACTATTTTCAGCTTTGCAGTGATGCACTATGCGTCCAAATGGGAATGTTTTTAAATGAAACTTTTTAAAGGATGCAGGATTCACAAAACAATATACAATGCATGCAGTTACATTTAAAAAGGACTTACTTCATGGACTCCCATACTAGCCATGGTTATTAAGCTTCTAGTAATAGAATCATTACAGATGCCATGTTTGAATGCAATGCACACCTCTATCTATAATGTTGGCTTCAATGGACATGTTCTTGTATTTTATTCTCTCTCTACAGACGGAAAAGACGAAACTTTAACAAGCAGGCGACAGAGATCCTGAATGAGTATTTCTACTCACACCTCAGTAACCCATACCCAAGCGAGGAGGCTAAGGAAGAGCTGGCTAAGAAGTGTGCCATCACAGTTGCCCAGGTACACCTCAGATCAGTGCCACCCACACCACACCATCTGCAGCAAACAGCTTTACACAGAACTGTGAGAGAAACACGATTTCTAGTCTGAAGAGGCTGCATCTGCTGTGTCTTGGCAAGTAACCTAATAATAAGTTTTCTGACTGTCATGAGTACAGACAGCTCCTCTGATCTTTCCGAAGTACCTTTCAGCGAGACAACAAAGGTACTCAAAGTATAAATATGCCATGTCATAAGTTTGTCATCTTGTAATTCAAACCAGACAAAGCTATTTTGGACCAATGACTCTTTGTTTCGATTGAAGTAACACAAGCTAAAGACAACACTGCTGTCATAGCTCCTAACTCTTCATATGGTAGAACAAAATGTCTTATAAAACTCAAATTTGATTCAGTAAAAGTCTGTGAAGCTAGAACTGTCACAGTGGATGAAAAAAAAGCTAAAAAACATGGTTTTACATCATTATAAATTAATGTTTCTGGCTACAAACAATCTGAAAATTTCATAAGACTATGAATGGATTTATCAGAGAGATCAATTTGGGTAATTTTTGTGAAAATAACATTTTCAGCCCTACAGTGTATAGAAGTAATTAAAAGGAACATTAGCCTTTGAAAATTAGCACTGCAGTTATCTGATGCACTATAAATCTTAGAGTAGCATACCAAACATCCAAATAATTTGTGGATGTTTGTGCAAATAATGCTGACAAACAAAAGACTCAAATATTTAGGCAACTTGTTTTTCATCTTTGCATTCTAGCGCTCAAGTTGTTTCAATCCTGTGAGAATTGATAATAAGGAAAGCAATGACAACGCCAAGGTAAACAGCAGTTTGTGTTTGGGATCCATCACTTGGGAATGGATTGTTTTCTCAATTGGTTTCATTAATTTATGCCGAGTGATTTGAGGATGCATCTGGGTCTGATTGTGGGAGCTGAATGATTTGTAGAGTTTCTGCTTCTTGGCCATTATAAAGGAGAATGTTTACCTACTCTGTGTATTGGAAAGTTTGCAGGATTGATTTGGTTTTCATTTTAATGTTGTTTATCATTAGTGCTGGGATTACCCCCCTGGCTTCATCTGGGAGTCCATTAGCAGTAATGGGTGTTAGCGGATGTTGACTGATTGGTGCTTGCGTGAGTTCTGATGATAGCTGCAGTCATGGTGACATAATGAGACTGTTATTGGCAATCATTCCATCCTGGCACTAATGCGGATTCACAGCACTAGTCTATGAAGCCCCTTCCTCTTACACAGACTCTCTGCAGTGTTTCACATGCCATTAAGGCCATGCAAGCTAAACACTACCCTTATGTCTGCAAATGTTTGCCCTCAAATGTGGAGGGGCTCTGTAGATTCTGTTTTATTTTCATGAGAAATAAACTACCTTCTCTTGTTTGTCTGCTTAGGTTTCCAACTGGTTTGGGAATAAAAGAATCAGATACAAGAAAAACATTGGTAAGTTCCAAGAAGAAGCCAACATGTATGCTGCGAGAACTGCCGTGAATGCGGCTAATGCATCCTCACATGGGAGCCAAGCAAATTCACCCTCAACTCCAAACTCTGCAGGTGAGACAGGAAGTCCCTGGCTCTGCTCAGCTTTTAGCCATGTACCTCCTCTCTGTGCATCACTACAACTATAAGTGACTATTGCAGCACATCAGTTAAGGCCATTTCAATGCTGGTGCAGGGAATTTGTAAGGAATGAATGAGTTACGGCTAACAAAAAGGCAGTTCTTGTGCAAGTACATGCCTGTCACATTGGCCAGCACCATTATTATATTGAAAAGGTCCCTTTAACAAGTACAACGACCCCATTAGAGCAAGCTGTGTCAAAGATAAGCCGACCTGAGCCCCATGCCAAGTCTCCTTCCCTCTTCATGTCAATTAACCATGTTCTTCATGTATGACTATTTCAGATCTGTCTCCATCTTGTTCTGCTAAACTCCCTTTCTAATGGTGTTCTTTACTCTGTTTTTATTGTCAGCAAGTCACATAAAACAAACTCAAACTATCGCCTGGTGGTTTTATTCCTCTGCAGGGTTTACATTTGCTGGACAGTGAAAGTGCAGCAGTAGGCCAAGAAAGATGGTTGGGGTGGTTTCAGTGGTTTCTTTAATTGTGAAGATGCATGTTTTGTAATAAACTCTGAGATAGTTAAGCACGTGGGCCTTAAATTGGTGCAGAAAATAAGTACCTTTGTTCTCCAAAATCTAATTAGATTAGGTCAAGTTCAGATCAAAGTGTAAATTAGTGCCAAATTAGACAAAATTCCTCAGTTTATAATTTTGAAATATTGTTTCAGGATTTGAGGTCACATGACCTTGAGCTTACCCAGATTGATAGTTTCATTCATGTCATGGATGTATTTACCATTCACCTGGGAAAAAGTCAATCAAAGCATTTGGGAAGTGCAGGACTTTTTAAGAAAATCTCTGAAGGTGATTGGACAAATGTTCTGTCTGTCACATTCAATACGGACCAATTAGAAGGACAGACAAAATGTGGTAGTCAGGCATAGCCGGCGTAGCTGAGTTCGACAGGCTGCTGTAGTTTATGAACGGCGGAGCTTATCAGTGGTTAAAATTCATGCTTCGCTCCAAAAATCTACGCTAAGAGAAGCTTTTGGGTGGCTCTCTGCTCTTGTTTTAATAAAGAAATGTGGTCAAAATCTGATTAAACTCCAACTTTACTACAGCTACATCCAAGTTAATGGCTACCGGCTACCTGGCGTAACAATCGCAAACCCATGACAGAGCAGGTCAGCAGAAGAACAAAAAGCTGTCAGTGTGGCTCTTTATTCTTGTTTAAATAAAGAAATGTGATCCACTTCTGATAAAACCCATGGTATACTTTAGTTACGTCTCAGCTAACCACTAGCATTGCTATTGCCTCACAGTGCAACTAAACCCTACCTGAAGCTACGCCCTGTGCTCCTCAAACGATCCTGATTGGTCAGAACCATTTTCTGTTCAGCACAAATAATTTGGATTGGAGCTTTTCAAAATGGATTTGCCTGATGATAAACATGATGTCTGGCCAACTATCCAGCCATTCATCTATCCACAACAAGTAGTCTACAGCCAGATTAACATGTTTCATAGAACTACAACTTTGTCAAAATGATAAGTAACGTTATCTCCCTGACATGTTATATGAATCAGCATGGAAACATTGTTTTTTAATGAGTTCTGAGATGAAGCAGTTGAATTCCAACCCCCCATGATACCCTGCATGAAATGTGGGCACAACTTCAGTCCCTTCTGTCAGACTGGAACTCTGCATAGAAACAAGTTGCTAATCCTGATTAGAGCGATTTGGAGGTTAAAATATGTAAATGTCATCTGTTACACCTGAAACGGGATAATATTATTATTTCTTGATCCTTCCACTGGAGAGGACAAAATGAATAAATTACTGTCGTTAATGTAACCTTAGCTAACTTTATCAGTTTCATATCAGTATTTGCAAATTATTAAGGGCAACTAAACCCAGTCAGAGCTTAAACATGTCTCTCTTCAGTTTACTGAAATTCTAATTTCACCAACAAGTTCCTGTTAAATGAGTGAATTTTGTTAATATCAACAATTCCCTCTGTCAACTTTTCAGTTCTGTAAATCTAAAGTAATTTATTAATAATTGATATTAAACTAATATTAAAAGAATCACATCCCTGATGCATTCAGACAGTGAACAGCATGTTTAAGACAGCATTATTAAAGACATGTTTTTACTTCATCTAGTTTTTGGGCTACAACAAACAGAGCAACAGGTACTAGCCGTTTCAGAAAATGTAACTTTCAGATTATAATAACTTATCTGATTGATATTAAAAATGAAACAGTACTTATTATATAGACCATAATTCTGTCCACATTTGTAGCTACAGTAGACCCCCAGGAATAATGTGGATAAAGAGAGTTGAATGGTTTGATAGATTATAAAAATGGCTATTTTTGGTGTTTTATGAGACTTGTTGACAATTAAGCACAATTTTAAGAAACAAACTAAAACTCTAACTTTTCATTCTACAGTGCTTAATTTAAAGTTTTTGCTGTCTTACCAGGAAACGTAGCAGGGATATGTTTAGTCCACAGTCAGTGGTTTAGCCTAGCTAAAGTGGGAGCTGACAAAACAGCTACCTCCATCTATAAAATGTCAGAATGTAGACACATATTTTTCTCATATGTTGTACTCTGTTAAACCAAGAAAATATTTCAAAATGCTTTTCTAATGAAACTGGGCTATCCCCTGTGTGTAGCTCATGTGCTAAGCTAGGCTAAACTCACCCTGAGACTAGCTTTGTCCTCAGTCCTGAAAATAAATGCAAAGACTCCAATATCATAACTGCTATGTGTAATTATATTACAGTTTTATCTTTGGTAAGACAGCAACATGTGATATGTAGCTGCTTTTTCATTTTCCTCATTCATCTTTGCTTTAGCTTAGCCTTACATAACCTTTAAAGTGCACTAGTATAAGACTTAGCTTATTTCTATGTCTTGGGGTAAAATCCTTTTGTCAAAACTCCTTCTTGTGTAGGCTTATATCTCCTATTTCCTGCATTTGTTTCCTCTTGGCTCCTCTTAGCTAACAAAGCAGCCATGGCTGCTAGCTAACCTCTGCATGTTGCTCAGACTTGCTTTAGCTTGCTTGCTCTCTGTCTCTCTGTGATCCGACTGCTCCCTCTCTCCTTTTAGGTTCTGCTGGCTCATATAACATGTCAAACTCCGGGGACTTGTTCATGAGCGTGCAGTCTCTCAATGGGGACTCGTACCAGGGGGCTCAGGTGGGAGCCAACGTGCAGTCACAGGTATGGTGGCTAGTAGCACAGCAGGGGCAGAGGAAGCTAACTTAGTAGACTGTATTCCCATGGTGGCCATGCTGGTGTGGAAGGTGGATATTTCAAATGTTGGTATTTTGTACTGTTACAGTCCAGGTTGTTGTCATGTAGACATCAAGATCCTTTCTTATAGATTCCTGATTGAAAAGCATTTACAAAAACAATGTGTACTGAGATCTAGAGATGTATCATGTTAAAATGAGGTTTGATAACCCATTAGCTACCATATGTTAGCTGACGTAAGCATTCTTGGTGTCCTTTTCTTTAATGATCCTGACTGTGAAACATAAATATTTACTACAAAGTGGCTTAATGCCAGTGTTAGCTGCAATCTAATGATTGCTGAAAGGTTATCAACCATAGAAAGAAGGAGTAAGTGCTACTCAGTGTCAAAAATATCTCTAACATTGTTACCAAAATCAGATGGTTTTCAGGATGAGGACAAGGAGAAATATGCAAAAAAGGAAGGAAAAATTTTCCAGATTATTTCAAATGTAAAATGTAGATCCAAAAATAGCAACATTATCTGACTGCAAGGCCAGTAGCGCTCAACAAGAGCCTGTCCGCTTTTTTTGCAACACTGTTTCTGGATGTGAAACTCTCCATTCAAATCCTCCAAAGATATTTCATAAAATCCTTATTATAACACTTTAAATGCATGAACAAAGCTATCTGGCTACTTGAGCCCTCATGACTATAAAACATTTAATACAGTGCAAAACAGTGTATGAAAATGGAGACAAAAGTAGACTGTACATATTTCTTTACAAGGAGGAAGGAACTATGTATCCCACAGTTCACTGTAATTGATTTTATCGCCTTAATAATAGTTTTTCAAGCTTTCAAACCACATACGTACCTCTTTTCTACACTTACCTTTATCGTAGTGTTCCCATTTGAAATGAGAATGTCGTAATATATCCTTAGTTGCATATTCATCGCTTCATATTTATCGGCAGCATGTATTTTCATCATCAATAGTTGACAGCCTTCTTTTGCAGGCTTGGCAGACATTGTTTCCAGACCCCACCAATCAGAGAAGTCACTGTGAAACTCAAGGACTTTGGGTGTTGTAGTATATTTGGTGGAGATCGCAAATAAACTACCTATTTCTTAAAACAAGTTTGAAACCCGTGGTTAGTCTAACTTGTATGATAATATGGCTAAAAATCAAATCCACTATGAACAAAATAAACAGGATTTTTCTTCTAGAACCACAATGTTGAGCCTTGTAAAAGGGGAAATAAACAAACTGTGATTTGAACATGCTAACCACACACCAGAAGAGCATCTAAAAATAATATTAATCATGTTTTTGAACATGAATATGGTCCAGTCTCTTCCTGGGTTTTCATTAGTCACTTCTCAATAAAATGAAGACAGTCAGAATCTTGACATTTAAATGACTAATAAGAGCCTAACAGTACAACATTTTAGCAACATTTGAGCTTTCTACCCTGAATGTGACTTCAATATTTATGGTGGCCATGGGAGTATGGTCTAAAGACCTTTACAGTCTGACTCATAATACAGTAGCTGTAAAATGTATTCACCACCTTGGATGTTTTACCCTTTTATTGATTTTAAAAATCAGTCATGGTCAATGAAATTTGGCTTTTTGACAATTAGAAACCCCTCTTTAATGTCAAAGTGTAAATAGATATCTACAAAGTAATGTCAACTAAACAAAAATATGTAATTTAGAATAAGTTACAGCATAAATATTCACCCCCTTTTAAGTGACTGGCCTAATTCAGCAGAAGTCCAGCCAATCAGTGTTTGTAGTCTCACAATTAGTGAAATGGGGATCATCTGAATGCAGTGAATGGGTCTCAAGTGATTGTAATATAAAGACACCTGTGTCTGGAAGGCCCAGTCACTTGTTAATCAGTATTTCTGGCTTCCATTACACCATGAAGACAAAAGAACACTTAAAGCAACTCAGAGAAATAGTTATTGAAAAGTTTAAGTGGATACAGAAAAAATTACATCCATCTGAGTTCAGCTCAATCCATCTTTAATATATGAAAGGAATATGGCACATGTGTAAATCTGCCTATCTCAGGTCACTCTCACAAACTGAGTGACCATGCAAGAAGGAGATTAGTGAGTGAGGCCTCCAAGACACGTATGACTACTCTGAAGGAGTTACAAACTTCAGCAGCTGAGATGGGAGAGACTCTGCATACAACAACTGTTGCTCAGGTTCCTCACCAGTCAAAGAGTTGTGGGAGAGTGGCAAAGAGGAAGCCACTGGTGAAGAAAACTCGTATTAAATATCAACTAGAGTGGGAGACTCCATGTTGAAGAAAGTTCTTTGGTCTGATGAGACCAATTGTGTTTGGCAGACATCATGCTGTGGGATGCTTCTCAGCAGCCTGGAGGACAATCCTTTTCAGTCCAGACCTAGAGCTTTAGAGAATATTTATTTTTTAGCAAGACAACAAGCTCAAGAATACAGAGAAAGCTACAC
Source organism: Cheilinus undulatus (assembly GCF_018320785.1). Classification (NCBI taxonomy): domain Eukaryota; kingdom Metazoa; phylum Chordata; class Actinopteri; order Labriformes; family Labridae; genus Cheilinus; species Cheilinus undulatus. Next base: position 37,328,487 of record NC_054871.1, read on the forward strand.
AGAAATTGTTTAAAGATAACAAGGTGAATGATCTGGAGTGTCTGATTAAGAGCCCAGACCTCAATCCAGTAGAGAATTTGTGGCTAGACTTGAGAAGTGCTGTTCATGCCCGATCCCTGTGCAGCCTGACCAAGCAGCAACCTCCTGTCCTGAAAAGTGAAGCAAATAAGGAGGTGCAAAAAAATATTGCAAGTGTCCACTTGGGGCTGGCTGCAGGAACACCGGAAGCTCTGTAAACAAAACATGTTAAAAAGCAAGGTTCTTTTACACAAGAAATAAACTAGTTTACTGTTTTACAGCCTGGTTCAAAAAAACGAAACGTGTCTCATTAGCTAATGTCTTCATGTCCTCTCACTGCACGAGGGGTGAATTTTCTGTACAACAATCAGTTCAGTTGCATTTCGGAAAAACCTCACTGCACACTGATTGGTGCATCTCATTTGATTGACAGATAGCTTGTCAGGCAGACGCTACCTCCAGAATGCCAGCTTTAGTGCTAGCTTAGCTGACAAGAGGTCTAGGTCAGTGGGTGGGCTGTTGTCTGCCATTAGGTTGATCCAAAGTTCGGTTGAGACAGCGGTTTCAATATGGAGGCCAGCACAGATTGGCTTCAAAAGCTGCTTGAGTCCACCTATTGTAATCAAACGGCTGATGTCACACAGGCTTTGTCCAATTCTTTCTACAGTCTATGAGCCTGACAGAGCTTGAGCAGTTTGAGCTAAGAAGAAAGGATTAAAATAGCAGTGCCCAGATGTGCAAGCCTTATTGAGACCTATCAACAGAGGCTCAGGGCTGTGATCGTAGCATCTACTAAATACTGACTTGAAAGGGTGAACATTTATGCAGTCAGTTAATATTACATTTTTCCATTAAATTGACATTACTTTGTATAAATCTGTTTTCACTTTGGTATTAAAGAGAGTTTTTTTGTCAAAAAAGTCAAATTATATTGACCAAGATTGATTTATAAAATCAATGACAGGGTAAAACATCCATATGCACTGTACACAGGTGTAGATTATATTTCATAATAAATAAATGCTGTAGAACTTTTATCCATCCAAATAAGCTAGTTATACATGCCCTTTGTGACATTTTAAGCATTCAGTGTCCTTGATGAAAAAACACTGATTTCACAAAGCTTAATAAAGCTTTTAACAGTTGGATATGAGTGTCTGTGCTTTCAAGTGTGGAGGCAGCATTTTCTGTCATTTAGTGCTGGCTTTACTGTTCCAGCTTTAAGACTTAATTTTTTCAAAATTTGACTTTCCTTGTTAGCCTTAACCCGCTCCTCTTTGATTAGTGTTAACATATGAAACCCACTGGCACTACTTCTTTTCTAAAATTTATTTTTAACCTTTTTTTATTTTGACCTCAGAGCCTGTTTTGTTTCATAAATGAGGTCCAACACAACACTATTGGGACCACTGCAAACTTTAAGCTCCTGTGAAGATTTTCAGTTCCCCAAAAAAACCTCATCCTGTTTATTTTAACAGTCAAATGAATCACTGACTGCAAGACTTTGATTTGATCATTTAAACTGTTGTTTTCTGCTGTAAGCAGCAGTTCCCCTTGTCTGACACCTACCCTCCTGCCAGTGATATGACAGAAAAATAACTATACAGTAAAAAAAAATCTTGATGCTGTTGATCTTTTTTTGTTTTAGTACCTCATAAAGAGTCATCCATATTAATTTCAGACCTTTTTTATAACCAGCTAAACCCCCCTCTTAGGTGCTTGAAGGCATTATTAATCTTAAATGTTAAATGTACAATTTTTTTTGAGCCATGACAAATTGAAATATCTGTCTCCAAAGGACTAGACAGGCTTTTACTGGCTCCACTTTAGCACTTCTTCACGTTCTCAAGGGCAGAGTGTGTGAATACTTTTTATTTTAGCTTGTGAAAACCAAACATTTTATCCTGAATTCCCCTTTTGTTTGATGGACCTTGTTTTCTCTAAGGATATACTTGCAGCAGTGTACTCTTTTTGTCTCTCTTGTTGTCTTGTCATCCTTCCCTCTTTTCTTTTGTGTTTCTTTTGTGTTGACTCTGACCTTGCTTTGTTTGTTGTTTCTGAATGTTTCAGGTGGATACCCTTCGCCATGTTATCAGTCAGACAGGCGGATACAGTGAAGGACTCACAGCCAACCAGATGTACAGTCCGCAGGGCATCAATGTAAGGATTCTTTTTTTGCTGTCTTTCTCTCCCTACCAATTATTTTGAAGCCATAGGGCTCAGAATGCCACTTAGTAGGACTTGTCTCTGCTCCATGGTCACCTAGTTGATTGCTTCTGTATCGCTCGTGCCATGGGCAGCACACTGCCCAGCGTACGCAGGCATGAGGCCGGCCGCACACATGCAGGGCCGCCGTCTGAGCCTGTCACGTCGGATCAAGTCTGGCGTAGCACCTGCAGCCACGTACAGTCAGCCGTGAGCAAACTGCACAAACAGGTGACACCTCCTGCTCTGGACTTCAAATCCCTCTGCCCACCTGACCCATGATTAGCCACCCCCGGGGCCAGAAGCTCCCATTAAAGCCTCCCAGGAGACAACACTGCTGTCCCGCTAAAAATAAAACCTCACGCCGCTGGAAACAAGTCCTCATGTGCCATAGGGGCGTGTTCCCCTCTTGTTTGTCTTATTTTGAAGCAGAGTTTGGGTAAAGAAGTGGGGGTTGCGAAGAAGGGGGGGGGTTGCTTGCTGGCGGCTGCAAACAGTAGGGAAATTCACAGCGACAAGCCGTGTCGTAAAGGGGAAAATCGATAAGACAGACACAAGGAGAGCAGAGTGTGGACTTGGGACAGCAATCCAAGCGCATTGCTCAGATCATGTTCCTGCCACACTAATGGCCCTGACAGCGAGCCGCGCTGAGAGGACGGGGACGGTCACAGCCGCGGCTGGGTTCCTCCGCTGTCGTCGTCGTGCCTCAGTGGCCATATGATAATCAGATGAAATGTCTCCCGTATAAAAACATGTATGTGTATTCAAATAGGCTTCCTGGCTGCTCCGAGCGCATCCCACAGCCAGCTGTGCTAACCCTGAGAGGCCGCTAACGTATTCAGGCCCTGTTCTTTCTCAGTCCTTTGACCTCACAGATACGGTTCTCCTTGGACGCCTGCTTGCTCTACCACATCTTACACTGCCACAATATGCTGTGTTATTCACTTTTATACCCTGTAAAGAAGCCCCACAATGCATAATGTAAGAGCAGGATATCTGCCTGGCAGGCAGTTTGCCTGTGATTTATGTAGCTAGGGCAAGTGAGTTAGGAATTTTGGCTGTTTTGCTTCTTCTTCTTCACACAGTATGTGCTGCTCAGAGTAGTTTGACCTTTTTTTTTTTTCTTTCTTTTTTGAGAAATAGTGTGTTTTCCAAAATGTTAAACTTGTATGGGATACTTATATATCATTTTCTGGCCAGTTTAAGGTCACAGAGAAGCCCCAAGTTAATAAAACTACAGACAGCTTGGTTTCTGGTCTTTTTCCACCTAAAATTAGATCTAACAGTGCACATCTGCCTTTAACCTCCTGAGACCCTGCCTGATGACATTACAATTTGGTGTTCCTACAATGAAAGTATTATTATTTTTTTATTATTGTTCAGAATGCCTACTGAAGTAATTTGTGTGAATTGTTTCTATAACAATTTTTAAGGATTTGCTTGGGGATTTTCAAGACAGTAAAATTTTGGGGATATGTTTAGATAATGTGGAGAGATTCATTTAATGTTTTGGGGAGAAATTGACCATGATTTTTCTTTTTTTGGGGGGGGGGGGGGTCATAGGAATTTGGGAAATTTTTTAAGATGTTTGGGAAATTTTTGGATGTTTTTAAGGCATTTTTATGGAAATTTGGGAACTGTATTTCTAATTTTGCTAAGTGAATTACCCTAACCTTTAGGGTTCTGGTGCCTAACCCCAACCCTCTTTGAGTTTTCCTTAGTTTGTGGTGTGTTAAATATAATTGTTATCCCCCTTACCCTAACCTTTAAGGTTCTGGTGCCTAACCCTTTGAGTTTTCCTTAGTTTGTGGTGTGTTCAATCTAAATTTATTTCCACCATAAATTTTCAAATGTTATTCAAAAAAAATCAGCAGTTAAACAAAAAATACCCATGTTCCGTAACCTTCGACAGTGAGTAGAGAATGCACGTCATTCAGTGCGTCATTCCGGTTTCAGATTTAGTGATGTATGTCACTTCTACCGGATCCTCTTGTAAAAAAAACAGTTTTCTAGGGGGGCTGGAGGCCTAACAGTTAGGTCGTACAGGTCAACTGGGCGACTTAACCTGCAGCTTTCGTTCCGTTTTCCTACTCTATCCACTTTCCTATCGAAATAAATGCAACAGCTGAAAATTAATCTGAAACAACCCTATTTCCCAAACACCTGATGACAGAAAACATGAGAATAGCATATTTTGTGAGCTAGATGCTCTGTATAATGACTGAGCAGATGACATGGCTGTTTACAGTTACAGCTACAATTCTGAAGCAGGCAGCCAAAGTCAGACATTCCCCGGTTCAGCCCCTCCATTTTTGATTACACACTTGTGCCTTAAATAACAGGCTTTGAAATGAAAGGCTGTCGAAGACCATTTCCAGTTTTTCTGATGGCTTTAGAATTACTTTAAATATCCTAAATGCTCTTTAAAAGCTCTTTCTGTGAAAGTGGAAAGGCCCCATGTAGCTCTTAGTGTATGTTAATACCTGCTGTCAGTTGCATAATTAGTGCACATGACATTGATTGCATTTCTTTTGTTTAATTCATACATTTTCTCCGTGATATTTATAGTGACAGTGAAAGGCATTCATTTCAGCAGTATAAATCTTGTTGAGGTTGACTTTTCTTCGCTGTATTTTCTTCATTATATGAATTTAAGGGTGCATTGTATGATTGGTAGAGACTTTAATTCACTCTATTTCTGCTTGGTTGAAATTTTTCATGCCCACGTTATTCTGAAATATTAGCTGTAATTTGAGCTGGGTTAGCTTTTCCTGCAATCCAGGAGGCAATTTAGCTCAAGGCAGTGTGGGAAAAGTATCCCAGCATACCACACTGCGCTCATACACTACCTTGCCCTCAGGACTTCCATTCGTTGTACCTCAGTGTGTTTGACCCAGCTGCAGTGAATAATGAATATCAACGTAATAGACTCACCCCCCCTCCTCTGTCTTTCTTTCTGTGTCTCTTTTTCTTTCTCTCAGGCAAACGGTGGCTGGCAGGATGCTCCGACCCCCTCATCAGTGACTTCACCCACAGAAGGACCCGGAAGCGTTCACTCTGACACCTCCAACTGATCCTCCAAAGCCCCCCGGCTTCCTCCACGTCTTCTGCTTCCTTGACTTCCTCCATTACAGCACCCCCAGCCACTTCTTCAGAAACTTAAACCCCATTGGGACTGGGTGTGACGTACTGTATGTTGTCACTCGGCAGGACACAGTTGGGGTTTGGAATGACATTTTCCCCCTAACGGACAAATATTTCACTTTTCCTATCTGGACCATGGCAGCAGCCTGCGTAGGGGACTCATATCCACACTTCACAGTTTGTACAGTTTCCACTTGATGTCCATGTTGCCTCTTTGTATTTTCTTTTACATTATATATTCACACAGCTAGCAGCATAATGCCCCACATCCTGTAAGTTGAGATGCTTTCACACTACCTCTATTCCAAACAACAACAGAAAAACATTTTAAATGCTTTGATTTTAAATTTTTATAATTACTGGGATCTTTCTGTGCACCACACCATGCCCTGTCATTCTTTTTTTTTTTTACATTTTCTTTATCTATAGTGCCAAAGTTCAACCCTGGAGGTGAATTTTGATATTTCATCACACATTTTTACTTCTTGCCATTACAATGTTCAAGTATAATTATGTTAGTCCGGTCAAGTTAATCAAGTAATATCCAAATGTTCAACCTCAATTTTTATTGTTTGTATTCAGAACTTCTACAACAGACATTGACACATAAGGCTTTTTATATCCATTAGTAGGTTTCCTGCTCATATGCAGTACAATAACACAAAAATTTACATTTTTTTACTCAAGCAATTAACAGAATGAGCGCAAAGAGGTTGAAGTTTCATGCATGTGGCTGCAGCCACGATACTCAAAGACAAATTGACTTGAAATGTAAAAATCAATGAAAACATAAGCAGGAATTACAGCACGTCAATATGTATTAAAGCACAATAACACCGAATGATTGAGGGTCATGTTTGTAAATGTCAAAGAGGAAACAACAGAGGAATTCTACTATAGTAGTCGTTTATGGAAGAAAGAGAGTGTACATAGGGTACATTGTCAGACATCAATAGTGTGTATCAGTGAGCTCATTCTAGCCAAATACTGCTGGTAACCAAATCCAATACATCTGCTGTGATTTTGATTATAAGGTACATGTTGCTAAGATGTCTTTTCTCATATCACTGTTTATGTATGGAGTTATATTTAGGTCATAATCCTGAGGACACAATGCTCAAATTGAATTCACATCACATCTTCGAAAATTCTATGAATAATGTTAAACTTTAATCAGTAGCCCGGGTTTTCATATGATTTAGTGTATGTAATGGAGCTGCCTTTATTTGGGACATGCATCAATACGAAGCAGGCCTTTTAATTATTGAATTTGTGCACAACAGGGGATAAATTTATATCAGAAATGATAATTAACTGTGAACTAGAATACTGATTAAAAAAATGAATGCCCAGTGTGCATATTCCTCCACCATGGGCTCTCAATCAAAACAATGACAAAGGATGATATCAAGGGTACCACTCAAGGTTATTATAGTTAACTTAAACAAACTAAATCAGAAAACTAAAATGTTAAAATAATTTCAACTGAAACTAAATTAAAACTGAGCTTTACATAAAACGAAGACTAACCAAAATTGTATTGTTTAAACACAAAACTAACTAATATAAAATTAGGGTTAAAAGTCTCCTTGATTTTAGTCTTTGACAGCAATTTACTGACTGACATATACACCCAAGCCTTCTCTGGCCCTTTTGGGTCTCACCTCTGACAATTATCCTAAATTAATGGGGAAAAAACTTAAACAAATAAAAACTACACTAAAATGTAGCATTTTCACAAAATAGAAACTAAACTAATAAATGAGCGTTAACAACAAAACTGATATTGAAAAACAAAAAGAATGTTACCACCGATCTGATGAAAATGAGCTCTCACTGGACCTACTGTATCTACTGATTCAATAGACAACATGCGCTAAAGTGTTTCTTTCTTTCTCTCTATCTATCTATCTATCTATCTATCTATCTATCTATCTATCTATATATATATCTATATATCTATATATCTATATATCTATATAATTTGTTAAGCACTATATATATATAGATATATATATCTATATATCTATATATATATATATATATATATATATATATAGTGCTTAACAAATTTATTAGACCACCCTAACCAAAGTAAGGTTTATGCTACAGCTGCCCCAAATTAACAGCATTGGTAATTACCAAAATCATTTTTTATGTTTCTGCAATGGTTAATACACATATATGTAGAAGCTCTTTAACCAAAATGATATTTTTTATGCTAAAATATAATTATTATTGTTATCCATGAAAAAAAACAGGAAAAATAGTAAAGCACATTAATATTTCTTGATTAATATATCAAATTGTAGTTATTTACTTGCATTCCTGAACAGAAAAATGAGTTTTAGTGGTCGAATGTTATGCTTGATTCATTTCCGACTTCTTAGAGAAGCCCAGTGAGCCGGCTCAAATTTGGGTGAATTCAGTTTGAAATTCCTCATTCCTGTTCAAAATGGTAAAACGTGGAGAGCTCACTGAAAATGAAAGAGTTCGCAATAAAGCACTTCATGACGCTGGATGGTCTTTGAGACAAATATGACAGGTGGTCTAATAAATTTGTTAAGCTCTGTATATATATATATACACATATATATATATATATATATATATATATATTTTTTTTTTTTTTTTTTTTTTTTAATCATTTTTAGATCTGTAGCAACCTGTCCATGACTAATAAGTGAAACATCTCCTCTAACTCACTATGCATCGAGGCTGCGTATGTCATATGTGCATATCTACAGCTGATCAGACAGAGGAAGATAGAGAAAGCTGAGCATTGCTCCCATTGATCTGTAAGAATGGGACATGTTTAACGTTAAATACAAACCTCTCCTGTCACTTTAAACAGTTTCTGGTATGTTGTTGATGTTATTCTGCTCTCTATAAATTTGGGATCATTACACATCCAACCAACAACCCTTCTGGTGCAGATCAGCTGTTGTAGTCTAACAACTGAATGTTGAGGGGCATATTTTTTAAATGTAAATCGTGTTAAGCATGAGATGAACGGCTAGATAATTACTGATAAAAGATCAGGCACTTACTTGCAAAGAGAAACTGTAGGAAGTAGAAAAGAAGCACTATGAAGAGAGCAGCGGTGTGCGCACGCACATTTGGACAGCAGAGTTAAAAAATTACAGCCTTTTTTACACATAAGCAGAAATTAGCTGAAAGAGAAGCACTATTTATAACCTATATGGGTAAAAATTTGTCAACAGTCTCCTACACTGCTGATGTAATATATTTTTGATCGGAAAAAGGCACAGGAAAAGCTGCTCGGACTATGAAAAATATAAATACCACCCTAAATTACAGAGATTCTGATTCGCACAGGATTAGAATTATATTATTGCGGAGTAATACACAATTAAAAACACAGACCTGCATGATTATTATAAATCACCAGAGGTCCCTCAGTAACACTAGTCCTGTGTGAATATGGCATTAGTCTAGTCTTCCTCATAGTAAAAAGGTTGTCAACTTTTAGTCACTGAAATTAACACTGCTGTCATGGCTGACAAGACAAGTCGTGTTTCAACTGTAAAAATGAAATTTAAAAAAAAAATTTCTGGAATTGAAAAATGTTTAAAATATTTGAGGTAATGTAAGCATTCAGCAAAAAAAATATTAATTAATGTATATTAATTAATTAACAAATTTCAGTGCAAAAATTGTTCAGCCTTTAATGCTCTTATTTAGACCTGCCTTTGTTAGTTGACAAATGAGGCTTGTAAAAAGGATAGGGCTTGAATAAGAATGGGCTTGTATTTGACAGTTTTAACATGTCAGGTTAAGAATATCCAATGTGGATTTTGGCACAAATGTGACTCCATACATTCATCTGAAAACTTTAAGGTAACATAACAATGTTTCTCTGGTAAGATTAGTGGGAGCAATTGTATGTTTCTTTGTTTTTTATATCACATAAACATGACACCTTTCCTCATAAACCAATCCAAAATGTGACATGAACTTTATTGTATGTACAGTATAGTATGTGGTCTAACAAGTATACATGGTTACATTAGTCCTCTTTAGATATCAGCAGTTTCATTCTTTGATACCAAAAAAGGCAGAATTTATATCCTCTACATTGGGATCAGCTTTACTGACATTTTTTCTCTTTTTCGTAGAACTTTATTATGTTCTGTACTAGGGAGCATCTCTAAATGCTCCAATGCTCTGTGTTCAACGCCCAACAATGCAGTTTGAATACAGAAATGTTTATATAAATTAAGATGGAAACAAACACTCTGATGGCACACAAATCCAGATACTGTTTGGATATATTTTTGTGTCTCCATTTTGTGAATAACTCATGCTTTTTTGTTTTCATTTGATATTATGTTGCTTTGCTACTTTGGACTATGTTTCTTTTTTTATGCTACCATTATATGTGAATTAGTCCAAGAATGCGCTATATACATTATGTAGATATGCACCTTTGCTCTTTTGTTTTTTATTTGGACGGTATACATTTTAGCACAGCGTGATGGAGTTTCTGTCCGACTGAAGGTGACATATGTGTAATTATTTTGTACTCAGACCACCAAACAAAGCCTGCAAACAATATGGCTGCTGTCTGTATCACGGTGACTAAACTACGGCTTTGTTTTTAGCTAAGAGAGGAAAAATTTGACCCCAACATGTCACAGTGCAGCCGGATAACCCGAGGTATTTTTGAAGATGTTTTTGTATTTATTCCACGTGTATGAAATCATGGATGTGTCAGAGCTTATTTCTCGAGGACAACGGCATAATTACACCAAACATACCCCTTTGGATCATTTGGAGCAGCTCCTCCTCGACCCCCCTGCTCAGTATTACAGTCGAGGGGCCAAGCGTCATTGAAGTGATACACAGAACCTGCCTCAGTCGTGTCTTCTGAAGTCAATGGAGTGAACTGACAGCAGCGGCCATGCAAGGCAAACACAAGGATTGTTTTTGCACCCCTTCAAAAAAAGGCTTAACTCTACTTTTCACATTGCCTGTCAAATATTATCGAAGCTTCATGTAATGATGCTTTTTAGTTTTTGAATATAAAAGGAAAAGAGACATGAAAAGAAAAATGAACAGTTTGTAAAACATAAAATGTTTTATTTGTTGCATGTCTTTTTGTTCTTCAATAAAATAACGTACTGCAGTGTTTTGAATGTTAACTTCTTTTTTATAAGGATTTCAGAGTGAAATCGTGGAGCCTTTTTCTTGACAGGTTTTAACTTTTAAGATCTCTGCGTATGTAAAAAGGTATCAAATGGAAAACTATTGTCTTTTTAATTCCAATTCAAAACCTGTTTTCTGTGGAGAAAAAATAGCTAAAAGGTGTAGGTTTTATGGTCTCTTAATTTGTACTGGCAATGCATATCCCAAATAAATCGTTTCTTTTGTTGCATAAATTGCAGTTTTGTCATTTTTTATACTTCCTTTTATCAGTGGTAGTATAATAAACATCTGTCAGTTACAGTGACACTTTACGAGTTCTCCCCCTTGGATGTTTTACACTTTAATTGATTTTAAACATCAATCATAGTCAATATAGTTTGGCCTTTTTTGACAAAAAAACCCCTCTTTAATGTCAAAGTGAAAATAGCAATTATACAAATTATTTGATTAAATGAAAATCTGCAATGTTAAATAAGTGACAGCATAAATATTCACTCCCTTCAAGTCAGGATTTAGTAGATGCACCGTTTGCTGCAATCAGCGCTGAGTCTGTATGGATAGGTCTCAGTCAGGCTTGCGCATCTGGACACTGCAATTTTACTCTGTTCTCCTTTGCAAAACTGCTCAAGCTCTGTCAGGTTGCACGGGTATCCGGCGTGAACAGTCCTTTTCAAGTCTAGCCACAAATTCTCCACTGGATTGAGGTCTGGGCTTTGATTCGGCTCCAGAACATTCACCTAGTTGTCTCTAAACAACAAGCTGCTAATTGTCTTGCTGGAAAATGAATTTGTTCTTTTGTCTTTATGTTGTAATGGTAGCCAGGTATACTGATTAATAAGTGACTGGACCTTCCAGACACAGGTGTGTTTATATTACAATCACTGGAGACACATTCACTGCACTCATTTCACTAATTGTGAGACTATTAGCACCAATCAGCTGGACCTCTGTTGAATTAAGTAAGTCTCTTTAAAGAAGGTAAATATTTATGCAGTCACTTATTTTACCTTACTTATTTTTATTCATTTGAAATTACTTAGTAGAAATTTGTTTTCACTTTGACATTCAAGAGGGTATGTTTTTTTTTCTTTTTTTTTTTTTTCTTTTTGTTAAAAAAGCCAAATTATATTGATCATGATTGATTTCTAGGATCAGTAAAAGGGTAAAACATCCAAGAAGGTGAATACTTTGTAAAGGCACTGTATTACACACTTTAATTTTATTTTTGTTTATCTGTTTGTCTCTACCTGTCTCTGCATCTCTCTCCCCCACACAGCCCCAACAAAGTTTAGCAGAATGCTGTTCAACATAAGTCTTATTCTGTTCAGGTTTCTGCCGGTTCAAAGATTGCTTTTTCCTTTCCACTGTAAGTTTGCTAAATATTTCCCACTGAGCCACCAAAATGTCTCCCTGCAGCCACAGTGCTGTAAAATAATTCCACCGCTGCTCTTTAATGTCTCATTTCATTTTAAAAAAACCTCACAGACAGCTAGGAGACAAGTCAAAAGTCATCTAGACTCTGTGTAATCAATAAAATTTTACATTTATACTCTTCCTACATTTCCTTTTAATCCATAACAAGCTCTGTTTCCATTGTTAAGATAATGTCAGAATCTATGATCTTCACAAAGGTCCTTATTTTCTTTCAAATTAAAAGCAGGTCTGAAAACAAACAGGAAGTAAGTTACCATTTATTTAAAACCTACAGGGGTTAGCTAGGGTTAGGGTTAGGGTTAGAAAAACGGAGTGCTCTCAAACTATGTGAAGGCCTGTGATCTTTCACAACCACTCCCCTCATATATACGGGCTACTCAAACCCCACCCCCAAGGCCTTAGAGCCCCTCCCCTAAGTGTTATTGTTAGGGGTTAGGGTTAGTTAGGTTAGGGTTAGGGTTTGAAGTTTATAATCATCCTCCCCACCTTGGCTGTTGCCAAGTGTGGTTTGGGGTAGAGGATGAAGGAAGAGGGTTAGGGTTAGGGTTAGAATAAAGGAGCAATCTCAAACTATATAACAGCTGGGGATCTTTCAGGACCACACCTTTCCTATCTACAGGCCACTCAAACCCCATCCCCAAAACCCTGGGGCCTGTCCTTGATGTATTACTGTTAGGGTTAGGGTTAGCTAGGGTTAGAAAAACAGAGAGCTCTCAAACTATGTGAAGGCCTGGGATCTTTCAAGACCCCTCCCCTCATTGAAACAGGCCACTCAAACCCCACCTCCAAGGCCCTAGGGCCCCTCTCCCAAGTCTTGCTTTTATAGGCTCATTTTGGGTGACTGTTAGGGTTAGCTAGGGTTAGGGTTAGGGTTAGGGCAAGAAAAACAGAGCGCTCTCAAATGATGTTACAGCCTTGCATCTTTCACAACCACTCCCCTCATATATACGGGCAAACCCCATCCCCAAGGCCCTTGGGCCCCTCCCCCATGTCCTGCATTTTTAGGCTCAATCAGGGTGACTGTTAGAGATAGGATTAGGGGTTAGGGTTAGGGTTAGCCCAACGGAGTGCTCTCAAACTATGTAAAGGCCTGTGATCTTTCACGACCACTCCCCTTATTCCTGCGGGCCACTCAAACGCCACCCCCATCACACTGGGGCCCCTCCCCCAAGCCCTGCTTTTATAGGCTCATTTGGGGTTACTGTTAAGGGCAGGGTTAGACCAACAGAGCACTCTCAAACTATTTGAATGCCTGAGATCTGTCATGACAACTTACTTCATATATCTCACGAAAGACAAAATTATTTCAGATATTTCAAAGCTTCATTTATATTAAATACACATTTACAGGCTACATTGTATTGTGAGGTGTCTTGATCCTGAACCTCTAAATATAATTTAATAATTTAATATTTTAGAATAATATTGTTGCAACTTTTGCCCAATTTTTGTTGAATTGTTCAAAAATACCTCTTAGATATTTAAAAAAAAATCAGAAAAAACTGCATTTTGTTTAATAGATTTTTTTCTACCACAACACAGCTGTCACCAAAAAAGGTGGCCTGTCACTACCATATCATGATTTTATTCTAAAAGCTAAAAACTATTGAACCATTAAGTATGATGTTTTGATGTTGTTTACTTAAATGTAGATTAAAAACAGTGAATCCTTAACCTTGAAACCAGTTCACATAACTGCATGCTTTTTACGACCAAAAATATTTTTACAAAAAAAAAAAAAAAAAACACTCAAAAATGTTTGATAAAGATATGGCAAAAACAGAATAATTTTTGAAATATATATATATATTCTGTATATAGATTTAAAAGCTTTTGAAAAGCAGTTTTATTTTCTCATGAAACTTTTTGTATCGGTAGCGAAACATTTGGAGACAAATAAATTAGGAAACTGTGGAAATACAAAACAAGATTCCAGTGGAAAAAAATGTAGCAACTTTAGTGTTAGCAATATGCAGGCATAAAGATTTTAAGGAATAAATGCTTTTTTTCTTTAAAGGATATTTTTCATCTCTATTTTTACACCAGTTTTGTAGGATTGTCCATATTGTGTTACACAATGGTATCTTTATTGTGTTACACAGTAAAATAGGCCCACTGTCCTCATATGAGGACATCATTTGTTATTGAAATTGTATTTTTGTTGAGATAACATGTTTAGTTATTAAACTTTTCAGGTCCTAGTAATCCCAAATAAGTAGGAGAAATCAAAAATGCATAAGAAATGAAAGCTCAAGTCTCAGGAGGTAAAGAAGGAACAAAATCCAAATGAAACAAAGAAAAAATGTTAAAATGCATTATAGTGCAAAAAAGGCTACAAAAGAAGATTAATCATGATTCAATGCAGCAAACTGTTGTGATTAAAATATTAAAAGTTTGACAGTCCTGATTATGGTGCATTCTTGGAGTTACAGGGAGTTAAAAGGAGCTTCCCTGAAAGGGGCCTGAGCTCCTCTGAAAGCCTCACATGAGGCGTTTAGGGGAGCTTGTAAAATTTGTCAATATGTAAGTTATTTTATATTATGGACATTAAGTTTCCTGAAATATAAAACCAGTAGTGTAAATATCTCAATTGTGTTTTTGTTTTTTACTCGTTCATTTACTAATAAATTAAATTTTCAACCATCTTTCCCCACAAAATTCTGAGTCTCTTCCTGCTGTGGTCATTCATGTGTTGAACATGCTGTACTTTTATATGTACATTCAGTGCAGGACACTTGAAACACCCCATGTGAAGGCTGTAGAAAACAGTAGATACTGATATTATGATGATAAACATGGCTTCCCTAATTCTGTTTGGTATTTCTAAATGTAAGAAAGGGTCCTGTGTATGAAATGTGCTACATAACTAAAGTTTGACTTGACTTTGGTTGAATTTGCCACAAATCTGGGGCTGAATTTCATCTCAAACTTGTGTGTGCTTCCTCCTCCAGACTTTTGTAACAGGGTCAGGGTCAGGAGTCACTGTAGGACACAAGTTTACACGTTGTTGACTTGTCAGTCCAACACCTCTGGATAGCATTGCACATCTCACTTCCAACTATGTTACGGCACGCAGGCATTTTATCAACACTAACATAGCGCCGGAGCTCGGCCGAGCTGACGAGGGTGTGAAGGGGACATTTTCACAGTTTTCGAAGTGAGTGAAAGCTGTGCGCTCCCGGCAGACAGACACCCCACACCCCCCCCCCCTTCCCAACACCCAGAACTCCCTTGGAGGCATGGTTAATGTGCGTTCCCTGAAAGAGGCGGAATCCACACTTATCTCTCTCCTCCAGATAAACCAGACAGGATGTCTGATTCTGCTCCTCCGATTCATCCGTTCCTGGGAAAAAAAAGAAAACAGGAGGAAAATGGTGAAACATTAACTTGTGGATTAGAAAAAAGGTTCCCAGGAGCATCCAAAATCACAGAGCGTGACAGAGACTGTGGGAGTGACATATGCAAACATGATCAAGTGTAATTACATGGAGAAGCCTCCTTGTTTCTATCAAAGGGCTCCTTTTAGCCACTGTGTGAGGAATGAAAGGCAAGAAGTGCTGGACGTGTGTAATTTATTCATGTGCTCCTGCAAACCAAAAGGCATTGTGAGGCTGATTCAGTCATTACATGCTGAAAAGGTGTAAATCCCATTCTGAGTAAATTCAGAGAACGTGCTTTTGAATTTATGATTCCTTTACAAATAGGCTGGAAAACATGCTACGCTATGATGAATGCTATGTAGATTTTTAAGAATATACTGATCATTATCCACAGTAGAAGCCTTTCCTGACATCTTCTTTAAATTCATTCAACCCATGGCTTTGAATCATTTCAAATGTAAGGGAATCAGCTGACAGGTGTTAATGTTTTCATTTAAGGTTAGAAACACAAGCCAAAAAAATCACTGATTTCGTGATTTGCAAAATTAAGGTTTTTTTTTTTGTTTTTTCTTTAAGGGGACAGGGTTATAAACCTTTATCACTAAAGTATTTTCTAAGAATTGCTCACTGTTAATTCAGAAACTGCCATGCACTTAAATGTCGTGTTTAAAAAAACATTCACTTTTCATCTAACAGGCAGGGCTGGTTTGAGCAAAATCAGGGCCAATATCAGGGCCCCCTTTTCTCTGAAAGTAATCATAGCAAGTTAACAAAATATTTGAGATAGTAAAGAAACACAGTATACAGAGCTTTTAAAAATAATTCACTGTGGATGTTTTACCCTTTAATAAATAAATCATGGTCATTATAATTTGGCCTTTTTGACACAACAGAATAAAAAATAAGCCTCTTTCATTTCAGAGTGAAGGGCGTGAACAGCCCTTTTCAAGTCTAGCCACATTCTCTTTTGGATTGAGGTCTGGGCTTTGACTCGGCCTCTCCAGAACATTCACATCATTGTATTTAAACCATTTCTGTGTAGCTTTTGCTTTGTGTTTGAATTCATTGTCTTGCTGGAAAACAAATCTTCCCTTAAGCTGTAGTTCTCTTGCAGAATGGATAAGATTGTCCTCCATTCCTTCATTTTACCCTTTACCTATACAAGCCTTTCAGGGCCAGTTTAACTGCCAAGAAGCATCTCCACAGTATGATGCTGCTGCCACCCTATGTCCCAGTGGGGATGGTGTGTTTGTGGTGATGTGCATGGCTTAGTGTTTGCTAAATGTAGTGTCTGGCCAAAAAGCATAATTTTGGTTTCATCTGACCAAAGAACTTTGTTCCACTACCACATGCCTTTTGGCAAACTAGTCGACATTTGATGAGTTTTCCTTAACAGTTGTTTTATGCAGAGCCTCTCCCATCTCAGCTGAAGCTTGTAACTCCTTCAGAATAGTCATAGGTGTCTGCCTCACTCACTAGTCTCCTTGCACAGTCTCTCAGGCCTTGTTTACACAATGTTCTGCTTTGTTTTCTTTTCATTTCATTTTCAAATAGTTCCATGTTTAGACGGCAACATTTTGAAAACAATCTCTATACTACTACTGCTGTGGTAAAATGATTTACTGCACAATAAATCTGTCTGTACAACAAGGACAGTACTACACATTCACATTGCACACTGCACATTTTTCATGTGTTTTTGATAATGTGTAACATTTTTATTATACACGGGTGCACGATAGTAATTCATCACTAAATCCTCCTCCTAATCACCATTGACATTCAGTGCCTTGGAAATGTTTTTACATCCATCCCCTGACTTACACTTTTCACTAACCTTTTTTCTGAGTTGCTTAGAGTGTTCTTTTGTCTTCATGGTGTAATGGAAGCCAGGAATACTGATCAACCAGTGCCTGGACCTTCCAGACACAGGTGTCTTTGTACTACAATCTTGAGACATATTCACTGCCCTCAGGTGATCCCCCTGTCATTGATTGTGAGACTACTAGCACTAAGCTGGACCTCTGTTGAATTAGGTCAGTCAGTTTGAAGGCGGTGGATTTTCATTCAATCAGTTACTTTTCCTTACATGTTTTTGTTTGACATGACTTTGTAGAAACTGTTTTCACTTTGACATTACTGTATTTTTCCAAAATTATTGTGTCAACAAAGCCAAATAATATTGACCATGACTGATTTATAAAATCAATGAAATGGTAAAGCATCCAAGGTTGTCAAAACGTCACCACACCTAAACAATTTAACATCTTTTGACCAGGTTGAACTTCTAAAATATCAAACATATGCTCACTGGTAGTGAGTATCCATTCTTCTGCCAAGAAGCATAGCTGTTTTTTATGAATGCATGCCATTCGACCACAGAGTAATCCATCAATGCATTGTTTCAATATGTCTATTGGGATCTACTTAATTTACTTAATTTGAAGACATCCTGGGACTTTTGAGGTGTTTGGACCTCATTGGTCCTTCTAAAGAACTTTCTCAGATGATCAAAATCTAGTCTGATGTTACTTTATTCACTCTTGGCAACTTACTGACGTTCACAATACTTTCTTAGTCAGTGAAAGTGTTTAAGACATATGCTTTATTTTTGATACACACCCATTATAATTTTCCCAGGGCACCTTTTGGCACAAGGCCCCAGGCAATTGGATAAGTTACCTTATGGCAAAACCGCTCATGCTAGTTGCCTAATACTAATGCAATAATCCAAATTATAAAAGAAATTAATGAACAAATCCAATGCACTGATTGAAATGTTTTAGAGATCTTGCAAAAACAAGTCAAATTTAGTCAGTATTACAGCATGCAATTTTCAAAGATACACTATATTGCCAAAAGTATTCGCTCATCTGCCTTGACTCGTATAAATTTAAGTGACGTCCCATTCTTTATCCATAGGTTTTAATCTAACGTTGGTCCACCCTTTGCAACTATAACAACTTCAACTCTTCTGGGAAGGCTTTCCACAAGGTTTAGGAGTGTGTTTATGGGAATTTTTGACCATTCTTCCCGAAGTGCATTTGTGAGGTCAAACACTGATGCTGGATGAGAAGGCCTGGCTCTCAGTCTCTGCTCTAATTCATCCCAAAGGTGTTCTATCAAGTTGAGGTCAGGACTCTGTGCAGGCCAGTCAAGTTCATCCACACCAAACTCTTTCATCCATGTCTTCATGGACCTTGCTTTGTGCACTGGTGCACAGTCATGTTGGAACAAGAAGGGGCCATCCCCAAACTGTTCCCACAAAGTTAGGAGCATGGAATTGTCCAAAATTTCTTGGTATGCTGAAGCATTCAGAGTTCCTTTTACTGGAACTAAGGGGCCATGCCCAGCTCCTGAAAAACAGCCCCACACCATAATCCCTCCTCCACCAAACTTTACACTTGGCGCAATGCAGTCAGACAAGTACCATTCTCCTGGCAACCGCCAAATCCAGACTTGTCCATTAGATTGACAGATAGAGAAGCACGATTCATCACTCCAGAGAACACGTCTCCACTGCTCTAGAGTCCAGTGGTGGCGTGCTTCACATCTCTTCATCCGACACTTTGCATTGAACTTGGTGATGAATGGCTTGCATGCAGCTGCTCGGCCATGGAAACCCATTCCATGAAGCTCTCTACACACTGTTCTTGAGCTAATCTGAAGGCCACATGAAGTTTGGAGGTCTGTAGCAATTGACTGCAGAAAGTTGGCAACCTCTGCGGACTGTGCGCCTCTTATTTCCCTAATTAAACTGCCCTCAATAACCCATCATGACAGAGTGAAAACAGAATTTTAGATTTTTTATTTTTGTTTTTACAAATTTCTTAAAAAGATACTGAGAAACTGGAATATTGCATTTGACATAACTATTCAGACCCTTTACTCAGTACTTAGTGAAAGCACGTTTAGCAGCAATTACAGCCTTGAGTCTTTCTGAAAATGGTGCAGCAAGAACTGGTTTTCACTGAGGACATCTCTACATTGCTTCATTCAGCTTTCCCTCGACACTGACCAGTCTCCAGCTAACTGATGCTGAAAAACAGCCCCCACAGTATGATGCTGCCACCACAATGCTTCACTGTTGGGATGGTATTGGGCAGGTGATGAGTGGTGCTATAACGTTTGAAATCGAGGCCAAACAGTTCAGTCTTGGTTTCATCCAACCAGGTAATCTTGTTTTTTACAGTCTGGGAGTCTTTTAGGTGCTTTTTTTGTAAACTCTAAGCGGGCTTTCATGTGTTTTGCACTGAGGAGAGGCTTCCATCCAGCAACTCTGCCATTTGACCAAACTGGTGGAGGGCTGCAGTGGTAGATGTCTTTCTGAAACTTTGTCCCATCTCCACACAGAATCTCTGGAGGTTCTTGATCACCTCTCTTACTAAAGCGCTTCTCCCCTGAATGCTCAGTTTGCCTGGGCAACCAGCTCTGGAGGAGTCCTAGTTGTACCAAACTCTTTCCATTTGAGAGTTATGGAGGTCACTGTGCTCTTGGGAACTTCAGTGCTGAAGAACTTTTTTGTAGCCTTCTCTAGATCTGTGCCTTGCAACAATCCTGTCTCTGAGCTCTGCAGGCAGTTCCTTTGACCTCATGGCTTGGTTTGTGCTCTGATATGCATTGCCAGCTGCGAGACCTTCTATAGAGAGGTGTGTGCTTTTACAAATCATGTCCAATCAATTCGATTTTACACAGGTGGACTCCTATCAAGGTGTAGAAACATCTCAGTAATGATCAAAAGAAATTGGAGCTAAATTTCAATTGTTGTTGCAAAGCTGAATACATATGCCGATGTGATAGTTCAGGGTTTTTTAAAATATTTTGTCATGATGGGGTACTGAATTAAGATTAAGATTAGAGAAAAAATGAATTCAAATGACAGTAACATCAGGGTGCAACATGACAAAACTGAAAAAAGTGAAGGGGGTCTGAATACTTTTGAATGCAGTGTATACCTCATGTCTGATGCACACCTCTAATGACTATCTTAAGGCCCCTTGAGGCATAAGACATTTAAAGCTCCTAATGTTGAAGGCATGAAATAGCATCCCGATTTCTGTTTCCAAACTAATAAAAAAGGCTTGATTTGAGGAGAGAACAGTGGTTTGTACATATGTTTTCATTTGTGCTCCTATCAGTCATCTTTAACCAAACCACAATGCATGTAGCACATACACCAGGGCTCAGGGTTTACATTATATCAATGACAGTAACAAGGCTCATAATAAAAAGGCTAGCCCCATACACAACATATAATGTGCATCAGTTATGTCAACCCCCTGGCAGCATAATACAAACAAACACCAAGGTTACACACATGTGCCTGAGGGGAGGGCTACTGAAGCAGACGATACAAGGTCTGAGGACTGAGGGCATGACTTAATGGAGAGGCTTTGTCTCAAGGAAATCCCCTCTGCCTTAATAAGATGAAACAAGTCCTCTCCTCCACTGATAGATCTCCTATGAATCACAAAGTAACTCCAAAAGAAAACAGTTCTGCAGGAATAGGGTCAAGTAATTAGCGGCTGTGGGTGTGTTCCAGTCAGTGTTGCAGATTTCAGATTTGGAAACGGTTCAGTTTGGCAAAGACTTGCCGCTGGAAAGCCTCAGCCTCGTATTGCCTATGCCACCCACAGATCTCTAATGAATTCCTCTGATCCCAACTTTCATAAAGAAGACATTTGGAAAAGATTTCACAGATCGGCGTGCGTCATCGTAGCCTTTCAAGTTATTTCAACCGTGGAGCATTTGAATTAGAATCTGCAGAATATTTGAGCTTTTAGGGGTGTGGGAGTTTTAAGGCTGCAAACTGTTTCTTTATATTTGCCTAAAGCTTCCATAATGAGCAAGATATGGACCTTATCATGTTCTGCAATTATGGGGAAAAACATCCTTTAAAACGGTGCCAGGAGATGCTCTTATTAAAGAAACAAGAAAGTTATCTCTCCAAAACACGAATCAAAAATGAGACAAAACAATATTTTTGCACTGATGATCAAGGACATTCAGATACACTGCTGTTGCAATAATTATCTCACTCACGTCCAACAACAAAAACAGCATCATTCATGTCAATTCTCATGCAGCTGTGAGCTAATTTGTTTTGAGTTTGTGTCCGTGTTTTCATCGTCTTAAATGTTTTCCCTGCATATCTGGACATGAAGTCATTTGACACATTTGGTCACTGCAGTGTGTCGCTTTAGAGGGAAATCCTGTCTTCTCATAAGATAGCAATGCTGATTATGTTGTCAACATGCATTTGTGTCAGGTAACAAAAACTGCCCAGTTCCCCCAGCTCTGCATACCCTGGTACACAGTGTATATTGTAATTTAGGAGGCAGCTGTCATATTGAGTTTTCCCATTATCCAGTATGTACAGTGTGGCGGCGAGTCCCACTCAATACATCAATGTGACTTTACTGATCTCTCTATCTCTCACAGACATGCTTAGCCTTGATTTTTTAAAATCCAATTAATATTCCAATTAATATTAGAATTAATTATCAAAACAAAAGGCTGTTTAAGATGTGTATTTTTAACAGAATGAGCATGTTGAAGGGCTTCTGCCTCCCAAACGTGAATCACTGCTGACCCCTTATGGTCTCTGTGATTTAAGGTGTCTTTTATGAGGATGGAAACAATAGAGATAAGGGTGAATGAGCTTTTTATGAAGGATTTGAGAGTTTGAAGCCTCATAGCAATCTATGAATAATCTGCAGCTGTAGTAACCTTCAATTAAAGACAATTCAGTCGGGAACACTCCTGTCATATATTTGACCAATTTATTGCAACATGGATATAGCATTTTACTTGGCTCTGCTCAAAAGATGCTCCCTGCATTAGTCAAGCAGCATGCTCTGACTTTCCAAGGAGCACATAGCTGGAAACCCCCATATGGATAGATAGATTAATGACAATGCCTATTGAATACAATTAAATTAGCTCAAAAGCAATTAATACATAGAAGCATGAATCTCAACGAGGATGCGACAAGCTTTATGCTATAAAGGAGGAGGCTGGGGTGGAGGAGGCTAAGCTTTGCCAGCAGCAGCAGTGTGGTGCATCAGCATCAATGCAAGCAGGGATAAGTGAGAAGTGTCTCATATTTAGATACACTGCTGTTATGAGAGGAAAAGCTGTGATTGGCTGTAGGAGCTTGGAGGTGATAATTAGGATCATCAGGCTGTCAGCTGATCACAGCTATGTGTATGACTACCATGTCCTGTATGAACTAATGCTGAGCTTCATCATAATCATGGCAAAGCCATGACAGCAATTGTTTTAAGCCCTTTCGTCAAATATTGACTGACACTTTACTAACAATCTACATGCTGAAATATAGTAAAGTTATAAAAAAAGAATATAAAATCTTCCCTCTGAAATGTCTAAGTAAATTGACTTTAACTAACTTAATTTTAGTAGGCCCTAATGACTTAGTATTTTTATTGTAACAAGTTTATATTTAGTAGTTTCTCAAGAATAAAGTGTAATAACCTTGTAATAATAAGTTACAGTTTACATGTAATAACTTGGAAATATGGAATTGAATGAATATTAGGGAAGTATTTACCAAATAATAAGGTGTTAATTATCAAGTAATTCCTTATAATATTGAAGCAATTCTCTGGTAGTTAGGTGTTATTTTACCCTAACCTAACCCTAACTCCAAGAATTACATGAAAATTATTCAGGAAGGACCCACTTTAATTTAGTGGGCCAAAATAAAGAAATTACTTGGGAATTATCAAGCAGCTTGATTGCCAGAGAATCGTCACAGTACTACAAGGGTTATGGCTAGGATTAGGGTTAGGGTAAAATACCACCTAATTACCAGAGAATTGCCTCAACATTAAAAGGACTTGATGATTCATACATTATCATCGGTAAATTCTTCCCTAGTATCACTAGGGTAATATGACTATGTTCTATATGTTTTTAATTTCAGCCCCAATTCTGAAAAAGTTAGGGCGCTGTTTAAATGTAAATAAAAACAGAAAGCAATGATTTTCAAATCTCAAACACCCATATTTTATTCACAATAGATTGTGATAGATAGATACCATTGTGTAGCATCGCTTCTTCTTTCAACAGCAGACTGCAAACATCACCTTACCTTACCTTGCTTTTGTGATGGATGTGTTATGTGGTTTAGCATTGTTTGGCTGAAATATGCAAGTCCTTCCTTGAAAGAGACGATGTCTGGATGGGAGCATATGTTGCTCTAAAACCTCTTTTCACTTTAAAGCATTGATAGTGCCTTTCCAGATGTGTAAGCTGCCCA
Organism: Cheilinus undulatus; assembly: GCF_018320785.1. Classification (NCBI taxonomy): domain Eukaryota; kingdom Metazoa; phylum Chordata; class Actinopteri; order Labriformes; family Labridae; genus Cheilinus; species Cheilinus undulatus. The sequence continues at coordinate 37,352,118 of NC_054871.1, forward strand.
CACTATAGACACTAATGTAACACCATCAGAGATGCAGGCTTTTGAACTGTGCGCTGGTAACAAGCTGGATGGTCCCTCTCCTTTTTAGTCCACAGGTTATGGCATACTTGGGAGATTCAAATTTTGATTAATCTGACCACAGAAAAGTTTGGCCCATAGAAAATGGCAGCATTTCTGGATTGAGTTATGGCTTCTTCTTTAGATGATACAGCTTTAACTTGCATTTGTAAATGGCACAGTGAACTGTGTTTAAAGACAATGATTTCTGGAAGTGTCCCTGAGGCCGTGCAGTGGGCCAGAATCATGCTTGTTTTAATGCAATGCCACCTGAGGGCCTGGAGATCACAAGTATCCAATGTTGACCTTTGGCCTTGTCCCTTGCGCTCAGAGATTTCTCCTGACTGTAAATCTTCTGATGATATCATGCACTGGAGATTGTGGGATATACCAAGTCTTCACAATTTTACATTGAGGAACATTCACTTTTTACAAGTAGGGAGGGGCTCTAAGGAAAAAAGGTTGGGAAACACTGACCTTACCTGTCAGTAGATTCTTGAAATGTAGCAAATATCAAAACAGAAAAAGCTACAAAAGCTGCCATGACTGTCTTTGGGCATCTTGAATGTGTTGAATTTAGCAGATGCATCACTCTAGCTGGACTAGCTTGTTTCAAGTCCAAGGATTCAAGAGTGAATTAATATTCTAAAAGCAGAAGACTCATAACTGTCATGATGTTTAAATGAGGCTTTGACAGCAGTGTGGGGCAGCGACAGCCTGACATTACTTTATGAGTCTCTCCAGGGAGAGCAATTTAAATCACCGTCTACATCTACTGTTTGAAGGACTAGATGCACAGAAAAGCAGTGTTTTCTTTACTGCACGTTAATGGGCTTTCTTATATATGGCAAAGGAAACTCCAAAACATGAAGCAGCACAGCCAACAACTTTTTTTGTCAGTTATTGCTTTGATAATAAATCTTAAATAGTCAGTAAAAGATGAACTCCTAAGTTTTAAAGGATTGTGATGATCTAAAACATGCATGTCTAATGTTAAACTGGGCTGAAATCCTCATAATAGTGTACTACAACTAGGTGAAAGAAAACCAAATGTTAATTTTTTTCTTGTTTGGAAGTTACAATTTAACTTTCCATCTTCCTGTGTGGCCTGTTGGATGAAGTTTGTCTTCTCTCCCCCAAACTGTCCCTGAACCATTAACCTATATAGTAAACCTCAACAACATTCAATACTGCATCCATGCAGCAACATTTTCTCATCAATATCATCAAATATTATCAGTCTCTTGTGGATCATTGTAATTTGAAACATTAAATTGCTTTCCAGTGGACTAATATGATAAAAAAAGGCAAAATCAAATTAGGGTATGATCCTCAAAGGGTCATCATTACACTGGGGAAAACTACTGAGTAACAAAATTGCCTGTGCACTTTTTAGACTGTTTACTAAAAGTATGGTTTGCTTTACATGACTTGAATAGCTTTTCCAGTGTATTCATTAGGGATGTAAATTAATATAGTGGGTTTATTTAACATAATACACAAGGGGAAAAAGCCTCTTTTGGACATGAAAACAGCTTAGAATGACATTAATAACAAGTAAGCTTTACATTGCCCTGATTTCATTTTTCCAAAGCAAAGCAAGCTTCATAAGTAAAGAAATTAATTTTTAGGTGCATCAAGTGTGCAAAAGTTAATGCCTGTTGTACTGAAAATTAAAACTGTAAAGCGTTTAATTTCAAAATTAGACAGCATGCAATCACTGCATCCTCCTTAAAATTCAGGGGATAATTTTGCAGTAAACTTCATTCTGTTTCCTGGGGGTTGGCAGGATGCTGCCCGTTATGTCTTTGTTTATAATTTAGTCCTCATCTGTGGACGCAAGTGTGACCTTGTGCAGCTTTGAGCTGTCTCAGCAGAGCGTCTGACCATGGTGGCTGACACAGCGAGACGTCTGCCTGTTTGGGGACAGAGGGTGTATGTAGGTCAGCCATTGGCCTGCTTGCTGTGACAGCAGCACGGTCACTGTGCTGTGCAGCAGGACAGGGATTGGAGTGGACAGAGAGAGCCAGCATGGAGAGAGGGCCCCCCTCACACGTCAGCACCGATACTTCCTCATTTGCCCCCTTAAACACTTTGACATTATCAGGCCACACAGAGCGACGTCCACCCTCATTACTCTCACCTTTGTTACTGCAGCAAAATGGGCAAAGAGAGGCAAGAGAGGAGAAACCGGCAGAAATACTGGACAGACATCAGATCATGGTGCATGTCTGAAATGTGAGATGGTCATTTGATGGAAACCCTCCTGTCCATGTCAGATTAAAACTACTACAGCAAGATTGAAGTTTTGATAATAGAGCTCTGCAAACACCACCTCAGGGAGACCACTTGAACATATTTTGATGAAAAAGATTTTTAAAAAATACTAAGAAAAATGGCCAAAATTATCATGTCAATCAAAAGCAAAGACTTAGAAAATCCTCGTCATTTAAATATCTATGAATAATTAACACAAGAAAAGAATTTCAGAGCGTTAAGTATGTGCCAAATAATCCTTTGAACTTATTTTATTGAAAAGGCAATAATACAATTTCAAATAAAGAAAATACATGGTGACATACTGCCATCTGGTGGCTCAAGCAAGACCACAGACTGTATAGGAACACACCGATCACTTCATTAGGTATTATCTATTTAACTGCTCATTAATGTAAATATATTATCAGCTGTTTACATGGCAGTGGCCAGCGAATTAGGGTAGGTAGAAACAGTCAAGACAATCTGCTGAAGTTCAAACCAAGCATCAGAATGGGGATTTAAGAGACTTGACAGACAGGTTGGTCTGAGTATTTCGAAACCTGCCGATCCACTGTGGTTTTGGTGCACACATCTCTAGGGTGGTCCGAAAAAAGGGGAAACTAACAGTGAGTAGCAAGTCTCTGGGCCAAAATGTCCTTGCTAATGATAAAGGTCAGAGGAGAATAACCAGACTTGTTCAAGCTGGTAGAAAGAAACCATGAACTCACATAACCACCTGTTACAACCTGAGAAAGATCATCTATGAACGTGCAACATGTTTAACCTTGAGGTAGATGGGCTACCTGTGCTCCTTTCCACTCAGCTAACAACAGGGAATTGAAGCTACAACTCACACAGGCTCATCAAAAATGGAAAATTGGAGAACAGAACAGTGTTGCCTGGTCTGATGAGTCCTGATGCTGCTGTGACATCTGAATGAAGCCACCAACAACCATTGCACATTCAAAGTCAGGTTTCTTCCCCATTCTGATACTCAGTTTGAACTGTAGCAGGCCAACTGAACCAACGCATTGGTTCCTGACATGCAGTAAGCTAATCAGATATGTGAATTAATGAGCAGCTGACTAATAAAGTAATAGGTAAGCGTACAACAAATGCATTCATTACTATTGTTTATACAGTCACTGGCTCAGATATTCTGTCAAAACTGAAATTAGCACCTGTGATGGTTACACATATCAACTTTTTCTGTTGTGGGCATTTTTAAATCTAATATAAAAAAATGCTGGTGAAACAGAGACTCCAGAGAAATAATTTTAAAAAGCTGGTCTATTTAATGAGAATGCTTTTTATACAGAACGTAAAGTTGGCAAGTATCTACTGTAAATGTTGTCAATGAGTCTCTAAAATGAAACATGTTTAACAGAGAAGGAGCTCATCGGTTGTAAGGGTGCATAGAACTGGATGCAGATTTGATGTTTGTCTTGATGCTGCTTGGCATTTTTCCTGAAAAAGAAAAAGAGAAATGTCAAAAAAACACTTTGGAACAGTTTAAATAGCAGTTCTGCATTACTGCATTAATCAAACTGGCATTAAGGTCCAGAATTAATAACTATTAATTTTTTTATTGTGTGTTTTATTGTCCCCTTTGGCACCTTTGGTTAAGCCGTTGAAATGCATTAATTAATTGCAAAGCTGTAAATAAAAACATTTTTAATTGATTCACAGCACTTGTTCTCAAACATTTCACTAGCTACCATTCCCTGTTTTCCTTTTCTGTCTATAACAACCATACCATTGTTGAGTCAGAGTCATTATCTTAAATCTACCCAAAGTTTCTTAACCTCTTTCAAAATAAAAGCAGGTCTCCATCCAAACAGGAAGCCAGTTAACCTTAGTCTAAGGCAATCTAATCCAAAATGTAAAAAAATGTTTTAAATGCAAAAAAGTGGACTTTCCAAACAAGATAAAAAAGGAAACTCAATCCCAATTGACTTCAGAAATTCTGACAATCACAATTTAGAAGTGTATTTCTTGGAAAGCCCTAGTTTAAAACTTTTCAGGTAACATCAATATACAGTGCATTTAGAAAGTATTCGGACCCCCTTCACTTTTTTCCATTTTATTATGTTGCAGCCTGATGCTACAAACATTCAAATTCATTTTTCCTCTCATTTATCTACACTCAGTCCTCCATAATAGCATACTGAACACATAACTAGAATTTTTTGCAAATTTATCAAAACTAAACAACTGAAATATCACATTGACATAAGTATTCAGACCCTTTACAACAACACTTGAAATTTAGGTTCCACAAATTTCTGTTGTTTGTTGCTGAGATGTTTCTACACCTTGATTGGAGTCCGCCTGTGGTAAAATGAACTCATTGGACATTATTTAGAAAAGTGCACACCTCTCTATAGAAGGCCTCACAACTGGCAATGCATATCAGAGCAAGCAAAAAAACAGGCAGGGCCAAGTTGGAGTTTGCAAAAAACCCTCCATGTGAGAGCCAAGTAGGCTTTCATCTGTTATGCACTGAGGAGAGGCTTCAGTCCAGCCACTATGCCACATGACCAGATCAGGGGAGGACTACAGTAATGTTTACTTCTGGAACTTTGTCCCATCTGCACACAGGATCTCTGGAGCTTCGTCGGAGTGACAATAGGTTCTTGGTCACCTCTTTTCCCGAGGCCCTTCTCCCTTGAGTTCTCAGTTTGGCCAGGCAACCAACTCTTGGAAGAGTCCTACTTGTGCCAAACATCTTCCATTTGAGATTTATGAAGCCACTGTGCTCTTGGGAACCTTCAGTGAAGATGATTTTTTGTAACCTTGCAACAATTTGGTCTCTGAGCTCAGTTCCTGCTCTGATATGCTTTGCCAGGTGTGAGGCCTTCTATAGAGGTGTGTGCCATTCCAAATCATGTCGAATTAATTTAATTTACCACAGATGGACTACAATTCAAGTGTAGAAACATCTCAGCAATGATCAAGAGAAATGGAAGGAGCTTGAGCGACATTTTAAGTGTTGCTGTAAAGGGTCTGAATACTTATGCCAATATGATAATTCAGTTGTTTATTTTTGATAAATTTCTAAAAAAAAAAATCAGAAATGATGAAATCAAAACTTCATTAGTACAGGGTACTGAGTGTAGATTAATGACAGAAAAAATGTTTTTTTTTTCAACTGCAGTATCAGGCTGAAACATAAAATTGAAAGAAGTGACAGGGGTCTGAATACTTTCTGAATGCAGTGTATATTTTGTATCAATTTTATATTATATAAGCAAGAGCTTTATTCAGTGAAAACAAATGCCAGATTTGGCACACAGTATATAACTGTTTACCTGTTCATCTACAAAATGAAACACATTTTTCATATTTTGTGAGCATTCATCACCAAACTGTTTTCTTCAAAATTAAGGGATATTTCAAGCAGAAAATACAGTTCACAAAGGTAGTCACTAAAACATTTACCCTAACCCTGGAACATGTCAGCAAATCACATACTAGAACAAGCTATTTAATATTCAATGAATCTCCAGCTAAAGCAGAATCAATAGATTTATGTGAAAAAGGTTTTTTTTAATATAAATAAGTGGTGGTCATTGATTCAATATTCAATCTGCATTCTGCACCCTTTTAATCACTGAGTGTACTGAACTCACCTGAATCCTTTTATTGAACTTAAAAAAACATCAAGAAATTGTCAAATTACTCTCGCAATGAAACTGGTACATAAGAAAGATGAGGATCAGAAATGGGCTAACATCAGAACAGGTTTATTTTAACAATTATCCATATCTTTTGGACATTTAAACCGATTAAGTATGTAGTTCAGATAAATCAGAGTGTGTGTATGTGTGTGTGCGTGTGTGTGTGAGAAATACTAACCCAGCTCTCCAGGTCTCCTACCTGGCTGCCCTTGTTGCTGTGGAGCCACAGGTCCTCCCATACCAGCTTGCTGACCTGAACCTCCACCTATAGTGACCTGCTGTAAGGTTGGACCTCCACTCATCATGGGCCCCTGCCCTGGGTGTCCAGGAGCCACTTGGCCAGGGGGCCGACACTTAGAGAGTCCCTTTCCAAATGCAACAGCTCCAACTAAGGCGTTAGTGTCAGCAGGGTTGAAAGACGGTTTGTTCTGACGAATGGCTAGAAAAAGTAAACAAAAGTCAACTTTAATATGTAAACCAATCTGTGGCAGATTCACCTACATGGAAGAAGCCCAACATACCTGAACTTTCTCCATCCCGGTCATCACGCGGATTGTTGAGCTTCTCAAGGAGATTGGAACACAACTTATTTAACGTCTGAATCTGTTTCTGTTAAAAAAGGGGTGAGACAATGAAAAATGATCTACTTCTGTAAGCAATGTAGGGCTATTGACTTCAGGATGTTGTATAGCACACATGTAAAACAGGACTGATCCTTTCAGTTTAATATATAACTGACCTGTGCTACGTCTGGGCCTATTCTTGCTGCCTCTGCACTCAGCTGCTTCTCCTGCTCCTCCACCTCTGGATCAGGCTTTGTCCTCAAGTAGTCTGGCACGATTTCATGGCTGAACACAGGGACACGCTGCTCTGTGAGTTTCTGTCAAAAAAAAGCAGACAGGAGTTGAGCTTTTTAAAAGAAACCCATAAAAGAAGAAGACGGTAGTTTTAATACTCACTGCTAAATCCTCATCCCGGTCCGGAGACAGCAGCAAAGGTATTATGACTTGGTTGCGAAAAGATGGTGTCTTTTCATTCTTGAGCAGTTTATTGATGGTGTTCAGCTGACCAGATAGAAGAGCAAAGTTGTCCAGAACAGATGGCCTGTGTAAGGCAAATACATATCACATTATGTGGGTAAAACAGTGTTAATTTTGGCAGCTATTTTTAATTCTAGTCTTAGTTTTAGTCTTTAAATGAAATGCATTTTAGTTTTAGTCACATTTTAGTCATTTCTATCCTTTTTTAGTTTTAGTCGACAAAAACCTCAAAACATTTCAGTCTAGTTTTAGTCCATGAAAAATCCTCACATTTTAGTCTTTACTTTTAGTCCAAGCATTTATTTTCTTGCCTTAATTTGGTACCAAGTCATGGTAGTGTGTTCCATGCACTCTGCTAAACCCAAGGTCCTTGCTTTCTACAGCTGAGAGGCAGAATAGCTACAGCTGCATCGTTTTTTGACAGATTTACCCACAGTGGCGAAATATCAAAGATTTTGAATGTCCGACAAAAACTAAGTTACATTTTAGTCTAGTTTTAGTCATCTTGACCAAAACTAAACTTAGCGTTTGTCAGTTTTAGTCATCACAGAACTATTATTGTTAGACTTAGTCTAGTTTTTGTCATAGAAAAAAAGGCTATCGACACACATTTTTAGTCATAGTTTTAGTCAACGAAATTGACACTGAAGTAAAAAACCAAACTTCACATAAAAATGACATCTTTGTTTTTAAAAATCCACTATTTCGTAATATTAGAATATTGTGGAAAAGTCCAATTTGCAAAGGTTTCCTGAGCCTTCGTTCTCTCAGTCTTGTTCATTACAACCACAATCATGGAGAAGAATGCTGACTTTACAAATGCCCAGAAGACAATCACTGTCATCGTCCTCAAGGAGGGAAAGCCACATATTCATGGAAAGTTGACTGGAAGAAGAAAGTGAGGTAAGAAAAGGACCACAAGCAACAGGGATGAGCTCAGCCTTCAGAGGACTGTCAATCAAAGCAGATTCAAAAACATAGGGGAGCCTCTGATTTCCTTTTCCAGCAGGAATTGGCACCTGCCCACAGTGAAGCCAAAACTACCAGAAACTGGTTTGCTGACCATGGTATTATTATGTTTGACTGTGCAGCCAACAGGCCTGACCTGAATCCCCACAGAGAATCTCTGATGAAATGTCAAGATGAGAGACACAAGACTCTAAAATACAGATGAGCTGAAGGCTGCTTGTAGAGCAACATGGGCTTCACAACACCCCAGCAGTACCACAGACTGATTGGCTCCATGCCACGTTGCATTGACGCAATCATTTGTGCAAAATGAGCTCAAACCAGTTACTGAGTGCATGAATGAACTTAATTTTCCAGAAGGTCAACTTTTCTGTATCATAAATCCCTTTGTTTTGTTTTTTTACCATGATAACTTTCTAGCCTTGAGAAAAAGGCAATAAGGACTAGAACATGTTCCTTCTAAGGCCTTTCAGAGTAAAGATCTTCTCTGTGACAAGCCCGCATTAAAATGAAACTCCTCAGTGAAACTGTTCACTCACCATGTTAACCTCTCGTATTCATTTTCCAGTTTATAAATGAAACTGTGGAGAGCACTTTTGACGTGAGCAACCCGAGAGACGAGAGACTCCACAGACGCCTCCAACTGCTTCTCTTCTCTTTGCTGAAGGAAAAAGAAAAACATTAAACGCAACGAACATACAGAGCACTTAAAATAATCACACACTTTACTCAAAGTTGTTAAAACTTTAAATTCTGGTTGACTATGTTTTGTTTTGAGGACTAGCCTAGCTACTTTGCTATCACGTCTTTTTAGCAGGCTAACATTGCCACTGTTAGCCCTACAAATAAATAAAATAAAAGCTCTCTAAATAAATGATTAACAATGTAACCTAAACAAAACTATCATTTTAATTCAGTATTTACAATACAAAAAGGTACTACAGTTACCTGCATTGTTTCCACAGCCAACAAACGACGATTTCCTCACAGTCGGTTCACAGCAACACTTCCGGGTTAGACTTTCAAAATAAAAGTACCCAGTGTTCAAAATTCGTCTTTCACACTGATTTGTTTCCTCAGTCCACCATAGAATACGATTATTGAATACTCTATTTTCCAACAAAATACTATCAAAGTTTACGCCATAATTGATCATATTTTATGTGATATTTTTGAATATGTATTGTTTATAATAAGTGGTTGAATATATATATATATATATATATATATATATATATATATAATTTTTTTTCCTAATGATGTCAAAAGAGCAATAGAAAGTATAAATATGCACATAAAAAGCTGCAGACAGGGGCGCCTCTTAATGTGCACAACAGAATAAATGCAAAAATAGGCAGAGTAGTTCTTTTTCGTAGTTTTAAACTGACCCATAGAACAGGTATGCCAAACTAGACCTGTAACCAGTGAAGATATTCAGTGTGCAAAAGTGTTTTTTCAACATTACAATGATACTAAGTGTGGCAAATTAGCAAATAAAAAAATAAAGAGAAAATAATAGCTGTGGAGTGCCTATAGAAAGTATACACTCTTTGGATGTTTTGCTTTTATCATAGTCAATATAATTTGGCTTTATTGACAAAAAAGTTACAAAAAAAACCCCTCTTCAATGTAAAAGTGAGAACAGATGTTTACAAAGTAATGTCAAATAAATAAAAATGCCATTGTAAAATAAATAACTGCATAAATGTTCTCCCCTTTTAAGTCAGTATTTAGTAGATGCACCTTTGGCTGCAATCACAGCATTGAGTCTGTGTGGATAGGTCTCAATCAGGCTTGCATATCTGGACTCTGCAATTTTACTCCATTCTTCTTTACAAAACTGCTCAAGCTCTGTCAGGTTGCACAGGGATCGGAAATGGACAGTCCTTTTCAGGTCCAGCCACAAATTCTTTATTGGATTGAGGTCTGAGCTCTGACACAGCCACTCCAGAACATTCACTTGGTCTTTAAACCATTTCTGTGTAGCTTTCACTGTATGATTCGGGCCATTGTCTTGCTGGAAAATAAATCTTCTCCCAAGCCGTAGTTCCCCTGCAGACTAAAAAAGATTGTTCTCCACAATTTTCCCTAGATTTGTTGCATTTGTTTTACCCTCTACTTTAACAGGCCCTCTAGGGCTGGCTGCCGAGAAGCACGCCCATAGCATGATGCTGCCACCACCGTGGGGTCAGTTTGGTCTGAAAGTACAACCATTACACCGCAGCATTCATCCTATAGGTACATTGTATGAATGTACAATGAAGAGCCATAGTTTGTTCACAAGATTAATTTTTGTGATAAACTGTAGATGTGGGATATGTTTCATGCAAGTATCTGTTAGAAATAGTGGCAAAAATGTGAAAAATTGCACACCCCGAGTTTACATCAACAATTACAATTATCAGGTGAAATTACTTATGCAAGTAGCACATGTGGTATTACGGTGCTGTCAAGTTTTGTATAAACCTTGGTATTTGTATCAGCAAATACAGATGTGGACATAGTGGTGTTTATACATAATAAAGCTGACTCCTTAAATTGCTTGGAATAAAAATGCAACCACAAGAGGTTTTATATTTAAACAATTTATTTTGACAAAAGGGCATTTGTTAGTCAAAAAATGTGCAACAGGTAAGAATACGATATAAAAACTTGAAACCAGCTGTTAGGTAACTACTCCCTTGAAATTATATTACAGTATTTCTAATTAAGGCTCGTGGTAATTTTTCCACAAACACTAGCAAGTATTCTTTTTTCTATGAAGCAGCTGGAATGACACCAGGGTTTGTTTACATTTACCTGCTCAGTGCTAAAGTGTAGGTCCACTTGAAAGTAGAAAAAGTAGTGAATTGTAAACATGTAAGAAGCAGATATTCCTCTTCATCTTTACAAAAGAGTGCTGCATGTTCTCCTGTTTGCATAGCACATAACTAAACAGGGAAGGGTTCTATCCACAGTTCTGACACAGCAATGCAAACTTGTTAAGCTGTCCTTAGAACAGGCTCTCAACGTCACCCATCTCTACCACTACAGTCTTCAGCTGGGAGTAGTACTCAATCGTAACCTGGCCATTCTCTCTGCCAAAACCTAGAAAGGACAACAGAGATCAATGGAGATCTCATTCACAGTCTCAATCATTAATGACAGCATAAGGGCATTAAAGAAATAACATTTTTTTGTTGTAAATTTGACCATTTTTACTCTTAAAAATCCTACCTGAATTCTTGTATCCTCCAAATGGCACTTCCACAGGGCTGATGTTGTAGTTGTTGATGAAGCAGGTCCCTGCCTCCAGGTTCTCAGCCACACGATGGGCTCGAGAAATGTCCCTGTAAACAGAGGAAAGGAATGGATTTCACACTTGAAGCACCAGATACTGAAGATTAAGTTCTCTGCATTGTGGAAACCCTGAACTGAAGCCATCGGAATGCAGTAACCTCTGCATTGCTGTTAATCAGTGGTTGCAACACACTGCTGGTTTATGACAGCGTGCCCTTTAAATCTCGTTCTAACCTGGTGAAAACTCCAGAGGCCAGTCCAAAGGTGGTGTTGTTAGCTCTCTTGATCACTTCCTCCTCTGTGTCGAATGGCAACACAGACATGACTGGGCCAAAGATCTCCTCCTTCACACAGGTCATGTCATCTCTGCAGTTATCTGTGTGAGGAAAAAGACTGAATGTTCATACGGTGCATACTGGAACACAGTGTTAACATGCAAACAGCTCGAAACAGACTGCTACATCATCAGTAGTGTTTGTGGAGACAAATCAGTGTTGAAAAAGTAAAAACTTATTACAGAGAATATAAAGAGGCTCACCAAGAACACAGGGTGACATGAAGTAGCCCCCTTTAAGTTTGGGGTCACTGGGGACAAAAGGCTCTCCCCCACAAAGCACTTTGGCTCCCTGAAAACAGAGACATGCCTGTAAAACTACTATGAAAAATCAGGTATCTAATAAAACTTTTAACACACTTTCAGGGCACAGGGCTTTCAGGGCTTGTAAGATTTATCACAGTGTATGAGACTTCACTTAAATGCTTTTAAATTCTTTAAAATTAAATTTTTCTCTAATCAGATCATCCACTGATTAAACACACACCTCTTTCTTGGCCTGCTCCACATATCTCAGCACTTTATCCAGCTGTGGTTTGCTGATCAGTGCTCCCATCCGGGTGCTGTCCAGCAGAGGGTCGCCCAAAGGAATGACCTTGGTCCTCTTCACCACTTCTGCCAGGAATTGGGGCATGATCTCTCTTTGCACAAACACCCTGGTCCCATTGCAGCAAACCTAAATAATACAGGAGGAAATTTAAATCAGTCAACGCTGAGAAAGAATGTATGAGAAGTTGAAGTTTGATATTGTACAATAAAGAAATATCATCGAAACAACTGTCTGACCTGTCCTTGTGTCAGGAAGTTTGCCATGAGCGCTCCCTTCACTGCGTTCTCCAGCTCACAGTCTTTGAAGATGAGGAGTGGAGATTTTCCTCCGAGCTCAAGAGTCACCTGCTTCACCCCCTTTGCAGACATTTCCATGACCTGAGATCAATAACAACACAGATGATTTTGACTCACAGACACTAGCAGCTTTAGACTGGCCACACACTAGACAATTTTCAACTCATTTTAAAAAATGTAGGAGACCACAGACATAAGGACAACTTCCAACAATTTTGATTTTATAATCCTCTGAGCACATACACTAGACAATTTAGCCATACAGTGAGACCATTTACATCCCACACCTGCCGACCTGCCAGCGACCTTGTGTGATCACATGACTTCAGAAGAAAAACAAACATGATACCTAGTGATACCCTCAGTTTGTCCACAATACATTGTCCTGGCATGTGTTACAGTGGCAACAAAAGACAGGAAACAAGGAAAAGAATCAGGATAAAATCCTGGCTGGAAGGATGGTACAGTTGTGGTTATGTTTGTGTGCCGTGAAAGTACGCCTACGAAACATCTGGATGGTGATGCTCTCCAGTCTGCTCTTGCTCATTTGCTGTTGTGAGCATTCTGTTGGAGGCATTATGCCCTAGAATCATAAATATCAATTGTGTCTGATATTTTCAATTCAAGGTCTAGGAGGCTACAATGCAATCTGGAGCAGTAAAATAATCGTTTTAACACCACACACTTGAGGATCATTCAGACAAATAATCATTCGTCTGGGAGACAACTCTTGCCTCAAATCTGGCTTACAATCCTGTAGTGTGTGGCCAGCCTTATAGAGTAGTTAAAGACAGTTATTTCTTGTTTAAAAACAGTAATGTAAGGCCCAAACAGTAATTATTACTGATTTTTTTAATAGCCTTATAACTTGGAATAGGGTTTCCCTTCTTCCCCTGAAAACACGAGCTGCCCTCATTTTCCTGCAAACTGTCTTAAGACACTGACAGAATCCCTCAGTACACATTTTCTTTATGTCTGCATCAACTGTGAATTAAGGTATTGACCATAAAAACAACAGCCATTTTGTTCAGGGCTTGTCTCCTTTAACATTGGGATTAAAATCACAGCACTGTGGTGTCATGTTTGTACCTTTTTGCCTGTGGGCACACTGCCAGTAAAAGAGACTTTAGCAATCATTGGGTGCTGGCAGAGCAAGCTGCCAGTCTCTGCTCCACCTTGAACCACACAGAAAAGCCCATCTGGAACTCCAGCCTCTTTGTAGATCTCAGCCAGGATAACAGCAGTCACAGGAGTCATTGGAGAGGGCTTGAACACCATGGCATTACCTAAACACAATTGGGTGTTATCACTGCAAGTAATCATCCATATATTAGTTCCTAAACCAGGTTAAAGGGGAAAATATATGTTAATATAATTAATGCAGGAATTTTTTGCCAGTATTAGATATTTTCAAAATCCAGGGGGCAAGGAAGTAAACAATCTGGTAGTTCTTTTATGATAGACCTATTTTGGGCAGCTTCTCCTATTCTTTTTAGCAGAACCTCTCAAGCTCCACCAGGTTAGATGGGGACCATCAGTGCACAGACGTTTTCAGAGAGCTCTCAATCAGGTTTAAGTCTGGGCTCTGGCTGGGGCACTCAAGGATATTCACAGAGTTGTCCTGAAGGCACTCCTTTGTTATCTTGGCTGTGTGCTTCGGGTCGTTGTCCTGTCAGAAGATAAACCTTTGCCCCAGTCCAAGGTCCAGAGTGCTCTGGAGCAGGTTATTATCAAGAATGTCTCTGTACATTGCTAATTTCATCTTTCCCTCAACCCTGACAAGGTTTCCCAGTTCCTGCAGCCGAACAACATCCCTAAAGCATGATGCTGCCACGACCATGCTTCACTGTAGGGATGGTACTAGACAGCTGATGAGCGGTGCCTGGTTTACTCCAGAAATGATGCTTGGCATTCAGACCAAAGAGTTCAATCTTTGTTTCATCAGACCAGAGAATTTTTTTTTCTCATTGTCTGAGCGTCCCTCAGGTGCCTTTTGGCAAACTCCGGGTGGGCTGTCATGTGCCTTTTACTGAGGAGTGGCTTCCATCTGGCCACTCTACCATAAAGGCCTGATTGGTAGAGTGCTGCAGAAATGGATGTCCTTCTGAAAGAAAGGAATGCTGGAGCTCTGTCAGTGTGGCCATCGGGTTTATGGCCACCACCCTGACTAAAGCCCTTCTACCCTGATCGCTCAGACTGGCCGGGCAGCCAGCTCTAGGAATAGTCCTGGTGGTTCCAAACTTTGGATGATGGAGGCCACCGTGCTCATTCGGACCTTCAATGCTGCAGAATTTCTTTTGTACCCTTTCCTATATCCGTGCCTCAACACAAACCTGTTTGAGCAGTCTACGGACAATTCATTTGAATTCATGGGTTGGTTTGTGCTCTGACATGCACTGTCAACTATGGGAGGTAAACATTTTTTTGATGTGACATTACTTTAATCTGACTTGAACCCACTGGCCATTACAATAAGGCTACAACAAACAATGACCACAACTTCTATTTTTTTTTTTTAAAGATTTATTTTTGGCCTTTATTTGATAGGACAGTGGATAGAGTCGGAAACAGGGGGAGAGAGCGGGGAGAGACATGCAGGAAATAGTGTCACGGGCTGGATTCGAACCCGGGTTGCCTGCGTATATGGCATGCGCCTTAACCACTCGACTACCGGCGCGCCCACAACTTCTATTTTTATGATCACATTATATTTTGGGGAGGTCAATACAGTTTCGAGAGACATTAATTTTAATGTTCCCACAAACAAAACAAATCCCCTCAAATGTGACAGTTATTATATTTACAGTAGGAAACTGCTATTATGTTTGTAGGAAATGTATTAAGTTTGTGGGACTAATACAATCAAAGTTGCAGATCTGAACTATGTTTGCGGTTTATCATGCTTGTCGACAGTTAAAACATTTACAGGTGTTACACTGCCTGAAAAGTCTTTGTATTTAGACATGGGTGAAGTTTTTGGACTTATACAAATGAAGGGGTTTGCAAATAAAGATCCAAGTAGGACTCTGGTCAGCATCTCTGAACATTATGCATGAGGAACAAAAACATCTGACTGCTGCAAAAATATTTCCTTTAACTCTTGGAGAGATTTAGTAATAAAGAGTGTGAAAAACTCACCACATGCCAGAGCAGGAGCAGACTTCCATGCAGCGATCTGGAAGGGGTAGTTCCATGCACCAATTCCAGCACACACACCAAGGGGCTCCCTCCTGGTGTAAGCAAATGCTCCTCCAGGGAGCTGGACGTGTTGGCCTGGAATGAGTTAAAGACATTGGCACTAACAATACCAAATCCTGAAGTTAGAGATGCATATTGTTGTGACAAGAAGAAATGTTTGATACACCCACCTGCAAGTGTACCAGCCAGACCAGCGTAGTACTCAATACACTGCCATGCAATATCAATATCCACCAGTGCTTCAGTGATGGACTTGCCGTTGTTGATTACTTCCAGCTTTGCAATGTTGTCTCTTCTCTCCTAGTTTTTTGAAATAATGTTTAAAAAATGAGTGAATTTGCAATTTTCTAGCACTACTGAAAATATTCCAGTTTGTACTGCAAATGGCTGTGAGATTATGCAATAAGAGTTTCAAATCAAGGTTAAATTCCACACCCATACAACTTCAAAGAGCCAACAAAGGCGTTCAAAGGTTTATTTTATGCAAATGTAGGCCAGCAGTTCGGGACGGGACAAGTTAGTGCTCTTAATGAATAACTAGAGTCTGTGTTATTGAAGGCTAACACTCAACCTCAATTTGTGTTGCACAATACTGACATCTTAATGACTGCTATCCAGTAATGCAGACGATGACACAACACCTTGACCGTCTCACCCTGATAATGCGGGCGGCCTCCAGCATCACACGAGCCCGCTCCATGCCGGCCATCTTGCTCCATGTTAGGTAGGCAGTGTGGGCGCTCTTTATGGCCTCATCTACCTCCTCGCACCCACAAGGGAACAGCTGACACAAGACGCGGCCTACAGAATCATTATCAGCAGGTTACACAGGCAATATAGTTTAAGACAAAACCTAGGAATAAGGAATTATTTATTGTTTATTGAAATGTTTCACATTTCAAAGGAATAATAAGCTTTAAAAACTGAATATACTCTTTGGGGAAGACATGTCTTTGCTGCCAAAATTAAATTAACGTTACACAATCTGAGCTAAAGTAAATGACCTGGGTACACATTGGCACACACACATGCTTACAAAGGAAAAATACACAACAAAAACCAACCACTGCCTCGCCCACCCACACATGTTTATTCAACACATAAAAGCAATACGAACACACAGGTCAATGACATTAACACAAGCACAGGACTGTGCAGAACTTTTACTCATGTTTGGGCCAAAATTTTAGGCAGCAGTAAGGCGTAGATGTGGCAAGTAAGCCGCCTGAGGCCACTATCAGGATCACCACTAACAGGAAGGAGGATTGACACAACCCCTGTCATGCTCTGGATGCCCTTGCATATTGCCAGATGCATGGGAAAATAATCTGTTTAAAAAATAACAGTCCACACGTTTGGGACACACTAAGATCTCTGATAGAGACAGTAGCTGAGACACTAGAGATAAAAGTTACTTGTCTGTCACTTATATGTAATTACACATTCTGTAATATCTTTGACTGATCCTGATTTTTCCTGGTCTGACCTGCTGATACCACTTCTTGCCTGATACCAATTTTCTTTCTATGAAGCATTATTAACATACAAAAAACAATTTCTTCCTGTATTTTCTCTTTAATGGATATTACATTCATAATAATAATAATAATAAATCTCTGTTCATTATTTGTTTATTTTTTTAAAAAACTGCTGCAGGTTTTATATATATTTATAATTCTCACTCTGTCAAATCTCCACAAGAAACTGTTGAGTTTCAAATCTCATGTTTCCTCTAATCTCATTTTAACTTCGGTCATAATCTATGGTGCAAGAGTCTTTATATGTGTAAAATATGGCCTAGCTTTAAAATGAATTAAATTATCTGTTCAATATAATTATATACAGTGCTTAACAAGCTTATTAGACCACCACCCAAAGTAAGGTTTATGCCGCAGCTGCCCTTAATTAACAGCATCGGTAATTACCAAAATCATTTTTTACGTTTCTGCAGTGGTTAATACACCAATATGTAGAAGCTCTTTGACCCAAATGATATTTTTAATGCTAAAATATAATTATAATTGTTATCCATGAATTTTCAAATTTACTGATTTACAAATAAAATGGAAAATTAGAAAAGCACATTATTATTTCGTGATTAATATGTCAAATTATAGTTATTTACTTGCACTCCTGAACAGAAAATTGAGTTTTAGTGGTTGAATGTTATGCTTGATTAATTTCTGACTTCTCAGAGAAGCCCAGTGAGCCGGCTCAAATTTGGGTATAAAAGGTGAATTCAGTTTGAAATTCCTCATTCCTGTTCAAAATGGTATAATGTGGAGAGCTCACTGAAAATGAAAGAGTCCACATTAAAGCACTTCATGATGCTGGATGGTCTTTGAGACAAAAATGACTGGTGGTCTAATTTCATCGCTCAGCTGATGGATCAGGAGTTTGACACAGTGGTGGATGATGGGAGTTTACCAGAGGTGTTTCTCAGTCTGCAGCAGATGTTCAGCCAGTGGCAGCAGGGGGCGATACAGCATATATATATATATATATTCATCATCAATTCAGGCACTGTCATAGACTGTAGAAAAAATGTACACTGTACAGCCAGCCAGTCGACAGTGCTTTACTGAGCATGTGCAGCATTATGGTGGAGAAAATAATGAAACTGAAAGCCAAAGAAAAATAAAAAAATAAATGGTAAACCCTATGCTAAACTTGTTTTTAAAACTTACTATCGCATGCATTACTTTCAACGCAAGTAAGTCCACCCCAGTTCTTCGCTGGGGTGGAGGGAGCTGTTCATAGGGTTCAGTTATACAACAGTCTGTCCTAAGCTGAACCTCTAGCACTGAGAGCCGCTAAACCATAAACACGTATACGCTACTCGTAGCTTTAACTCCAGTACTGTTACATGAAATGAGGCGTTCAACAATGATCCAGAGTTTATGTTGGCGTATTTACCAGTTGCAGGTTCAAACACGGGCTCTACGTTTTTCTCCTCTCGGGGTTTAACTCTCTTCCCACCCCAGAAATTCAGATGGTCTGTGACCACCACGGTGCCCGTGGAGGCTCCAGGCATAGTGTCGAGAATTGACTGGGACATTTTCACTTGGAGAGGAGCTGCAAAAGATGAGGATTGGAAGCAGATGTGCTGTGAAGTTTAATATGCATTCAGGAAAATCGAGAAGTGAGCATACGGCAGTGTCCGTGACATAGCTGTTGACAATGCTAAAGTGAAGCTAGCAAAAAGCACTTCGCTAAGCTAGCACAATGAAACGCAGTAAACGGCGGTGTCAGCAGGATAGCTGTAACACAGCAACACAAAAGTAGGACGTGTTGAACCCTTACCGTTATTGCCTCAGCAGACGGAGTGCGTGTACTCTCAACGCTGGGTCTTATATGCCCATTCACGCCCACTATAACCAGACAGGACCCGCCTCTCACTTCTAACAAAACCACTTAAACTGAGCTAGAACAACATGGCGTTATCTGGTTAATCAGTTTACAACAGAGTCGAGTTAATAGTTGAGTTACTATGATGCAAAACTAGATTTATACTGTATACAATCCAGGGGTGGAGAATAACTTATTACATTAACTCATTTTTCGCTGTAATTGATAGTTTTTCTTTTTTTCTTGTTTGTGTGGGATACTTGTAATTTTTTTAGTAGTTTTTATAATCATTACTTTTATTTCTACGTTTGGAAGTTTTAACCGGAGTAACTGTGCTTTTACTTGAGTACACTGCTCTAGTACTGTTCACACACTATGAGATGATGATTCCACATCAAATCCTAAACAGCTGTTCACAAACAAATCAAATGTTTAAGACAGATATCAACACTCGTTTTTACTATTTTGGATGTGATGTGGAATCATTCTCTCTCTCTATGCTACTGTGTAGTAAGGGGTGGAAAAAGTACATGATTATTTTACTCAAAAGTCCAGTTACTCTGGATGAAACTTACTTAAGTAGGAGTATAAGAACTGATTTGAAAATGTACTCAAAAAAATCAGAAGTACCCGAAAACACTACTCAATTACAGTGATTTGAGTAAATGTAATTAGTTACTTTCCATCTCTGCAAATGATATTTGGGTGTGAAAACATCTACTCAGATGCTGTTTTAGGTACTTATTTTCTCCTTTGACTATTTACATGTCATTACTTAATAATATAACTTTTACTCCAACTCCAGTTTCAATCTCTTCTACATCATACATACAGTTTTAGATAACAGCACTAGATGGCAGAAACACATTTTTATGAGTGCAAATAAAAGCATAAACCTGATTATTCATTAAGAAAGCAACTGTAAAAAAAAAATAAAAAAATAAAAGCAATGTAAAATAAAACTTCGTGGGTAAAAATTCCCTGCAGTAAAGATAAATATATATAAATATTTTTCTCACCCCATGGCTTTTGACACAACTTACATGCAGCTTTTAAATAAATGAAATCAAAAGCAGTAACTCTAAATAGTCCAGTCAACGCAGATGTGATCAAAGAGGGGTTCTGTCCTTGGCTTTGTTGAAGCAGCACAACTGGTTAATCGAGGGTTGATAAAAGATACCTTCTATAGAGGTTTGTTAGTAGCTAATAAATATAGAAGAAGGTGGTGGTATAAAAAAGGATTTTTCTTTTCAATGTGGAAAAAGGGGGAACAATTAGTTGAAGGAAAAATAACCAAAACTGCTGAAGTGTAGTCATAAAACTTTATTAATATGTAAGTAATAAGGAAACAGACATTGATGCACAATAATACTGCCAAATGAATCAGATCTTACTGTGCCAATTAATGTCTAAAATTCCCAAAAATGTATGAACACAAGGTGGGCTTTATATCCTTTGGTGATTAAAATAATTAAGAACAACTTCTCTTCCTCCAATTTTCAAATTTTACACAAATGTTACAAAGTTAAATAAACAAAACATGAAGGATAATGAAGTTGGTAATAATACATTAGCTGCAACAGAGAACACGCTTGTTTGCTGCAGGAGCAGTTCTGTCTGCACTCTGATGAAGGAGCTGTGACTTTGCACTTATTGCAGGAACGTCTCCGATAAATCTCTGGTGATTAGGAAAACTTTGCAGCCTGAGGAGGAGGTCCCAGGAAGCCTCCGGCCTGTTTAGTTGCAGCTCTGGAGGGAGCGAGACCGAGCATCTTCTGGATGTTCTGGAGAGAAGATACAGCACAAAGCACTCAGTGGTGTATGTGAAAAGTGTTCAAAAATAGACACACTGAAGGATTTGACCATGTTCCAAGAAATTCTTATTTCTGTGTAACTACAGAGCATTATTTTCAGGTTGATGGTGTGCTTAACTAAATCTTATTTAGGTTACTTATTGTAATTTCATAAAAAGATGTAAGAATAACAACTTGAATCAATTTTATCTAGTATTTTCTGTGTGTAGGAACTCTGTTCCTCTTTGCCCTTTTGATGACAAATGCCTATAAACAACATAACGCAAAGCAAAAAAGTTGCATCTTAATGTGCTTCTTCATTCTGGCCACTGTTGTTTTTGTGAGTCCTCCTGCTCTCCCATTGCCGTTATGCTGCTGTAGATACCCTTAAAATTATGCAGAGTAGATTCATGAAAATACACCTATCCACAAGTTTTCTAATACTACAATGTTAAGCTTTCAAAAAAAACATACAGTTCTGAATTTATTACCAGTTTCTTTAAGATTTAGATCACTGAAACGGTGGCTGTCAATGAATGAAACTTCCAGGCCAAGCTGTAGGCCCTGAAGGCTGCTAAAACCCATTACACATCAGAAAACAATGTTGCTGATGGGGAAACTGAAAAGCCAACTTCAATTTTGTCAAGTCTTTGTTGGGCAAAAAAAGGCCTGGCCTGGGGGTGTGTCAGAGAAAACAGCAGGTCCCTCAGTTATCAGCAGAGAGAAGAAAATGCTTCATCTTTTAAAGAAAATGAGCAGTAGTATTGTATTCTAATTCAATTTCAGAGATTGAAGGTTCAGAAAGCAATTTCCACAAAAAAGAGATTTTTGACATGTTTAATATTTCTAGTTATCAAAACTGTTAATTATAGCCAGTATTCAAGGTGTGTTTGACATTGACTCTCACTGAAGGTGGCACACATCTTGTTCTGTGTTTAAAGAGAAAGACTCAATAAAATTTGAGTTGTTAACAGTGAAAACCTATATAGTCTACTTTTTTACAAAGGAAGGTTCACAGGGAGGAATCAATAAGGGAATCGATAAAGAATTGAACTGATAAGAAGAACTGAAAATGGCAGGCCGTGCATGACCATCAGATCATATAGAGTGAGCACATAAATCATACATGATGGTCATGCCTCGTAAACAATTCAGTCTGAGCTGACTTTCCACCATGATTGCCATAGAGTCGGTTTAAAATTGCACAGTGTATGCCTGGCTTAACTGAGCAAACAGATCAGCATGTGCTGCTTAAACAGGCTGCCTGCAGAGCACATGGTTTACCAAATCTACCAATAATCTACCAAGAAGAGCTGTAGCACTATATTTCAATTGCCTATCACTACTTTCTTTCCAAGGTTTTGGTCAATGTGTCCATGTCAACAAAAATTGTATTTTTTCCAACCACCAGGATCACTGATGGACTGATGGACAATGAGAGAGATTAGTGCATGTGTGACACTTGTAATGCTTTGTAGTTTCACTTTTTTACCACTAGATTCTGTGTGTGAGCACGATCAGTTTACACATTCCTAAATAAGACTACAAGTTTTATTAATACTACACTTGGCATGGGAATGTTCCTTCACACCCATTAGATGTTAAGAACAATACAGCTAGTCCAGCGACAAACCTCAGTGACAGACCGTCCCTGGATCTTAAGTTGCTGTTAATATTGTAGTTACCTGTCTGATGGACATGGTGCAGAGGATATAGAGGAAGATAAAGGAGCAGTCAGTGTAATCCTCGCCCAGCAGATTGCGATGTGACAGTCCCTGGATGTAGGAAAGTGGCACAAATGGCAATTTTGCCACCACTCTTCCATCAAAACTGAACAAGACAAAAGATAGTGATGAGTAGTATTTTGCGACAAATACCAGTATTTCCCATAGAATGGCACTTTACTTGGGTGGTAAGGATGGCCAACCCACCCTGCCTCATCATCAGAACGTTTTATAATCGCTCTCAAATAACATCACCTGCATTTTCAAAAGTTTGACCTGTAATTAAATCAAATGAGCTGCATGCGTGAAGGCTCAGTGTTGTTGAGGGAGTGCATAGCAACCATCATCATGGAATACAGGAGTATAGATAACATTAGCAGCATGAGGCTGCACATAGTGTCGAAATGACAACATATGAAGATTTATGTTTAACTTGAAACATTGCGTTATGCACCTTATTCACTGCATTTTCATGAGGGATGTGCTTGTGGATGTCTCCCACGTACATAGATGGTGATTACACTGGAATTTAAAAACAAAAAAAAAGAAAAGAAAAAGGCCCTACAAATATACTTATGTGGTACTGTCTATTTACAGGAAACAATATGTATATTTTACTTTTTGTTAGGATTAATTCCTGCTCACTTAGTGGTAACGAAGACTGTAAGTAATCTCAGCATAAAATTTTCCCTAACTGTAAATCAAATTAAAATTATAGTGTGATACTTACATAGAGTTGAACATGCCCATCAAGGCTGTAAAGCAGAAGCCTATGGCAAACATGGATTTCATGCGCACCTACAAACAAACACACACTTGTTTAATAATAATAATGTGAAATTACATTGCACTACATTTAATTGTTGTTCTCATACAATATTTATTCATAACAAAAATCATCAAATTCCCAGAAATGATGATTTTCCAAGTGAGCATATACTTATAATTTTAGTTCAACGCCTGAGATAAAACAAACTGTCTATTACCATTGACAAGTCTCTGTTGTTGTTCTTCAGTTTCTCTTCTTGCCTTTCTGTAAAACATTGTAAACAACAGATTACTCATACTGTCTCAGTAAAGGACTGAGTCTACCTTTATTGGCAAACAGTTAAGTCTTATTTACTGGGCTCTTACCAATTTTCTTCTTTTGTTGACGTCCTGCGGATTCTGTGATGGTTTCCTTCTTCTTCTCAACTAAAAAAAAAGCACCAGAAAAGAGTCAATAATTCCTGAGATAAAATCACATTAAATCACAGTAGTATGAGGTTCATGTAGAAGCCACTTACGTTTTTTGCTTTGTTTTTCCACTTCAGCCTTTAACCTCTTATACTTCTCAGTACGATACACTAAAACCCACGTAATCCCTGAGGAGGAAACAGAAAGGGTTTGTTTGTAAAAAGTAATAAAACTAAATTAAAAAAAATCTACCACTATGGTGCAACATATTCTACTGGATGGTCAAGTCACTGTTTCATAGTGTAATTTTAGTACATAATTTCATTTACGGCAAAAGAGAACTTTCCCTTGTTGTGCACTCTTTCTGCAACACAATGAAAATAATCATTTTTTAAATTCATTTTGCTAATATTGCTTGATTTTTTTTCACAATCAGTTCATTTTAATACCACTGTTTTTAAAATGATATTATTCCTATTATTTAGCAAGAGTTTGTATGGATAAGTACCCAAACATTCAAATAAGAAGCATCTCTTCCATAAGACAGGTGCATATAAATGAATAAATTCCTCAAAAAATAGGAAGTAAACACTGCAACACTAGCTAAAGTTCTGTATAGTTAGGTAGTGTGCAGGAGTTTTTTTTTTCTGAAATTCTTGTTTTTTTTTGATTACTGAAAAACAGGATATGAGACAACTGAAGAATATATACCTATGACTTCTATTTTTGCTGCTGTGGTATCCATCAGGTAAAACCATTGTTTCATTTTTACAACTATCACATCAGTCTAAGAATCTGCTATCATGAGAACCCTTGCTGTAAGCAATTCAAATTCATTTATGTAATTACATGACTCAAAAACATATAATAAATTCAAAGATTGTATGTTTTGTCTTGGCTTTTCTGTGAAGCAACTGGATTCAAAGTCCTGTAATTTTCCACCACACTTTGAAATATAATTGAACTACCAAACAACATGTTTCACAAAAGTGCAACAAAAGTTAGGACACTTAAAAGGATGACAGAAGTGTCATTCATACAGTTTCATACATGCCACAATGACACATGCATGAATGTACTGTCTCTAAATGTCAACGCAGGGTGTTACGGTGTAACGAGCGACCATGTTTATTGGCGACTTTCAGACAAATGCAGCGGTCGTCGTAGATATAACAAATATTTAACACTAAAGAGACAACAGCAATGCCCATTTTTATTATTTCTTTTAGATACACATCTGATAACTATTTTCATATTAAAGGGCAGATTAAAAAAAGAAGCACAGGCGAGTGAATGAGTAAACTTCAGCCTCTGCTGTTTCTACGACAATCATAGTCGCATTCGTCTTCAGTTACCAGTTAACATGGTCACTCATTAAACCCTAACACCAGATTAGCTCGGGAAGCTAACTTCACTAGCATACTAATAAACAGTTGGGTTTTAAGATAGCCCAGATGTTAAATTAACTAACTAGGGACATGTCGATAATAGCTACCATTTGTGTTACTCACAGCGTAGTTACATATTAAAAATCATTTCTATTTCTTAGACGATAGTATAATGCCCTTTTGCTTGACTATCATGTCATATGGATATCACTCACCTTCGGCTAACAGCGCTGTACAAACAGAGATGAACACGATCAGAATCGTGTCTGCAAACATGGTGCTCATGATGATGGCGTCTGTTTACTATCCCGTTTTCCGAACGAAAAAGAGAGGTATTCTGATTTTTGTCAGAGGTAAGACCCTGAGCACATTACTCCGTTCAATTTTAGCCTCATAGAGCTCTGTCAGCACTACAGGGGATCAAGAATGTGTTAAGTACTTCCGGTTCACAGGGCTCACGAGCGGAATAACAGGTTTGTTATAGTTTTTAAACAAATAAACAATAGTAAAATTTAAAAAAGTGTTTTTAAACTGTAACGAAAATAGT
This sequence comes from Cheilinus undulatus, assembly GCF_018320785.1. NCBI lineage: Eukaryota > Metazoa > Chordata > Actinopteri > Labriformes > Labridae > Cheilinus > Cheilinus undulatus. The sequence continues at coordinate 37,377,756 of NC_054871.1, forward strand.
CACCTTGCAGTTTTATGTTTGGGCCGTTAAAATTCTCATGATGATTTAAGTGCCGGTGTTGTGTTTACTGGAAATGCATTTTAAAAAATTATCTTTTCCCTTACAAAAGATATTATGTTACTACTACTAGGCCTGCCAACAAAATTGGCTTGGCCCCTGAAAAACCAAGTGAACGGGCCCTCCCCAGCTGTGATTTATTGATGATATCAATACATGTATGTAGGATCAGTAGAATTGGCACTAGTGTCCTAGCTAACAGTTGCTTCATTTTGGAGCTGTAAAGTGTGTCGAGCTGTTATTGGGCTCTGATGTTCAACTTACTTATTCATGCCAATGTTAGACCCCTTTCATCACTGTTTACACTCCTTTTGCCACTTTTTTGCCACTTTGAAACATTTTTTTCAGCATTTTTGCATGTTTTTTTCTCTGTGACCCACTGTTGCTACTATTAACCCACTTTTACCATTTTTAACTGCTTTTCAACATATTTCCCAGCAAATGTTTGCCTCTTTTTGCCTTTTGCCACTGTCCCATTAATGTCTCTTTAAGTCAATATTTGCAGCTTTTTGTAAAAATTTTGCTACTTTTAACACATTTTGCCACTCTTTAACCACTTTTCACCACTTTCACCTATTTTGAAAAAGGGGTTTCATTTTGAAAAGGGTTATAGCTACTTCCATAGACTAGGCCCCCAAAAGCTTTCCCCTTTATCCCCTACTACTACTACTACTGCTAATTTGAACTACCACTGGGCCAACCAGAAATCATTTCTTTGTCATTTTTTTAGCTGAGTGGCTAATTATCGTGTTTGCATGATGCTTGTTTTTTGCCAATATGCTGATATTTACAAATTAATTTTGGCTGATACCCAATGGGGCTCACTGGAAAAAGTTTAGGAACCAATGCTTTAAACATACTTTAAAGTTTAAGGAATGAGGATGAACTTCAAGCTGATATCAGTTATTCCTGTTACTTCTGCCTTAAAACTTTACAAACTTATACGTACATATGGCTGATATTAACAGCTGATACATCGGCTGAAAATATCAAAAGAAATTTACACATCTGCTAATACCAATTGCCTATTTACCACCAGTTCATAACATCATGCATGCTTTTTAGGAATGCATCATCTTAGGGCTTTTTGGATACCATACGCTGAGGTTAATTACAAATTTAAAGGCCCTAAATCATCTTTCTAATCTGTATGATCAAGATGACTGATCTTCATTGAACACGTAGACAACAGCAAATTTTTCTTTATAATAATAACTGACCTGCTTCTTTCATTTCTTTGTGATTTTGTTCATGTGAGAAGAGCACTCACAAAACTTACTTCTACCATCTGTCCCCAAACAAATTCCGCAAAACATCAAAACATTTACCCTTGAAATCTTCATGAAAATTCAGGACACATTTTGAAGGAAATTCCCCTCAAAATTTTCAATTACATAAAAAATCTCCAAAATTCTATAAAAGTGCTTGAAAAAAGTCCAGCAGATTCCCCAGAACTTAGATGCACATGCCACCCAAAATCTAATCAAATCCTCAGAAAAATACAAATAAAGTTCCCCAAATTAACGAGAAATTGTGGAAAATTTCCAAAGTAAATTCCCCGAAACAAATCCCCTGAAATTTCCATCAAAATTTGAAAACAAATGAAGGAATTCCTCCAACATTCTTAACAGATTAAAAAAAATCAATAACAAACAATTCCCAAAAGATTTTATTAAAAATTCTTATAATTCTAAAGCAAATACCTCCCTAAATCCAAGCAAATTACTCAAACTCCATTGGAAATTCCAGACAACTATCTAAAACATGTGAATAGGAGAATTTCTTGCTCTTGAAGGAAAGTTAAGATGTGATGTCCTCATATATAGGAGGCTCTCATTATTCAAAAATTCTATAATTACGATTTTCTGTCTGTTGATTAAAATGAAAATGAAAAGATATCAAATGAAAAGATATCTGATATATTGACTTTTATGAGTTAACTACGACAATTTTCATATAGATTATAATCATTGCATCATATTTTGATAACTACGTCGTCTTCGGTCGTTTCCGTCATCACTGATGCCATCATCAAATGGGCGGAGCTCCCATACTCAGACACCTCAGGGCCGCATCGCTGCAGATGAAGAATGACAGGCGACAGCGAGACAAAGCCAGGTGACCATGACAGAAATGATAGAAATAACCGGCAGCCTTTCCTTATTGGCGTGGCTGGAGGGACGGCGAGCGGCAAGGTGGGTATTTAGATTATCATAAGTAATTAATCTTTTTGGTACTGTGATGCTTTGTTGCGTTAGACTACACTAGGCTCCATGTCAGAGAACAGCGGGTAGTCCTGTGATGTGCTGGCATACTTAAATATGGGTAACCTAATTTAAAGATGACTGGCCTTTTTTCTTCTGGAACAGTCTTCGCTGATTGATCATATTTCTATCACATCTCACTGATTCTTTGTGTTGCTCCGCCGGTAGGTCGCCCTACTGCATGTCAAAAACAGGATGTCATGTACATTGTTTAAATGTTCTTTTTCTGAGATGACTGATAATGTTATATAGCCCGCGGAAATTACACCTAACCCCCCAGGAACGCTATGCTATTTTGTGTTGCAAATAAAGGCAAAACAATGGTGACATGGCTGAAAATACATGAGATTTCAGATAATTAGCATCAGCTGCGCAGCGTCTGCCGGTTCAAACCTCGTGGAGATTAGTCACAAAATGTAAATTATTACGTTCATGACCATTTAAGATACACACATTTCCAGTTTTTGAATGCCCAACACTGTGTCAAGAGTGTGGTTATGCTTAGGTCTTACATTTTTGAAATTTAGTTTTGGATTGTGATGATTTTATTTTACTGTCAACATTATGTTGTTCATGCTCATCAGCAGTCACACCACCCAGGATTATTCGACTTTGTAAAGCTACTATACCTCTCTTTATTTGCCTCAATCTCCCTCTTGATTTTCATTTAACAGTCTGGCTCATTGGCATCACAATGGTGTCTTCGGTGGCATAAGCTACTAAATATCTGCATTATCATCTCCATTATACATCCATCACCTTGCAGGGTTTCAAAGCTTGCCTATTGATGTTTTTCTCTGTCTTCAAGATGAGAAAAGGTTGTAATTTTTTTATTATTTTGTTGCCACTTCATTTGAATAAAAGGTTGCACACGAAGGCAAAGTGTGTGGTATTTTATTACATTGTTATTTAGATAGTAAAATGAGGTTCTTAATCCTTTCTCACTGACAGCCCAATAAAGAACATTCACCCTTTGGATGTTTTACCCTTTTATTGATTTTAATAATAAACCATGGTCAATATGATTTGGCTTTTTTGACAAAAAAAAATACCAAAATTCTAAAGCAGATTTCTAAAAACAAAAAAAAAACCAATTAAATAAAAATATGTAATGTAAAATAAGTGCCTGCATAAACATCCACCCACTTTAAGTCTGTATTTGGTAGATGAACCTTTGGCTGCAATCAGAGCACTCAGTCTGTGTGGCTTGCACATCCAGACACTGCAATTTTACTCCATTCATTTTTGGAAAACTGCTCAATCTCTGTCAGGTTGCACTGGGATTGGGCTCGAAAAGCCCTTTTCAAGACCAGCCACAAGTTCTTGATTGGATTGATGTCTGGACTTTGACTCAGCCATTCCAGAACATTCACCTTGTCTTTAAACTGTTTCCATGTAGCTTTCGCTGTATGCACTTGCTCGTTGTCTTGCTGGAAAATAAATCTTCTCCCAAACCGCTGTTCTCTTGCAGACTGAATAAGATTATCCTACAGGACTCTCCTATTTATTGAAACATTTATTTTACCCTCTGCCTTCATGAAGCTTCCAGGACCAGCTGCAGAGATGCATCCCCACAGCATGATGCTGCCACCACTGTGCATCACAGTGGGGATTGTGTGTTGAGGTGGTGTAACCTGACACTCCAGATGGATGTGTTTCACACATCCATCTGAAAAACCTTCAATACTAAGTGTTTGGGAAAGGGCAGAGGCTTTGAAAAACACTCGGAGTGTGATTGGATGAATGTTCTGTCTGCCACATCTTTACGGGCCAATCAGAGCAACAAAACTCGTGACATAGCCGCTATCCAGGTGCGCATTTACAGATGAATAACGTGAATCATGGTGACTATAGACATGTCAGTACACGACTTTAGTTGTTTTTGAAAAGAAAACAACTCACTGTTGTTCTTTGTTCTTCTTTTAATGAAGAAATGTTCTAAAGTTCTGATAAAACTGGCACTTCCATGCTAAGCTCTTCCCCCATAATTGCACCGGGCTCTTGTTGCTGCTTGCATATGTCACAACTCTGCCGCACCTGAGAGTACTGCCCCTCGTTGCTGATTGGTCCTGTCACTTTCTACCCTGGCCCAAACGGTTCAGACGATAGCTTTGCAAGATGGATTCATGAGTGAAAAATAAGGAAACGTGGGTATCCATCTGCTTTGCAAGGTTAGTGGTGGTGTGCTAAAAAAGGAATCTTGCCTGACGGCCAAAAAGCACCATTTTAGTCTTATCAGACCGAAGAACCTTCTTCCACTTGGAGTTTCCCATGTGCCTTTTGGTGAACCCTACACTCTCCCATAAATCTCTGACTAGTGAAGAACCTGAACAACAGTTGTATGCAGAGTCTCTCCCAACTCCTTCAGAGTAGTCATAGGTGTCTTGGTGGCCTCTCTCACTCACTGCAACCAGCTGATCCCCATTTCAGTAACTGTGAGACTACTAGCACAAATTGACTGGACCTCTGTTGAATTAGGTCAGCTACTAGAAAGGGGTGAATATTTATGCACTTATCTTAAATTACGTATTTTGTTTAGTTGACATTACTTTGACATTAAACAGTGTTTTTCAGTCATAAAAGCCAGATTATATTACCCATGATTGATTTATAAAATCAATAAAAAGGTAAAACTTCCAAGGGGGTGAATACTTTTTCTAGGGACTGTTCATATATATGTTCACATTTTTATTATCTATGTTAGCTGCTCCTTGATGCAAGTTATTGAAAGTAATTGGTTTAAAGGTGTCTGCTCTAAATCAACAGAGCTAAGTACTGTGGCTCAGTAGACAGTTGTTTGTGGGTTTGACTTCCTCCTACTATGTCTCCTATAGAAGTAACTGCTCAGAAAACCACCTGTTCTCCCACACGTGTTATCTGAATACAGGGTAAACAACAGTCGTTTGTTTTGAGCATGTGACTATCACCATGCCTGTCTGCGATCTATCTGCCAGGTGCAGGAATGCATCAAAACAGACTGAATAATTTGTATCATGGCCTTTGTTTGTTCTTCTGTGTTCTTCCAGTCCTCTGTGTGCAGCAAGATCATGGAGCTGCTGGGGCAGAATGAAATCGACCATCACCAGCGGCAAGTGGCCATCCTCAGCCAGGACAGCTTCTACAGGGTGCTCACCCCTGAGCAGAAGGCCAAGGCACTCAAGAGCCAGTTCAACTTTGACCACCCCGGTATGTCTGTATTCATGAAAGATAAAAGCCTGCAGTTCACAGAGCATTGTGGCCCTACAGGGAAATGAGTGTCTTCATTATTCAGAAGCAAATTCAACTGCCAGTTTGTGTATGACTCAGGACTTCAGTGTGAAGTTTTCCTGGTGATATTCAATCCTGCCAGAGAAAGTAGTTTGAATGATTTTGTACTCTTTCTTTCTGTCAGATGCATTTGACAACGACCTCATAATCGCAACTATGTGGGACATAAAAAAGGGGAAAACTGTGCACATCCCTGTTTACGACTTTGTGTCCCATTCAAGGTGAGTGTGTCTCGTGAAGCCTTTTCAGCAACGGTCTTCAAATGATGGCTCATGGGCCGACTGGGGTCTGTGGTCAATATTCTAAAAATAGAATCAAACCTGGCCTACATTAGACCATGAGGTTGAGTTTGAACAAACTGTACATCCTAGTTTCAACACTTTGTGGTGCAGCTGTTTTTTTATTTATTTTTTAATTTATTTACATTGAGATCACAACTTAAATGGCAAAGATATTGACAACAAAATAAGAAATATATGTTGATTTTCAGAGTGTTTTTCTAATCCCAACCAGGATGATATCAAGAGATAGATTAGCCACCCCAAAATCCCTAAAAGGAACCCTGTTGACTTCACTGAATTAGCTTTAGGGTCTACACACAGCTGCATCTAAAAAATAGAATATCATGAAAAAGTTATTTTTTCAATTCAAGAAGGGAAAGTTCCATGTATTGTAGATTCATCTCATACAAAGTAAAATATTAAAAGACTTTTTTTTAACAGCTTAACAGCTCACAAAAATAAAATTACAGTCTAATACAATTACAATGTCACAAAACATCAGTCCAATAAAAGGTTTTATATTACATAAATGTTGACCTTCTGGAAAATTATGCTCATTTATGCACTCAGTAATTTTGCACTTCTATGCGATGTGGCATGGAGCAAATCAATCTATGATTCTGCTGGGGTGTTATGAAGCCCACAGTGGACACAGCAGGTGACATGGTACCTCAAACCATCACTGACTGTTGAGAAAACACTGGACTTCAAGCACCTTGGATTCTGTGCCTCTCTAATCTTCCTTCAGACTCTGGGACCTTAATCTCCAAATGAAGTGTAAATTTTAGTTTCATCTGAAAACGGGACTTTGGGCTACTGAGCAACGGTCCAGTTCTTTTTCTCCTTAGCCCATGTGAGATGCTTATGACATCTATGGTTAAGGATTGGCCCGACACTACAAACACAACACTTGTGACGCATTTCCTGGACCTGTCTATGCGTGATGGCTCTTGACCCACTGACTCCAGCCTCAGTCCGCTCCTATTGAAGCACCCCAAAAATCTTGAATCTGCTTTATTTGACAATCCCCTAAAGGCTGAGCTCATCCCTGTTGTTTGTGCTCCTTTTCTTACGATACTTTTCCCTTCCAGTCAACTTTCCATAAAAATGCTTTGATACAGCCTCTGAGAAAAGCCTGCTCTTTCCGCAATGAACTTATGTGGCTTACCCTCCAAGTGTAGGATGTCAGTGATGGTCCTCTGGACAACTGTTTTAATTTCTTTGGTATGTTTTAATAGCCAACAGTAGCAAATGCTTGGACATATTTGCCACATATTCCCTTTAAAATGACATTACTGAGTGTGTTCCTGTGGACTCTGGTAGCTCACTATCATTTAGGCTGTCATTATTATCAGCTATGGCTGCTTTAACATATTTTGCTATAAGTGTGTTTATTTTGCAATGCAGGAAGGAGGAGACCGTGACGGTGTATCCTGCTGATGTGGTGCTGTTCGAGGGCATCCTGATGTTTTATTCTCAGGAGATCCGAGACCTTTTCCAAATGAAGCTCTTCGTCGACACAGACGCAGATACACGACTGTCAAGAAGAGGTGAAGTATTAAAGCATGGGAAGACAAAACACTGCTTCAAGTTTTGGTAAATAATTTTGTTGATCTGATGAAGACGGAAAGATTTATACTGCCAGCGAGTATTAAGAATGAAAACAGGAGAAAGCTCATTGCTGGCTTTGTGAAAAGGCAATAAAAACTCAGAATAACACATTGTTTATTCAGTAGGTACAATAAACTACATATAGTAACAATTTGTGGCACTGTGCAGTGGGCTAGGATATTTCTAAATAGCTTGAAAATTTTGTTTCAACCAACTAGTTTTTGTTGCTGTAAAGAAATGACAGTAGTATCACTCTGTTCAGCTGTGATTAGACCCAGAAAATACACTTTTTTTCTTCATTTGGGGAACTGCAAGTGTTTAAGGCATACTTTCCGGTTTTACCCTCAGTGCTGCGGGACATAAGTGAACGTGGACGAGACTTGGAAAGCGTGCTTGCACAGTACATAACTTTTGTCAAGCCTGCGTTTGAAGAGTTCTGTCTGCCTGTAAGTGATATTCTACTGGTTTATAACTCATCTGCGCTTTGTTTCGTTTTGACTTGACCTTTTATGACCTTTTGCAGACAAAGAAATATGCAGATGTTATCATTCCAAGAGGAGTTGACAACCTTGGTGAGTATTTGCTATCTTGTGGCTCTGAGATTGAGGAATTTAAGAGATTATGTAAGGAAACTGAGACCAAATGTTGAAACACCAGTCTAAACAGAGTTCTCCCAAAGGACACAGCTGCGTTTACAGTTAACCTCAGAGCTTGGAAGTCAAAATAGTATAATTTCACAGGCATGGGTAAAAATAACTCATTTCATATCAGTACTTTTAAAAAATACTCAATACTAAATGAGTACTTTGTAAATATCAATATATCGATATGCCTTTCCCCACAGTGAATTATGAAAATTTTCAAACACTCAATGATAAAACTTACCCAAACCCAAATGGATGTGCTCTAGCTTTTGAAAGGTGCATTTTTAAGACTGTTTATGTCACAACGTTTGTCCCATTCTGCAGGCTCCTTCAAGTAAATCTGTAAAGATGCATTCTTTTTTACCCAGCAAATGAAAGGTCCACATGGTGCATCCTTCACAGCCCAACGTATCCCAAGATTCATTACGTGCATTTTCCTTTTTCCTGTTAACCTTTATATTTACAGTCTGACATTACAATTACTTACTAAAGGAAACAATATACCATAAAATAAAGGTAATAATATTAAATTATTGAAATAACAGAGCAAACCAGAAGTCAAAAGTCTAACTAGGAATCAAAATAATTAGCCTACAGCTTTGTTAATCACAAAGACTTCTTTTAGTGTGAACATTTCAGTGTTTTCTTGTAGTTTCTAAGTAGTTTCAGAAACATAAGAGGAGAGAGACTTTTCAGGTTGACCTGTGTTAAAAAAGGTGCTAAATGAGATGATGGTCACTCCCTTTGACTAGCATGTTTGTAACTGTAAACTGGGTAAACACTGACCACACATTGTCTTTGTCTCCCATCATAGTTGCTATAAACCTCATCGTTCAACACATCCAGGATATTCTAAACGGCGGTCTCACCAAACGGCTGAATGGATGGTTTAACAGTTATGGAAAGAAGCAGCCAAACATGGAGTCCAGCAGTCGGCCCCACTGAGCTCAGGTCCCGCCAGAATAACCGAACGAGGGCTCTTCTACATATGTGGAAAGTTTTTTACAATGTGGTTGTAAGGGTAGTAGTTCTTGCCAGAAGGCTATTTTAGTATGGCTGTTTTGAAAAGTGGTAATGAACATGACAACAAATCTCTTATTTGTGGAGCTGATATAAACTAATTGTATTTTCATCTCTAGCTTGTGTATGAGATTGAAGAGAGACGATTGAAAAGGGGCTAACTTGTTATCTAGTTTAAACTACTGCTTGCCTTTACAACAGAACTGCACCAGAGCAAAATATCCAGACACTTGACAGCCTTGAACTATACAATAAATGCTTTGTAGCAACCTGCTGTTTAACGCCAGGGCATTGGCCTATCTCACTACAGTTAAATGTGCAACCTATTTCCTTCAATAAGCAGAGTGGTAATATTTTCATGCTTTATGGAGAGCATATTTTGACTGATACAGCCTGAAATAATGTTCTAATTAACTGAGATGTTTTTTTGTGTCATGCTGCCTCGGGCTGCTCTTGATTCGTCTTGTGTTATTTAATCAAACAGTGTTGGTCAAATAAACAACCGATTCCCACCTCAAATCATGTGATGTATGACATCATCGCCAAAGACAAGTCTGTAATGTCTTTGTGGATGAAATTGTGTATAAAGTAAAAATGTCTTCAATGTGAATCAGATGTTACTGCAACATGTTGGTAGCATTAAGAGCAATTATTTGTTAAGGAATTTATCACAAAGTGTTATTTTTCTTTTGAATTCTAGAAACTCAGACACACATGTATGCAAGTCTCATTTACAAGAAGTAAAACTTCTCACTGGTCATGGAAAAACATTGAGCTGTAAAATGTCAAAGTCTGAGATACACAATGTAACTTTGTTCTTTAAATGTTGTTCGACAGAGTTTTCCTTCTGTATACAGTTTTCTTATTATAAAGTTCTCAGGTTCTACATGAATTGTTGCGTTTACACGTCTGTCACAACCTCAAATGTTTATCTCAAACAAAATGGGTCTTCGGTTAAGTTCTAGTGATCTCATTTCAACAAATATTCCGATTTACATGAGATGAGTTCATAAAATTTCAGTTGTGTTTAGCTAAGTTACAAACCTTGTAGTGTACAGCCTATCAACCCTTGTATTTACAGTGCCTATAAAGGTACCCCCCCCGGATGTTTTACCCTTCTATTGATTTTATAAATCAATCATGGTCAATATAATTCTGCTTCAAAAAAAACCCCAATGTCAACGTTAAAAAAAAAGGATTCTTACAGAGTAATGCCAATTAAATAAAAATATGTATTGTAAAATAAGAGGCTGCATAAATATTCACCTCCTTTAAAGTGACTGACCTAATTCAACAGAGGTCCAGCCAACAGTAAATATGTCTCGATCCTCTGAAGTATAACGACACCTGTGACTGGAAAGTCCAGTCACTGGTTAATCAGTATTCCTGGCAACCATTACACATGCTAATGGATTTAATTTTTGTAAATTACTTCTCACTGCCCATCTGCAGTACCATCCAGGCCCACAACAGGGTGGCAGACCACACTTTGAGATGCATTGTCTTTCCACATGAAGTACAGTAATGTTTTTTTTTTAAAGTCAATAAAAAAAAGCTAATTTTACTTGTGTATCTTTAATTGAGATCGACTATCTCAATAAGTTTGTATACCTTAACTTAAAACACTCAAGGACAAATTTGCTTGTTTCATTGGCAGATTTTTATACTTAAAGCAAGCACTTGAAGCCTTTTTTTTTTTTTTACTCTTTTGTCCTGTAATAAGAAATTAAAACATGTTTGGTGAATGCAGGCCCAACCAAAGAAAATGATGGTCCCCCGAAAGGTCCATTGGATGGTTCCCTTGCAAGATGTGAATCAATATCAACAAATGTGCATTTATCAGTAGTTTGGACTAGCCTTTAAGCTAAAATTTGCATGGCTCCGATTAGATTTTGGAGCTTACTGAAAAAAAATGTGTTACCAAGCAAGGTTCTAATAGTTTTGGATTTTTCATTAGTTTTTAAATTTGTTTTTCTAAATTTTGGTTTAGTTTTACCACGTTTTTTAGTTTATTTTGAAAAGGAAAAAAAGATTCATTTTGGTTTTAGTTTTTTCAGTTATATTGGATACTCGTTAGGGGTGAGATCCAAAAGACAAAAAAAATCTAAAAATACATAGAAATAGGTTACTCTTAACGTTTAATTTTATTTATTCAAATTTGATATTTGAATACAACTCAGGACCTTATTTAACCTTTGTGTAAAATCGTCTTCAATGAAATCCGGCCATTTGGCAGGCCCTGGGCTTGGATATATGTCAGTCAGTTTGCTGCTGCCAAACTCTTAAACTAAGGAGATTTGGTCCCTAATTTTATTTTAGTTAGTTTTGTAAACAAAGAATTAAGTTTTAGTTAGTTTTCATATGTTTACATTTTAGTTTTTATGTAGTTCCAGTAAACTAAAATGATTTTTACATTTTAGATTGTGTTATTTAGTTAGTTTCAGTTAAGTATGATAATCTTGTTACCAGGCTACAGTTGTGGTCAAATACCTGCCACTTTTCTTCACCTTTTGTTTTTGGCATCCTGACTTTTTTAGGACCCTGGCATGGCGATGCACAGTCGAAATTACTGGCCTAACAGTTTAAGTTTAATTGGGCAACCTACTGTGTTTAAAAAACATAAAATAAAGCTTATATAATTTCAAGAAGGGGTTTATATTTCAAAACAGGCTACACTTGTACTGAAGAAACAATTAATAGACTTGCTGCCCTAGTAAACGGTGAATAATTAGGTTAAAAAATAAAATCCAGTTGTCATTGCCTTAAAGTATGACGAACAATATTTTTGCTGACCTCTGTGGGATTTGTCCCCTTCTCTTCCTCTTTTTCCCCCTTATGGGCAGCCAAACACAATTAATGAATCATTCCACATTAAACACATCACCACATAAGATAAACAGACTGTTCTTTCCTGTAGCTCAGGCCTTTATGTCAGGATGAAATTAGATGAATGAATCAGTGTGTAATTTTATCTACTTCAATTCCAGTAGTAAACGGACAAATCAGTTTAAATTACAGCCTTGTAAGCATTCATGACAAAAAAGAAGGCTATGCCAAACACATTGAGTAATCATCAATATTAAAATCAGTAAGTTAGCAAAATCAAGTATTTTTGGTAAACTACTCTTTAAAAATGACAATTAGAAAAAAAACATATTTAACTGGTATTCTGACACATTTCCATTTAGATATAATGCACTATTGTAATTTAATCTTTTTTTAATTTGCCAAACCTTAGTATCTACTCAGTACTTAAAGTAGACTTTAAATACTTTTTACTTTTCTTGAGCAGATTCATAGACCAGTACTTTCATTTAAGTAACTCTAATCAGAGTAACTTTTCTTTTACTTGAGTACAATAGTCATGTACTCTCCCAACCCCTGAGTAAATGTAGTTACTTTCCTCCCCTGAATGAACTACAGCAATAAGCTAAGAAACTAAGACTTAGGACTGTAAAAAAAAAAAAAAAAAGTTGATTTCTTTTGTAACACTCTTTGAATTGAATGGGACTAAATCTGATGAAATATGTAATCTTCACTTTGTTCCTGTGATATGAGTGTCCCAGTGTTATCTTTATTTTTTTAATTGTTTTTTGATTATTCATTTGATTTTATAACACTATTTGAGCGCTTGTCTGTTTGTTCTTTATTTCATAAAGCTTTCATTGAAAAAAGAAACAAACTAAATAACTTTAAGTAAAACTTTTACTTAAATATTTGATTCAGATTTCACCAGAAATATGCATCGATCGATCTCCAAATCTACATCGTATTCAAAGAATTTTGTTCTGGGGAGACACTTGTTATACAAATTAGTCCAATACACAAACAGAGCAAACATAACGATGAAAGCTTGTCAGTAAGGAGGTATTTTTAGGAACTTCAAGGTCCGCTTTGCTGAGTCCAAGTCCTAACTGCCCAAACTGCTGCTCTATATTATCCGCTGGTATGGAAAAAAAGTGTGTTCATGTTTCACTCCCTGGCTGTGGAGTTCTGACCAAAGAGTCCACGGTAGAGTTCAGTGCGCGCCTCGTCACTCATGGAGCTGTGATCGACAGGAGCCATAAAATTGACCAGCTTGCTGTGGATGTGGAATCTCACTTTACGTCCCTTGCTGGCTTTAGTGTCCACCTTCTTCTTTATCTTGCTGCGTAATTTCTGGATGGCCAGCCACTGCCTACCCATAGCCACCTGGTCATTGGGGTCTGCAGCACTCGTCTTCCGCTCTATAAGCTCTCTGAGCAGCTGGTGGTAGAAGTCGTCGTCATCAAATATGTCTTCATCCAGATCTTTCAGATGTGTGTTTGCTTTCAACTGTTGCTCTGCTGCTTCTCCTTCTGTGAAAACAGTCTCAGAGGTGAGAGAGGAGGTTTCCTTTTTCCCCAGGACTCTGTATTCAGAGCGGCGGGTCTGAGTACGCCTCACCAGCCTCTCCTTGTCCATTAGTACCTGTTCCACCTGTGTTAGTATGTTTCTATCAAAAGCTCCAAAACCCCTGTTGGTCTTGCCCATCGTTAATCTGGTTTTGTCGTGCCACTTCTGTAACGTAGCGTTACAGTAAGGTTGGAATGCAGCAAAACGTTTGGCCATAAAGTCCGGATACTCAGCCATCTCCAGTTTACGTTTCATGGCGCTATCCTCCTGAGCTGACCCCTCTTCTTCCTCATCCTCATCACTGTTTATCTCCTCATCCTCACCATCAGCTCCAGTCTTCCCCAGAGCGATGCTCCTGGTGTGTGGGTTCTGGTACAGCAGCTGGTCTTGCAGCTCCAGCAGGGATCTCTGAAGAGCTTTCAAAGCTTTGTGAGCATTTTTCAGCTCACCTGCAAGCTCAGCTCCGCCCCTCCTCTTGAATTCTGGGAGAGTCTCTGGCTGGGGAAGCTGGTTCGCCGTCACCAGAGCCTTCTGGGTTTTGATCCGGCCCTCGAGCAGGTGGTCCCACAGAGCCAGCTGGTTCTTCACAGCCTTCCCTTTATCAACCTCCTCGTCTACTTTGTCCTGGGAAAAGGTGTGGACAGCTCCATCTTCCTCTGCGTCTTCATCGTCCTCTCCCATCTCGTCATCATCATCATCGCTGCCCTCTGTGTCATCTCTACTCTCATCATCTTCCTCACTCATTCCGAGGTCATCCATGCCCTCAGTGAGTTTGTGGAAGTCCACTCCTTTAGGAAAGGTCACGTCTGCACCTTTGGTCTTTTTCTCTAGTTTGACATCAAGCTGTGCATCACTGTCCACCAGTTCCTCCTCCTCCTCATCTTCTAACTCATCATCATCATCATCAGCTTCTTCATCCCCCATAGATCCATCTTCCTCTAGCTCCTCTACGCTGCCCTCCTCCTCCTCCTCCTCCTCATCATCATCATCATCACCAGATCCATCAATATCAATCATCAGCTGCTTACGGGAGATTGCCTTCCCCACGTACCGTCTGTCAGTGTCTGTGAGCAGGGATGTGCTGTGCTTCCGCAGAGCGCTGTGGCCGACCTCATCTTCGTCATCGTCCTGGTTGGATTTATCTACAACTTTGGCTTTCGTTGCTTCATCCTCGTCATCTTCAGGGTCGGCAAATTTAGGCAAAGGATTCAACAAATCCTCGAGCTGCTGAGAAAATGAACCCGCCATGGGTACAAGTTTAGAAGAACCACACGTGTGCGGCGCAGATACAAGTGTTACTCGCTGCCGAAAGGAATGACGACAATAGTATGCGACGAGCATATTTATTTTTCCCCGAGTAGAGGCTTCCAGGCAGGCTTTTTCGACGGAATGCATTTTATTTTTGTACTTAGTACTCGCAGATGTGTGCTGCCCCGCTGCCACTTAGTCATGCCTAATTTCGAACAGTTATCTAAATGAATTAAGAAAAATGAACCATAACATAGAATAATGAAGGGAAAATTCTCAAACAAATACCAGACGAAGTAAAGGTAAAAATCTTGGCTAGTATTGCATGTCCAGATTTTTTTTTTTTTCATAAACAGTGAGTAAAACCGTTGTACCTACGACGGGGAAATCTTATTTTACGACTGTTTTGTTTGCTAAAGAAATATATTCATATAATTTTCAATTGTATTACAAATCTGGGTTTTGTTCAACTGAGCATTAGGCGATAGACCAAAAATCAAATCTCAATATTTCTTCAGAATCTTACTTGAAGTACCGAATAATTGAATTGAATTTAAATAATTTAAAAATTCCTCATCTTATGTAGATTTCAACAAACACAAGCAATACATTGTTTTATATTATAACAAATACAATATTAGATAGTTTAAATGACAAAGAAAGTACAAATTTGATTAAATTGAATTAAATCGAAATTGAAATTAAATGTTTTCCTGTAGGCCAGGCATATATGTTAGGATAGCATAACATGATATGCTGCATGAATCAGTATGAATTAGGTATCTTTATTTATCATATATTACATATATATCTTCTATTTACAGGGTCAAAATTGTGGCGACTTCCTGGAAGGAAAAACTCCGGGCAATGGGTCTGAATATCCTCTAGGTTCTTTACGCATGCGCTAAGTGTAGGCGAGGATTCAGGCTGCTCTTGTTAGCTAAGTTTTGCTCCGAAAACTTGACCAGAAAGGGTACTTTCTGGAGAGTAAAGATGTCAACAAGTGACTTTTATTTGAGATATTATGTTGGACACAAGGGAAAGTTTGGCCACGAGTTCCTAGAATTTGAATTCAGACCAGACGGTGAGTATTATTTGGCGGTAATACAGACGTGTTAGCTTTCGTGCGTTGTAGCTAACGTTAGCCACCCGGCAGTAGCTAGGCCGCAGATTGAGTTGCTAGCGCCAAATTTTCTCTTTAAAGTTCAGTGATGTGTTATATAAAGCACATTACAAACAGGAGTAATTTGAGTTGATATGTTCAAAGTGGAGCATTAATGTTTTGTTTTACTTTACTATACAGGCCCGAATGCCCCATGTGCCCTCTATGGATCAAAAAGCTCGTTTCCTCAAAGAAAAGCATTGTTTCTCATTTCTGATTTCTTTCAGGTAAACTAAGGTACGCGAATAACAGCAACTACAAGAATGACGTCATGATCAGAAAAGAGGTAAGAAGTCATTGAAACCCTCACCTGTACTGAAAACTGAATCAATGAATGTTAATGAGGATTGGTATTTATCAAAGGCATTGTTAACACAAGTCTCACGTATCATGATGAAGTCATAATCATCAAGAAGAATGGGACCAGTGTTCTTGATTTTAATTCTTACCTGCAGTAATGTTTGGTTGATGTGGTGAGGGATCTTCGAGCTTGATAGTGTTGCTCACAGAATAGTGAGATTAATTTTTCAGTATAACACATCACATAACTTCCAGTAAATGTTTTATACATGAAAATTGTTTTAACCAAATTTTCATATATGCCCATTCTCATATCATTCCTTTTTGGTAGGCATATGTTGCTATGTCTCACATGAAGTGTAAATAGTTTAATCTTATTTCTTTTTACCATCCCAGGCATATGTACATAAAAGTGTGATGGAGGAGTTGAAGAGGATCATTGATGACAGTGAGATCACCAAGGAAGACGATGCACTGTGGCCACCTCCTGACCGAGTTGGCAGACAGGTTTGAACACTGCTCAGATTATACCAGATTTAAAAGATTTGATTAATTTGATTTTATACTAAGTGCATTATTGTATGGGGTCCAGGGAAGTGGTATTTGTTGCAAAGCACCAAGCTAATTTCCAAAATTACTAAAGGTACACAACTATTGTACTCAAGTAAAAGTGCATTTATGATGGTTAAATTTTACTTAAGTAAAAATACTGGTCTAAAAATCTACTCAGGTAAAAAGTATTACTGTGTGTTATTTTGAAGTCAACAGAGGTGGAAAAAGTACAGGAGTATTGTGCTTAGGTTAAAGTACCAATATGCGGGTTAAAATTTACTTAAGAAGTAAAAGTACAGATTTCAAAATGTACTCAAAAAAGTCCATGTACGACACAATACTATTCAATTACAGCAATTTGAGTAAATGTGATTAGTCTCTTTCCACCAGTGTTAATTTCAGACAGGTTTTTGCTGTGTTGACGTGTTTTTTTTTTCCTTTTATCTCTCGGACTGGTAGCTTGATAGGTCACATATGCAGTTGTTATCACATGTTATGACCTAATTTATTTAAAATGGAAACGCTTATTTTGGAATTTAAACAAGAGCCCCCTTCCTGTAAGTATTTGGTTCACCCATTGATTATTGAACAACATTTTTGAGATTCAAACGTTTTTGAGTTTGAAAGGCATACATTTTGACTTTATAATGTCAAAATTTCAAGATAAAGTCATAAAATTATTACATTATTAAATTTCATAATTATAACTTTACAAGCAAGCAATCTGAAACTAGTGGTTGGATAATCCCAGTCTGCAGAAGTGTCTCCAAGTCCAGAAGGTAATGATAATGTGATGATAATGGGCAAAAAATTTCAAATACTTCTTTACTGCTCAGTCCCAGTAACAAGTATAATTTGAGTAGGCTCTCAACTGCAGGACTAGTGCAAGGCAAATGGCTTCATGTGACAGGATTTTCTTCCATTCAATCAGCTATTTTTGACTTTAACATAAAACCCCCTTAAGTTTTGATTCTTGTAAATTGATGGATTTTCACATAAATGTATGATACTGAATTTGAAAAATTATTTCCTTGTAAATGATCAATTCTTTTATTCAGTCCAAAGAACAAAAACATGTAGACTTTTCAGCCATTCATTATTATGTTCACATTTAAAAAGTGGTTTACAAATGTGCAGATCTGTGTACACATTAGCGAATGGATTTTGTATGCATTTGCAAATGATTTTGCAACAATAATAAAAGCTCCATACACAGGTCATGGTTTAGATGTCATCTTAAGTGAATCAACAACATAGTGATGACTTTGTATGAAATCATGTGAGTCTTATGAAAAACTTGTTTTGGTTGTTAAATCTTACAGGAGCTGGAGATCGTCATTGGTGATGAGCACATTTCATTCACAACATCCAAAATTGGCTCCTTGATTGATGTCAACCAATCAAAGTGAGTGACAAATATCTAAGACATGGTGAAGTCCAGTAAATAGTGTTGATGGTAGCATAACCTTTTATTTAAATTGTTCTTTTTCAGGGATCCTGAAGGTCTTCGTGTGTTCTACTACCTGGTGCAGGATCTGAAATGTCTCGTCTTCAGTCTCATCGGCCTACACTTCAAGATCAAGCCCATCTAAATGGGAATTCTGTTTTGGTTTAAATGCTTTAGCTAATGTTTCTGTTGTTGACTAGCGCATTTGTACATTTGCTTTTGGTGGAACTTTTTTATTTTAAATAAAGAGTGACAAGCTCGAGAAGTTTGTTACAGATGTCATTTGTTGGTATCAGGATTAACTTCTTACTGACAGCAACAAAGAATGAATTTAGCTTTTATTCTAGTTAAAATGTAAAGGGATTTTTGTTGGTTATCACATTAATGACAATGAGTACATGCAATTAAATTAGGTTTTATTTCAAAGACATTCACATCAATAAGGCTTTAAATGACAATGGCAAGAATGGATACTATTACAGTGATGATCAGTAAATGCTCTGGTGAGATTCACATTTTTATAAGGCACAGAATCTGGCTCCATACCCTTGTACCCTTGGATGTACTGCAAAGATTTCTTCACTAAATCTTAAAAGTCATACAGCATAATTAATACCTACACACTGGCAAACACCTAGTTAATGTACACAGTTTTCCGACGAGCATAGTTATTTAATTTTAACACATTGGTATTATGTGATGATGTTGGATTTTTTTTTTTTTTTTTTTTTTGAGAATGGTATGGATTTGTTTGGATGATAGAGGTCTTCTTCAGTAAGATTAAAAAGATTAACTATATTACACCTACATTAATATCCAAACAGTACATTTTACATTCCATTCTGTATTGCAAAGGTCTTGATTCATTCCCAAACGCTGAAGCACCATTATTCAACTTTTTTTCTTTCCTGCATAAAAAAATATTGAATCATTTTACTTTCGAATACTTTCTCAGTCAAGTTTAAAGACAATTTGAGGGCTAAGAATGATAGCCACTCTTACCTTCACTCTTTAGTAAAACTATATATTTTTCCTCTTTGGTGATACAAAAAAAAAAGCACATTTTTAGCAGAGTGCTTTTCCCTCCAACACCGTGAAAATGTCCTCCAAAGATTTGTGGACACACTGCAGGAATTCATGGACGTTACGAGTCGGGTAGCTGGACACGTTGCAGCCGATCCAATTGTCATGGACACCGTAGCCGACACCAAAGCCGTCAGGCACCACTGGGGCGAAGCCGCCGAGGCTCACAGCTGGACTGGTGAGGGTGCTGGTGGAGAGGATGTTATGGTTGATAGCGGCGTAGGCAGGGTCTGTGTACAGACTGTGAAGAGACTGTCCCTTGGAATTGGCGAGGTATCGCATGGCGAACAGGTGACGGTCAAACCCTTGGCCTGGTAAGAAAAGAGTTCAAACAGACATGCTTATGTTTGTGTGTCTAGACCAATTTATCAAACCCATTTGGTCCTAAAGCTGTATGAAACATCACCCTCTCTACTAACACCTAAGTATTGTCTAAAAAACTTTTTTAAAAAACTGCACAGGATTTCAAAGTAAAAAAAAAATGTATTTCACATCCTTAATTTCAGCTAGAGGCATGAGATGGAGAATATTTGGAAGCTTAGACCCTCGACTGCCTTTCCCCTTATGTTTTTCATCTTTTTTAAACTCGTCAATGAATCAAATAAAATGAAAAGTAAATGAATCAAATAAAAACTCATAAATCAAATAAAATTATCACCATTCTCTGCCTTGGCTAGTGGGTCCACATTCACACCATAGTCTGGGTTGCCACCATTGATGTTTTTGTTATCTAAAATATTGATGTAGCCATCGTCCTTGTCACTGCTCAATTTTAAAAGTCTTGCCATCCTTCAGCTTTTCTGAATGGAGGCTAAGACCAAGATATATCCCATCTGCTTTCCAGCATGCATTCTAGTGAATCGCAATGCATGCAAAGGAATCAGCTGTTTCAGCCACAAGATTGGGAATAAAATGTGAGTTCAGATTTAGCTGTAAGGTTATACAGTACCTATAGAAAGTATTCACCTCTTTGGATGTTGAAAACTTCTATTGATTTTATAAACCGATCATGATAAATATTTGGCTTCTCGGACAAAAAACAACTTGTCAATGTCAAAGTGAAAACAGATGTCTAAAAGTCATGTCAATTAAACATGTCATGTGAAATAAGTGATTGCATAATATTCATCCCCTTTAATGTGACTGACCTTGTTCAACAGAGGTTCAGGCTATTGGTACTAGTAGTCTCACAGTTAGTCAAATGGGTATTACTTGAGTGCAGTAAATGTGTTTCAAGGGATTGTAGTATAAAGGCACGTTTATTAGATGCACCTTTGGCTGTAATCACAGCCCTTTTCAAGTCCAGCCACAAACTATTGGATTGAGGTCTGGGCTTTGACTCGGCCACTCCAGAAAGATTCACCTTGTTGTCTTTAAACCATTTCTGTGTAGTTTTGTCTGTATGCTTTGGGTCATTGGCTTGCTGGAAAACAAATCGTCTATTAAGCCAGTGTTTCCCAACCAATTTTCCTTGGAGCCCCACCTACATGTACCTAAGAAAAGCAGAGCCCCACTAAGACTTGAGAGAAGAAAAAGTGACACACTGCCACCAAAAATCAACATAGATTTGAATTGTTTCACTGATAAAACCCTAACAACAGGTCTAGGCATACTTATCTTATCCAACGACTTTTGTATAACCTACTTAATTGCTTTATCATGGTTTTAGTCAATATTTGCTAATCGAGTTTTGGTGGCCTCAGAGCAGAAAATGCCCCACACCATTTCTTCACAAAACAGCTGTTGCATTCTACTTCAGGTTA
This sequence comes from Cheilinus undulatus, assembly GCF_018320785.1. Lineage (NCBI taxonomy): Eukaryota > Metazoa > Chordata > Actinopteri > Labriformes > Labridae > Cheilinus > Cheilinus undulatus. The sequence continues at coordinate 37,398,829 of NC_054871.1, forward strand.
GGTCAAACCTTATAATACATAACCTGGTTGGAGGTCCATATTTTACTGTTGTTATTGCACATTAAGGACAGGTCATGAAAGCCCCTTGGACATCAAAAGTACCTACTCAGTACTCAGTACTTTGGATGCATTTTAAATGACTTACTTTTTACTTTTACTTGAGTAGATTTATAGACCAGTTTTTTTTTTTACTTCAACTCAAGTAAATTTTAACCAGAGTAAAGGACTTTTACTAAAGTACAAGAGACTGGTACTTTTTCCACCTCTGAATTTACACATGTGCCATATTCCTTCCATTTCTTGATTATTGATTTAACTGAGCTCTGAAGGGTGTTCAGTGCCTTGGAAATCTTTTTGTATCAATCCCCTTGCCTAAACTTTTCAGTGACCTTTTTTTTGAGTTGCTTCAATTGTTCTTTTTTCATCATGATGTAATGGTAGCCAGTAATACTGATCAACCAGTGACTGGACCTTGCAGACATGAGTGTCTTTATACTACAAAGGCTTGAGACACAGTCATTGCACAGGTGATCCCCATTTCACTAACTGTGAGACTACTAGCACCCATATGCTGGACCTCTGTTGAATTAGATCAGTCAGTCACTGTAAAGGGGGTGAATCACTGATTTCGCCTTCGTTTAATTGACAGTGACTTTGTAGATATCTGTTTTCATTTTGACGTTAAAGAGGATTTTTTTTTTTTGGTCAAAAAAGGCCAAATTATATTGACCATGACTGATTTATACAATGAATAATAGGGTAAAACATCCAAGTGTGTCTCAGATATCTGAGTTGCAATAGTAGGAGAGAATTCAGGCTCAATCATAAGTTGTTATAACTATCCTACTGGGGCACTGCACAATAGTAAATCAAGATGGTTCAGCCTAGATATACTTTTCTGTTAAATGATCAAAGCACCTTGTAAAACTGACAAAAGAAAAGGCACATTACAGCACAATCACTCCATGGAAAAACGTGTCAGATTCAATGTTTTTGAGATAGAAAACAAAAATGTAGCATGTCTCATACATACCCATAGCTGCTTCCTTAGTGAGCTGCCCGTGATACTTGGAGCACTCATCAAGCATGCCACGCAGTTGCTCCACACTGTGTTGTCCAGGCTCACAAACAAAGGCGGTTGCACACTTTTTTGTGTACATGGTGGCAGGCCGGATGGTTTCTGTGCGGCCATGTTTGAATGCTGCTGTGCTGCATGACTCGTATGTGGCCACAGTCTGCCCATACTGCCTCAGGAAACCCATCTGAAAAGCCAGCTGTGCGATAGCATCTGGACTCAACTTGCTCTTCTTTAACTGTTCCTTCCCACCTTTCTTGAACTCCATAGCATCAATAGTTAGTTTCGACACAGCTGAATCAAAATTCTCCTTGGCTTTCTTGATGCCATTTTCCAGCTCGCTGTCTAGCTTGAACTGCAGCCTGCGCACAGCCGAGGCTGAATCTACATTAGCAGGGGCAGAGCCCGGGTGAACCAGCGGCTTCTCTGTTGTGTCTTTAAAGATCTCATTCTGAAAGCGGAGCACAGCTACACCATCACCCCAGGAGTGCTCAAAATTGATTGCTGCCTGTCCGTCTTTGGTCATAATGATGGTGAAGGACTTGTCATACCACCGGTTGCAGCCATCGCCGTACAGCATGTTGTGAGAGATGTGGATGTGGTCCTTCATGGCTTCATCGTCCAGAGAGAGACAGAAAAGTGCACTGTCAACAACACGTAAATCCTCTGCATTTCCAGCAGCTAACTTGTCCCTTAATCCAGCCCACACATCCCTGTTCTCACTGGTCAGGACGCCGAGAGGAAAGGCGGGCGCTGGCGTTGGGTCGGACAATATGTACTTCAAGTGGGACTGGATCTCTGCAGGACTCACCAAATTCCCATCCCTGTCTACAATGTCAAACACATACATGTTGCCTTTCCTCATTACAAGCAGATGCCGCCCCTTATCATCAGTAAAGAGCTCATCTCTGCCCTTTCTTGGAACCCGAGTTGAGTTGAAGAGGCGAAAGTACTGAGACATGTCCAAGGGGTAAGCATTAACCATGTACGCTCCATACCAGGACAGTGAAGACGGGACCCAACGGATTAGCTTTTTAAAGCCATCTGTGTCGCTCTTTGCTGGGTTAAGATGGAAAACCTCTGGCTCCAGTATCCCAGCTCGCAGCGTTTTCATGAAGCGTACAGCTGAACACACCATATTGGTCGCTCTGACAAGCTGGTTGTTGTACTCTGGCTTTGGGTCGGGATTGAAGGACATGAAGGGGTTGAAGTTAAGCACCACAGAGTCACGTGCAGAAAGATACATGTCAAACCATGGTCCTGAAAAAAACGAGAGATGATTCAGTTACATGATTACTTCAAAGTTGTGGATCATTACAAAAGTAAAACATACCCGAGATGTAGCTTGTGTGCTTATTATTTTTGTCCTGAGCAACCAGTTCTTCATGCAGCTGTTTCCCAACACCATTCTGGAAATCCTGTGCAAGTTTCTCTGTTGTTCTAAGATTTAATAATGACAAATATTGCAGATTAAATTCAACATGCCAGAAATTATTAAAAAGTATCAAATTATTTTCATAAAAGCTGATTGACTTGTGAAACTTACTTGAACTGTTCACTATCCAACAGAGGTCCTTGAGCAGCTAAATACCTCTTGATAGTGTCCTCCAGTTTTGGAATGGGAAGCCTAAACAATGATTCAAAATACTTGGTTATTAAAGAAATAAAATATTGCAGTGTTTTTCACAGATACATGTTTACTGTAACTATTACTGTTTATGAATGTTAGTGATTATAAGACAGTTTACAACTCGTTATTGAATAAAATTAACAATTAAGAAACTGTTTGCATATTTTTCTTGTAAAAGTAAAAGTCAATTGGCATAATAAAGACGGGAGACCCCTGGTCCTGCAGGAGAGATGCCAGTACTGTCATCGCCTCCTAGTGGCCATGAATAGTAAAGTCAACTATACACTTTCACCTAGATTCATTTAAAGGCTTCATAGGTCACCTTCTCTACATATAAAACACATTTCCTCATTCAAACGACATTTCCAATGTAGTTTATACACATATTTGGCCGAAACTATGGTTCAAATAAGTAATTTGTGGTTAAAATGAAAACTATCCAGATTGGTGCCAGCTGGAGCTTCTTACCTGGGTAAACTCTTCTGATAATGCATCGATGGTACCACACTTTGGTGCAGATACTCCCTCGTTACTTGATTGCTGCTGTAGTTTCTCTTATCGATGCCAAAAGCAGCTGTTCTTAAATGAATTAGGTTTCCTGATTTCTTTACAGTAGCAAGGCATTGCATTGAAAGCAGGTTGGCCATGGTGTTAGATAGTAAACGGACCTCCGACTGAGGGTTGTTTTGTCTACTTAACGTGATAAACCACCGGTACTGATTAAAGGAAAGCCTCGAGAAACGTCCGTCTCTCGGCTGTCAATGCAGGTAAATACGATAGCCTGTTAGCATTAGCCAGTAGCATTAGCTGGTAAATTACCTTAGCTGACCTGTTTGTTTAAGAGTCTTTTTGACACCAAAGGTGGGTTATGTCTACCTGACTATGCACCTCGTATCTATAAATCCACTCTAGATGTGACGTGTTCACTGTTAAATGACAGGTTAGAGAAAACACTTAAATACAGAATTAAAAACAGGAAGTCTAACCGGCAAAACGAGTCACGTGACAAATATGACTTCTTCGGCTGTTTCAGTTTTTTTTTTAAACTCCAGTCAAACTTTCTTCATCCAATCATAGATACATTAAACGAAGTAAAATAAATAAAAAGACTCATACATACAAACAAATTTACTTTTATCATGACAAGGATTTTCAAATAAATAGCATGTAATAGTCATTTAATGATCAAAATGTCTTAATGTTTTTTGTGCCTCACATCAGATATAGATGTGATTTATTGCTTCACGTCATTCATATAATGTAAGAAGTAGGTTTGGAGTCAATCCATTTTGTCCTGTGGATATAGAATTTTTCAAAAATAATAAATAGTTGTATACAATATAGTATGTCCTTGTCCATCTCATTTGTTTTAAAGTAAGGTGAATTTGGCTCAAATGGGTCAGGTTTTTGAAAAAGTACACGTATATTGTACTCAAGTATAAGTACAGTTACTTTGCTGAACCTTCACTAAAGTACTGAAAAATAAATCTGCTCAAGTAAAAGTAAAATCTATTTGATTTAAAGTTTAATTTAAGTACTAAGTTCTGAATAGCTACTGAGGGGTTTTCATAGCAAAATGTGATCTTTCCTTATTGGTAAGAACAACAAGAGAACAGGTTATTCAGGCAAAGTCAGACTTCTATAATGACGTTAAACACACAGCAAAATTGACAGTATTAAATTAACTCATATGGAGTAACATTTAACACTTCAAAAGGGTCTGTGTTGGTCTACATTACATGTAGTTAAACTACATGTTTGAAAGTGCTGATAGCTTAAAATGACAAGGAGCTGCGCCTGAAGTCACGGACAAGAACTCTAACTCAGTAGATAACTTTATACATGGTGCCAAAGTGGGGGGTTTGGGATTGTGATATGGAATCATTCTCTTATTATGTGCTAATTTTTGGTCAAAAGACGTGGAACAAGTACAAGAGTACTGTACTTAATTAAAATTAAAGTTACTCTGCTTTGAAATTTGCTTAAATAGAAGTAAAAGTACTGGTTTCAAAATGTACCCAAAAGACTACTCAATTACAGTAGTTTGAGTAAATGTAATTAGTTACTTTCCACCCCTGCTATTTGACTGTCAAATATGTCATGCACAAGTACTTATGACATTTTTATAAATGGGCACACACATTTTTAATATCTATGTAAAACAAATGTGGGGAAAAATACAAATATTTTTGGACCATCAGAGTATCAAGATACTTATTTTGAGCTAAACCACTGCATTCAGGTAAACTGGGGCGATAGTGATTTCATATAAAACCAGATATTTTCTTGATGTACAAAATAAACAAGACTATGAAACATTTCATGCATGAAGAATTATTTCATTGAAAAATAGATTTTAAATACAGCTGATCGTGTTGAACTATTTCTTTATGCTGGTGTTTTTGTTTCTGTTGTATGTGCTGATTGTGCATGTGAAAGTCAAATAAGTACAGCAACTTTGCTCCTATTGCACCTTTGCAAAGTGATATTTACAAGTCTTTGCCAAAATTTCAACATTTAGTGTCTACACTTTGTTTATTAGCCTCTCTGGCCCGTTAAATCATGAAACTCCTTTATGCCAATGACCTTTTAGAGTTTCTTTTTCAGAAAGTTAAACACATCCAACAAAAAACAGTCTAGAGTCAAAGGTGTAGAATCGATCATTCAAATGCTGAAGTCAATGACCAACACAAAAAACAAACGACCTGCAGTAAAATCTTATTGACTTTTCTTTTCTTGTTTGTGACAAGTAACTGTTCTGTTTACTTTCAGAGACACTCAAACATGCAAGTAACACGAAAGCCTCATTAGTAGATGGAAAATGTTTATTTTTACACTCAGTCATTTCATGTAAGGTGAATGTCAGCATAAGCATAGCAGGTTAACCCTTGGAACCCCAATACGGTTTTTGCCATTCTAGGCCCACCTGTATTTTTTATGCAAAAATGCCTGTAGAATCTTAACCCTTTCAAGCACAATCAAGTTCTAAACATCTGTTTTATCAGGGCACCCTGGACTATCAGAATATGTTTGTTGCAAAGACACAAGTAAAAGAACAAAATGGAAATTTAACGTCATAGAACTTTATACAAATCCCAGTTAGATCAACAATGGACAAGCCTTTTCACATCAGCATTTTATTTTTACAAGCCTTGCATATCAGGACAAAATCCTTACTAACAGAACAGAGGCTATCACTATTATTTATCTCCATGAAACCAGTTTACATACACACATGCAGTGCTCCAGTGCATACAATGCGCATGAATCCCCATTCTTCTCATTATTTGGGCCGTAGAGGACTGTTTTCTTTTTCCTTTCCAAACTTGCAGATAACTATCTTGTCTCTTGGTGATTCTTAGCTGGCCCTTATTGGTTGCTACCGCCAAGAAAACAATAGTAGAAGAAAGCAGAGCATTGTGATTGGCTGTAAGCTAACAAGCAGTTGTTGCCTTTTACATCCCATGTTAAAATGCATGAATGATGGCAACGCTGACGATTTTAAACAACAAAAGCATAATAAATCATACTATCATGGATTTAGCCATGTGGATTTGTATTATCAAAGCTCTGAATAAACAGCACCTTCTACACCTAGAGGATGAGGGTAAATGTTCTGGAAGGGATGTAAATGCCAGGAGCTATCTGTAGATTGGCTAAAAGGTCGGCTTCAGTTTACAGTTTACTCCACAGAGATCTGTCCTGTGATTCCTTAGATATTGTGGACAAAGCATGCACTTCCGCTTAGGATCACTGATGAGCCGGCAGGGTTTGGAGGGTTAAACATGCACCCTAATGTCACTGACAGATGGAGGCATAGACAGTGTTAATAATATATTACAGTAATAATATAAAATAGATATATAATATAATATTATATATGTATAATATAAATGTAGATATATAATATATATTGCTTTTGACTCATTTTACCTCTGCACTGCTGCATAGCCACTAAGTTAATAACAAAACACCATTTTTACAACCATTACAAACTAAAGACCAAAGACAACTTCTCTCAAAGATAGTAGGTACATTTATTGTTTCCCCATTGTTTTTTATCTTGCAAAATGATATCTATTATTGTTTTAAACACTTTGGCCATCAACTTTTGTATGAAAGATGACATCAGTAAATCTGAGAGCAGCTGAGCTGAACTGTGATGTCACAGCGCCTAAGTTTTGCACAAAAAAAAGCTCCACCTTAAATTAAACTAAAATTTTAAACCTCACTTCTCTACCTTTGCTCTTCTTTTATACAGAGGTCACTTTGAGTGATGATTGTGTGCTGAATTATGAGTTTGTTTTGTTTGTCTCATATGGCAAGGATTTTCTTTTTTTTTTTTCTCAATACAGGTACTTTTTAAAGAGGCACTTAACCAAGGCTTGGATTGAATCCTGTGTAATTCTTTGAATATCTAGTTAAACATCCCCTGACCTTTAAACAGAAAACATTTAATGTCAGTGCCTTAAGCCTTCATATTTTTGATTCATTGCACAGAAAATGATCTTGCAACTTGCCATGTAATTTATATTCATATGGCCAGCAGGGGGCAGTGTTGGATCAGTGGTTGTCCTCAGCCTGTGTGGTCTCAGTGAGCTAAAACCCAACACATCAAATAAAGAGGGAAAAAAGACCAGACAGAATCCTGTAACAGCATCACCCAGCAAGCCTTCATCCCTGTCATTTGTGTTGTGAGCGGCTGTTAGGTGCTTGGCCTGAGCCCTCCCCCACAAGCAAGCCTCCGCCACTATCCGTGCACCCCCACCCCCTGCCTCGCATCCAGGGTGATAGTTCACTGCTTCCATTAGTCTGATGAGATTTTCTGATGTTTGCCTCTGCTCGTGCTGTGTGCATGAGATTCAGTGTCATTTGCTGACCTGCCCTCTTTGCATGAAGACAACAGCACTCTAAACCTTTAAATTGTCTCTTATCTGGCTGTCTGATACATTTATCTTGCTGTTATTCTCAAAGATTCACCCATCTCTGTTTCTCCAACAAATGAAGTGATATTAGAATTATTTACATTGGCAATTGGCATTAAAACTGTAATGTCATCACACTCATCATCAGGTCAGCACAACTGTGCACGCACAATATTGTATATTGCATATTAGGGATGTCTTGTATGTCTTTCTACTCAGCTGAACATTTATAGTTAGATGAATTCTTGAGAGTGAAGTAAACAAAATATTGCACACCGTTATTAGTGAAAATTGCATAGTATTATCTGTAACCTATAAATCAAACATTATAACTTACATTTTAACAAAGAAATGAGAAGGATATTTTGCCAACTTATTGGAAGAAGGTTAGGTCGAAAAAAAAAAACAATTACTGATAGATTTAATTCAATATAAACTCCTTGGAAAAACAAAGTCTTATCTGGGCTAAGGAGAAAAAGAACTGGACTGTTGCTCGGTGGTCTAATGTCCTCTTTAAAGACAGAAACCATTTAAGCATTTAATTTGGAAATCAAGGTCACAGAGTCTGGGGGAAGATCAGAGAGGCACAGAATCCAAGGTGCTTGAAGTCCAGTGTTTTAAGGTTCCACAGTCAGTGATGGTTATGGTGCCATGTCATCTGCTGCTGTTGGTCCACTGTGCTTTATCGAGTCCAGAGTCAACACTGTAATTCATCTGCCAGGGCTTTTAGAGCACTTCATGCCTCCATCTGCTGAGAAGCTTTATGGAAATACCGATTTCCTTTTCCAGCAGGACTTAGCACCTGCCCACAGTGAGCTAAAACTACCAGAAACTGGTTTGCTGACCGTGGTGTTACTGTTCTTGATTCTGACCAGCCAACTGTCTGACCTGAACCCCAAAGAGAATGTCTGAGTAAATGTCAAGAGGAAGATGGGAGACGGCAGACTCAACAATACAGACGAGCTGATTGCTGCTATCAAAGCAACCTGGGCTTCAACAATAGCCCATGAGTGTCACAGACTGATTGGCTCCATGCCACGTCACATAGATGCAGTAATTTGTGCTAAAGGGGCTCCAACCAATGACTGAAAATGAGCATAATTTTCCAGAAGGTCAACATTTCTGTATAATAAATCCTTTTTTTTCTTTGGACTGGTGTTTGTGATATCCTCATATTTTGAGATAGTGGATTTTTGATTTTCATGAGCTGTAAGCTTTAATCATCAACACTTAAACATAAATAGCCTTGAAATAATGCACAATGTAATGATGAATCTATAATATGTGTAAGTATCACATCAATTGAATCGCAGGAAGAAAAAAATGTTTATTATATTTTTTTCAGATGCACCTGTACATGCACTGTAAAGTCAACACTAACAACAGCAACATTTTTTCAAACTGAGCAAGCATATATTTAAAGGTCCTGCTTTTGTATTACCTTTCACTAACTGATTAGGAAACCTCATTTCGTATGGTGTATTTTTTCCCCCTTCTCTGTTGTCCCAAGTTTTTTATTTTAACACTTGGTTTGGTCATGTGTCTCAACATAATGTCCCTTCACTTGTACTGTCCTGCATCACTCAATTAAAAAAAGGAAATGTAATTACTCAGTTCTTTCCACAATGGGGGAGATTTAGTATTTCGACATTTGTGTATGTCGAATTTAGTTGTGATAATGATATTATTAATCAAAAATTAACATTGTTTGTTGTTAAAAAGTTCTACAAATTGGATTATATGTCTCTGAAGAAATTCATGTTTATGGATTTTTAGAGGTTAGGTACTCATCAGAGGATATCCATAAGGTTTGCATTATTTCAGGAGTATAATATAAGGCTTCTGTTGTTTCTACATTTGTGCTCCACAAATAACAAATATTCACTTCTAATTTAAATGTTTCTTTAATAGATTCATTTGAAGTATAAATGTTATGTAGGTTTAAAATGTATTTCCTTGTATTTAGGAGGAAGTGCAAAGTTTTTTAAAATTTGGTTCTAATAACCTACATTGATTTTTTCCCCCATATTCCCAGAGCTTCAGTGTCATTTAAGTTGGCCAGAGCATACTGTATTTTCCAGTTGTCTAAGAGTTTTATTATTGTTATTTTTGTGAGAAATCAGTGTAGTTCAAATCTGAGGCCATGGTCCTTAGTCGGAAAAGGGTGGAATGCCCTCTCCAGGTTAGGAAAGAGATCCTGCCCCAAGTGGAGGAGTTCAAGTATCTCGGGGTCTCGTTCACGAGTGAGGGAAGAATGGAACGGGAGATTGACAGGCGGATCGGTGTGGCGTCAGCAGTGATTCAGTCTCTGCATCGGTCTGTCGTGGTGAAGAAAGAGCTGAGTCGAAAGGTCGATCTACGTTCCTACCCTCACCTATGGCTACGAACTGTGGGTTGTGACCCAAAGAACGAGATCACGGATACAGGCAGCTCAAATGAGTTTCCCCCGCAGGGTGTCTGGGCTCTCCCTTAGAGATAGGGTGAGGAGCTCAGCCATCCGGGACAGACTCAGAGTAGAGCCGCTGCTCCTCTGCGTTGAGAGGAGCCAGATGAGGTGGCCCAGGCATCTGGTCTGGATGCTGATGCCTCCCTGGTGAGGTGTTCCAGGCATATCCCACTGGGAGGAGGCTTTGGGGAAGACCCAGGACACACTGGAGAGACTATGTTGCTCGGCTGGCCTGGGAACGCCTTGGGATCCCCCAGGAAGAGCTGGATGAAGTGGCCGGGGAGAGGGAGGTCTGGACTTCCCTGCTTAAGCTGCTGCCCCCGCAACCCGATCTCAGATGAGCGGAAGAAGATAGATGGATGGATAGATGGATGGATCAGTGTAGCTTATAATAATAATTTGTAATTGAGGTACTTGAGTATTTTGTAGATTGTTTTTAATAATTGATCAAGATTCTTTGGTATGTTTAGTGTCACCATTTAGTTTAACAGAGATCAATACAGATTATCATTAAACTCCATTTTGAGTATATTACCATTTTCATCCATTAGATCACAGGTGTCAAACTCAAGGCCTGGGGGCCAAATCTGGCCCATGGAACAGTTAAATCTGGCCCGCAAGATGGTCTAGTATTTCTGTTATAACTGGCCCATCAGTACAAGGTCTGCAGATTTCCTTGAGTATAAAAATGTAAACTTAGCCTTGATGAGTTTAGATATCCTTGTTAAGTCACAAAATCTGAAAAAGTAAGGAGTAAAAGTATTTAGATAAGAAGTCAGGAATGTGGGAAAAGAAACTAATTTGTGTTTTAATTAACATTTTCAATTTTGCATCTCACAATTAGGACTCAAATTTGGGATTTAGACTTTAAATTTCATATTTTGAGTATTTCAACTCATAATTTTGAATTCTCATATAATATTTTGAGCTTTAAGATTCATAATTCTAATTTTAATTGATATTTTCACCTTTTAAACCAATTATTTTGTATTTTACCTCATAGTTTGACCTTGTAGACTCACAATTCAAAGTTTTGAATCATATTTTGACTTTCATTTTCATGATTACAAATTTTATTTCATATTTTGACCTTTTAAACTCATTATTTTGAATTCTTTTTAATATATTTGCCGTTAAAAAACACTATTTTTCAATTTCAATGTCATATTTTGACCTGTTTGAACTACTACATTTACCTTTTTCAGATTGTGAGCCTTTAAACTTCTCTTTTTTAACATTTTAAATGTCAAATTGTTAATCATCAGTGCTAAGTTTTTATTTATTTATTTTTTCCATATTTTATTTCCAGTGAAAATGAGGTGGACAGTTTATGGTTAAAACGGTGACCCTTTTAGGCCCCTTAGGTTAGTCATGAATCCAAAATCCGGCCCCTGCTGTGATTGAGTTTGACACCCCTGCATTAGATGCATGACTGACCATGTTTGTTTTTCCATCCAGTTTCCATAAAGATGGATTTTTTTTTAACTTACTATGACTCCACAGTGGGACATTATGGGGGCTAAAATTATGTTTGCATGTAGGAGTTGTTGGTAGAGAGCAGACAGTCTATCAGTCAAAGTATGAGTTCAATGTTAAAAGGCATTCAGAGACATTCACGGTACTCTCGTTGAGTTATCTGGCATCGACTCGTTGAGTCTGGAGGTTCAGGACGCTCGGATGAAAGGCGGAAGTGTAGTTAGCCATAGATATCTACACGGGCTAACCTATATCATTTAGGTACTGTTTAACCTGAAGCACTGTTTGTCCTAACGTTATCGCGGCAAAATGCCTGAATTACAGACACGAAGGTAAGGAGACTAGCTATGCATTGTACGGTGTTGTAATGAGTCGTTAAATGTTATGTTTTTGAACAATTCATCGAGGTTAACCTTGTTGTTCATGGGTAACATCAAGTTAGCTGTGAAATATCCTGATGATTGATGCTAAGTTATCGTCTGTATGCTACCTGTAGCACCTTGACACTGTACAAGACTTAAGATAGCGTAATAACGCCAATAATTACGGTCAAATTAGCCTTTAATTATGTGTTAAAACTTCGTTGAACTGTGATAATGACACATTAATCTTCGCTGTCCTTACCGTCAGATGTATTTGGGCTCATATTGCATGTCTCTATTCTGACACTTTGTAATGGAGAACCAGATCCTAAAGATGTTAGATGGCTGATTGTTTACATTTACTGAAAGCAAGGCAGTGAGCTGTCAATTGAAGAGGCAAGACTCTTTAATGGACCTTGTTTTAATAGCGGGGGCGCTAATCTAGGGGGCTTTGTTTAGCTGTGCACCTCTGAGTTGAAGACTAATTGGTGGTATTCTTGTGCTATAATGGGGTATTAACAAAGGTAGACAAACACTATGCTCCAGCAGCATTAAGGAGGAATAAGTGTGCTTGTACAAGAGGAAAAAAAATCAGACCGAATAATTGTTGTGTTTTGTAACCATGCATTTGTGTCACTTCTTTTCTCATTTCTATACCTTCTCCGCATCAAGGATTCAAGCCATTGAAACCAGTGCCAGTGATGGACTGGAGGGCTTCAAAGCACATGCTGTGTTCCAGGAAATCAACAAAAAGCTCCAAGAGGTGATTACATGTCTTATAATTGAAACTTATTTTGTAAAAACTTGACATTAAAAAATACATTCAGTGATCACTGTCCAGCACCTTTCCAACTGCACATTTACACATTTATCAAAGGTTGTTTGCACTGTTCCCCCACACCCACCCACACACAATTCAACTAGTGATGCACGATAAGTATTTTTTGAGCTGATACCGCTAATATCCTACTTCTGATGACCACTAATCGATAAGACCTGACCATTTTTTTTCAGCTGTTGATTTTAAATATAATTTTATTTGAGGTTTTAATGCACATCTGGGGTTAAGCGGGGTTAATAAATAGTGGGCAGAGATATTTATAACCCATCAATGACTGACAACTCATGTTTGCATAAAAAACAAATAACAGTTCAGACTTTACAACTGTTGATACTTTTTAAAAAATTCTGTACCAAAGTACATCAAATTTATAAATCAAATACTTTAATTTTAAATATTCAAATCTGACATTTCAATAAACTACACAAGAACTCAGCTGAAATATGTAAAATCAGGCATATTTCTCCTGTTCAAAAGCGAGTAATAAAAAAGTAGGGCATTGTATAGTAAAAACATTATGGAGCTAAAATCCAGTTGCTTATTTCTTTGTACATAAAACACACCTAGGTAAATGATAACATTTGGAGTTTGGAGGGCAACTGTAATTATTTTTGTCAGAACCTAAAGACATCCTTTGTCGTTATCTAATCCACATTTAAAAAGCCAAAGCTTTAAAGGTCAACATGCTCTTCTGCATATCTTGATTGTGACCACTGGTTATTTGGAGTACTTTTGCCTTTTTATCAACTTGAACCAGTCTGGTCATTCTCCTCTGGCCCAGAGACCGCAGCTCAATGTATATTTTCTCTTTCTAAGATCATTCTTTGTGAACTCTAGAGATGGTTGTCAATGGAAATCCCAGTTGATCAGCAGCTTTTTTAAATACTCAGACCAGCCCATCTGACACCAACAACCATGGCACATCAGAGTTAGTTAATTCACCTTTCTTCCCCATTCTGATCCTTGTATTGAACTTCAGCAGGCCGTCTTGACCACTTCTTCACTCCTACATGCATCAGTTGCTGTCTTGTGATTGGCTGATTAGATTTTTATATTAAAGAGCAGTTGAACAGGTATATCTAGAAAAAAATAATACTTTAGCCGGTTACACACCACTGTGCAGTAACTACCCTGAAAACCGCCTCTCTGCTGGAGGAGTCCCCCGAAATGCCGAGCGTTTTTTAAAGCGGCTGCTACCGCCATGGTACGAGGCAGCAATGATGTAGAGGTGCTTCGGTGAACGTCACAGCAGAGCCCGACCACAAGTCCATCACAACCCCCCCTCCCCAAAAACACGTAGAGTATCTCACAATCTCTGTATATTAACATGTATAATGTACTATAAAACAAAGGGAAAAATACAGTCCCGTCATCAAAATAATTCCCCCTAGAAAATACATTTCAGTGGTTGTTCTACAGTTTTTCTTCTGGTTGTCTTTGTATGACGGTAGAGCTGTGTTGTAGAGCTCAGGATATTCTGACACCAACATTATGAGCTCCTCCATTGTTTGCTTTGACCCGCGAAGCCTGCTATTTCTGGGTTCTCTCCCTCCTTCGATGTAATTGGCTGCTGCCAGGTGGCTGCCACCAGAAAGTTCAACACGCTGAACTCCGAGCGGCAGGGCAACATCTGTGCCCGCTCATGTGGGCAGCAACCTCTTCTGGGTCCTACCGCTGTAGTTAAAACTGCTTCCCGTCTGCCGCCCTTCCCTTATTAAAATGACTGGAGGCGGCGAGTTGCCGCGCGGCGGTGTGAAAAGGGCTTTAGTGTTATAGTTCCCACTTTGGTCTGTGCTTTATTTGTATTTATAGGTTAAGTAGTTCTCACATGAGACAGTTTCATATCTTTGGTTTATCTGCATGTTGCACAATTGTATACATGACTGTTTATGGAGATCACTCTACTAGTGAAATAACATCAATATTCATGTAGGAGGTAGTGACCCAATCTACTGAAAACACTGGGACACAAATAGAAGCAAAAAAAAACAACTTCCATCTTTTCTAGTATGCCAAAGTGGGACATCAGATTCCCTTACTAAAGACAAGCTCTGATTTGAGTATTTGGAATCTGTCTCACGAGTTGCCTGACATATTACATTAAAACCATCTCTATAAGTATCCATGCTGCTCTCGTGCTGCCCTCTGCCATTGTTGACAAATCCTTCTTATTACATAGACAGCCCATCCAAGAGCTTCAGATGAATCTGGTATAAAAATATTTGAGGAAACCATTTGTTCGATTGAGTCAGCATAAGATAAACATTATTTTTGTGCAATAAAACGAGACTGTGGAATCGATCCAAATGTGCCAAGACATATATCGTCAGCAGATACAAATACACAGACTTTGAAGATGGCATATAAAAGAATGAAATTATTTTAAATCTCGATTTTAATTTCTCTTTAGCTGCTGTGTTTGTCAGAATTTTAAAGGAAATTAATTTAATGTCTTTAATCTGTAAAAATTATTAAAAGTGATCAAATAGACACTTATGGGCTTTGGATATATGGATGGATTTATACTGTGTGGGGAAATTCACGTTGTGGCATTGACCAATAGTTTTCAGTTTTTGATGCCAGACAATGCGGTGTAGCTGAGCCTGAGGTCAACAGGTCAGCGGTACAACAAGAGTAGATAAGGTTTATCTGAATCGTAGTTCTCTAACAACTTACAGTGAACTGATCAACTGCCTTTATTCCTACAAGGTTACCTACACATGGTTGGTTCTGTGTTTTTCAAATACCCCAAAATTGCTAACATTTTAGTTTATCGATACTGCTATCGAGTCGCACAGGCTCTGTGACATAACGTCATTTTAAGATATAACTGGTGTAAAAAATACACCAGTTCTTGTGAGAGGAACATAAACTAAAAGCACATCAGTATTGTGCATCAAATTAAACCACCTTCAACTGTCGGCTTGAGGAAAAACGACTCCACTTGTGAGTTTCATGCAATCATATCTGCCCACACTGGGAGTAACATGCACTCTCTTCAGCTGCTTCAGAACAGTTTTCCTCTTCAGCTGCTCAGATAAATGCTGAAGAGTGCTCCAAAACTTTGTAGCATGTCCTGTTTGTTAAAAGTAACTACCTTGGTATGGGTTTGCGATTGTTACCGGTGGGGTTTGCCAGTGTATCGAATGGCTTCTGCCGTGTTAGCTAGTAGCTCAGATGATGCTGACTGGCCTTGGCATCAATTTTATTCACTGTGAAGTTCCACCATTAACAATCTACGGCAGCGGTAGCCTGTCAGCTCAAGAGAAGCGCATGCGCACAACGCCATTTTGTCTTTTCGCTGTGATTGGCCCTTCATGAATGTGACCGACTGAACATTCCTCCAGTTACCTTCCGAGAATTTTTTGAAAAGTCCTTCCCTCCCCAAACACTTTCTATGGGAGCTTTCCCAGATGAGTGGGAAGTATATCCATGGAGGTATGAAACAGTCTATCTGGGTTGTCAGGCTACCTATGAACATTATTAATGTTAAACCTGATTCACTTCAGTTAACGTACACGTCTGGCAGGGGTATTGATGAGGCTCTTGCCACACCTGTGAACATGATTTTAACTCGCCCTTGAGGGTGCAAAAACTTTTGTGCTATTATTTTTTATTGATTTTCTATTCCTGGGGTTTAAGGAATGGATTGTATGGCTCTACTGGTTTTAAAGCACATTGCCCCTTAGGGGATAGTGAAGATATCTTTGATCCTTGATGAACAAAAGCTAGTCTGTAAACTGGCAGAGGTTGACAACAGAGGTCAATGAAGAAAATGGTTTCCCACATTGGTGAAAATAAGTGAAAGGAATACGTGTGATAAGAGGTGAAATGGGCACCAGATTGCAGAACAAAATTACATTAATCCTGCACTTTATCTTTTCAGACACATTTTATCTTCCTCAGTCAATAAGATATCCTAGCGTATCATTTTATGGTTGGCTGGCAATATACCAGTTAATCTAACCATATTGTAAGTTGCCCTGCTATTACATCCCCTGCCAAAGGCTGAACAGTTCCAAATTTGTAAAATCTATTCTCAAAAAAATCTCTTAGACCACAAAAGAAATACAACATTGCATGCCTAGTTTGGACATGTTGCTGCTAAACATTTGGTTGCCACTGCAGTTTGAATAGAAATTGATGTTTCTTTACAGGATGGAGAGCAGTTTGTGAAAAAGATCGGTGGAGTGTTTGCCTTCAAAGTTAAAGATGGACCAAATGGGCAGGAGGCAACTTGGTATGTTGATGTGAAGAACGGCAACGGCTGCGTTCACAATGACACAGGTGAGGAAAACCCTGTGTTCTGTCATATGACAGTGCAAACCTATAGAACCATGTTATTTGGTTAATATTCAACTTTGGATGAGTGTAAAGTTCAAGGCCTGTATGACTGTTTTTTCACTTTATCTTTGGTGAATGTAATACTTTCCCAAGAAAATACCTCTACATCAGTGATTCCCAACCTGTGGTATTGCAAGTGGGCTGCCAAATCATTTCCAAAATAGTATTTTTTTTTTTGGGGGGGGGTAATCATATTAAAATAGAAATATACAGAATAGTGTTTTAAATGTTAAAACTTAAGCAAATGAGAGATAGGAACTTTTGTTGTTATCTCAAGGTTATTGTGTGGACAGCTCCTTGAAAACTGTAATACTGAAGGTGTTGTAACATGTTACAGTTGCTGTGTTAGTGACTGTGGAGCTTCCAACATGTTTCTCCTGTATTCAGTAGGGATGCACCGATACCGATCCTGGTATCAGGTATCGGCCCGATCCAGCCCCTCAAAGCTGGATCGGGTATTGGTGGGAAAGGGCCGATCCGTGGTGCCGATCCAGGCAACCAGCTCTAAGCCTTTTTTACAAGGTTGTTTGCACTATTTTCTCTCAGAGTTGTCACTTTGTTTACAGTATGTGGTTAAAAACACTTGTGTAATACAGTTTTGTACTGGGATGTTACCTCTGATGCACTTTCTTTGTTTTTTGCTGCATTACCAGTCTACAGGGTATAAAAGTTTACAACTGAATAGTAATTTCTGTAAGTTCTGAAGCATTGTTTTTACCAAACTGCTGGTAAACATTTAAACACGTCATAGTTTAAATAAATGTCAACTTCAGTAATCTATATGTACTCATTTTTTGCCTTTTACCGAAAAAAAATTACCAGTCTTGTCTTACAGTAGGGCATGCAGGTTATTCTTGAAACACTGGTATCGGATCAGTATCGGTATCGGTCGATACCCAAAGCCCAGGTATCGGAATCGGTACTGAGACCAGAAAAGATGGATCGGTGCATCCCTAGTATTCAGTTCAGTCCTTTATGTTCAATCGTCAATAAAGAAAAGTGCCCCGAGAACACATTATATGGCCTCCATATTTATGGGGTCGGAGGTGGGCCGCGAAAATATTTGAGACTTAAAAGTGGGCCCTGAGTTGGAAAAGGTTGGGAACCACTGCTCTACATATTAAGCATATTTCAGCAAGCAAACATCCCTGAGATGTATATTCTATGTCTACATCAATCTTGGTTTCCATTTCTCTTCCCTGCAGCTAAGAAAGCAGATTGCACTATTTCCATGTCGGACACAGACTTGTTGGCCTTGATGACTGGGAAGATGAACCCACAGACTGTGAGTATTTCATCTGGGTGGGTTTTTTTTGTCTTTTAATTGAAATCTTCTGATTCAGAGAAGACAAAAGTCTGTTAATTTCCCTGGTCTTTTACATTCAGATGTATTAGAGTATTATCATTACTCTTATCTCATCCTCAATATCTACTGTCAGTCAAACAATGGCGGCAATGTCCACTGGTTTCACAACCCTCTTGGCTTCTCTGTTATCTTATCACACAGGAATAGCTGTTTGCCTTTCATTGGGCAGCTCTGAGCCATAAAATTTAATCAGGAATACAAATGAACGGAGAAATGTAATTGTTTAAAGGTTGATGTTTTGTCTTTGATACAAGCAGGCCTGCCCACAGACTAGGTGGCGCCCCTGAAAAATCCAGAAAATGGACCCTCCCCAGTTTGGATTTTTGATGATATCAATGCATGTGTGTTGGATTAGCATCCTGGCTAACAGCTACATCATTTTGGAGCTGAAAAGTGTGTCAAGCTATTATTGGGTTCTGATGTTGGAATGATTAATTTGTGATTCTTTGAACCACTTCCACCACTTTTTCCACTCATTATTGCCAAATCTTTTCGCCACTTTTAACCAATTTTTAAAATGTCCATAGGACATTATGACTGGAAGAATTCATGTTTTTTCTCTGTTGTAGCTAAAAAACAATATCCTTGGTGTAACATGAGAGTAGACACACAAGTTACTAAAGTTATGAAGTCGTGGTAGTTGCTTGTGGAAGTAAATAACAAATTTCTAACCACTGAAGAAAGTAGAAGTGCTGACTGCCCATCCACCTGGAGGTGTAATTATTGACAGTCTTTAAAGACTGAACATTCAGTGTTGGTCTATAGAAATCCATAAAAAGTGAAACACTGACCTTGACTGGAGACTTGAAAGAGCTGTTAATAGGTGAACTCTGATTTTTTGTGCTCATCTTTGAAAGTGAAAATCTGCATAGAAAAGAGCAAACATAGTTTAAAGTTACAATACTCTGTATTGTTTCAGCGTGTAAAAAAGCATGCAACTTTCTTTTAACCCACACTGCAAAATTGGAGGGATGAAAAGTAAGAAAAAACGTCATGTTCTTGTAGGCCAGTGGTTTCCAACGTAGGGTCCAGGTTGTTTAAAAAAAAAAAAAAAAATCATGAATAGAAGATGATATACTAGGACAACCCTAAAATATATTTTAAAAAAACAATAATGAGTATATATTTATTTTTAGAAAAAAAAAAAAAAGTCAAAAATTTTGAGAGAAAAAGTAGACATTTTTGAGGTTATAGAGTTGTATATTAAGAAAAAAAGGAATTTCCAAGTTTAAAAAATTGTAAATTTTGACATTATGGACCCTAAAATCTCAAGTCATAAATTTGCAACATTGTACAGTCAGGAATTCACAAGAAACCAGACTGAAAACACTGGTTGGATAACACTAGTTTACAGAAACATCTCCTCTAAGTCCAGATGATAACAGTAATGATATTATTCAGGGCTAAAACCCCAAGTACTCCCTTAATGCTTCGTCCCAGTGAGAAGTATCATTTCATAAGGCTCTCAACTGCAGGAAAACTCCTTTATATGGTCTGATTTTCTTTCATGCAATCAGCGGTTTTGGCTTTATGATCTCAAAAATTACACTTTTTTGTTCTCAAAAATAAACAGCATTTAAAGAAGAAAATGACATGCTATTTCTTGTAAATTAACGACTCTTTAAACTTAAAGATTTGGAGTATTTCTGGAAAAGTAACAGATCCTCCTTTTTTAGGCTGGCCCTTACATGCTGTTGTAATACTGGATCCTTTATACATAGATCCTTTGGCAAGCAACTGTGAAGTTAGTAGGCCTATTATGTTGGGATATTTCAATGAAAACAACTTAAAGTGAGTCCAGGGAGGCTTAGCTTTTCTTAGATAGGAGTATGGGGGGTCCCCATAGAAAAAAGGCTGGGAACCACTGGCGCAGGCAGCTATTACTGCCAGTTGTAAAATACTGAGAATCGATGGAACATGAGACAAACAGTGGACTTTCTGACTAGTACGTTTAATTTAAATATTCACCATCATAGATAATAATGTTTAGTTAATAAAAAAGACACTTTAAGTATGTTTAGATTAAATCCATGTATGAAAGGCAGTAGATGAATGTAAGATCCAAGACATTAGCATGCTTTTTTACACTACATGGTTCTATAGTGTGTTTTTTTTTTTTTTACAGCTTGACGTCAGTCTAAATCTAGGGTCTGATGAAGTTGTGTCGGGGCCTCCTGACATTTTCCTGCAGTTTATGTCATCATAGGAGTCCCGTCCAAAGTTCTCCTACAAATGGAACAGCTTTATTTGCCAGTTGGATATGGTATTAAGATGATATTGTGTCAGCACCTTGGTGAAACTCAGACAAAATGCTACACTTTGTCATTAGAGTCTGAAAGTGCCAATTTGAAGCCCTCTGCCAAGAGGACATAAAGTGGTTGCTGTGCAGGGGGAAAACATAAAACAGATTTCCAGTAAGTAGCCTCAAAGAAAGAGACATGACAAAATAAGATGTTTTTGTGTGCATTAAAGGGCCCGGTATTTAATATTTTTAGCTTTTTTGGCATTAAAAATTCTCTTTATGTTATCTTCAGCATATACAATGGAGGAAACAAACAGTTTTGATCCAACTTAAAAATCATGCGTGCATAATGAGAGAAAAATTTGTGGTTGGGGATGTCTGATAAGAAAAGATTGTTTGGTCGAAAAGCTTGTGTCTGACCAAGATCACTCTGGACAGCAAGCCCCCCCCCCCACCAATCTAGAGAGACGTGCTGCTGGAGACGGAGGAGCAATGCAGCTCTGGGACATACAGGTAGAGAAGCACACAAAGAGCCACAGAGTGGGATATTTTCTCATATTTTTACAGCAGCAATGCTCAGAAACAACAGATGAAACAACAGATCTTCAACTAGTCACAAAGTTTCAGGCTGTTTGTATTGAAGTGGCGCTGTTCTACAGACGGACAAGAAAGCAGAGGTTATAAAAGACGATGTCTGCTGGTCATTAAGTCCCGACAAGTGAATTTTTTCCCTCTCACCACCATTCATAAACGCTGCATGCTGTCTGCTTTATGCTCATAAATGACACGGCGCAGGCTGGATCAAGTGATCCTGTTAATAGTTACATTTTTAAATGAATATAAAACAATGATCTGAGGTTATTTTGTAGGCTGTATAAGTTTAAAGAGTTACTATGCTGGGACCACAGAGATTAAATGCAGGTGCACCTGAAAGTCTCTGAATTAATTAGTATGTAATTAATTAATTAATTAGTATGACATGATGAGCCTTAAAAATGTATTAATGCTTCAAAAGGCTTCTTAAGTTCATTTTAGGATCATTTAGAGTACCAAGCAGGTGCAGTAAGGAACCTGTATGGATTAAACTGGTCCCCAACGAGGTGACTTTTTTTTTATTGTTTCTTTTTTTTCTTTTTTTCTTTTTTTTTTTTTTTGATTGATTGGTTGGTGCCTGGGTGAGATTTTGGTTTACCAAGTTTTTCTTTGGTTGACTACAGCCCTAGAAGATACACTCTCCTGTGTGCAGGTTTTAGCTGGTTATGAAACAGACTGGAATCATTGCCACAGCTTCTTCATGGCTTATAACAGAAATAGAGACTATACAGATATGGACAAAATTGTTGGTACACTTTCATTAAAGAAAGAAAACCCCACAATGGTCGCTGAATCAGATTGAAACTGACAAAAGTAATAATAAGTAAAAATTTACTGAAAATGAACTGCTTATATAAAGGGTGAAAGTAGTCAGTGTGCTGTTTGGCATCATGGTGTGTACCAACCTTAATGTAGACACCAGAAACCTAAGGAGGGAGTTGTCCCAGAAGATTAGAAAGAAATAGACAAGCATTTTGAAGGTAAAGGCTGTAAGACCGCCTCCAAGCAGCCCGATGTTCCTGTGACTACAGCTGCACATGTTATTCAGAAGTTTAAGGTCCACGGGACTGTACATTTTTTACATGCCAAAGATTCAACGTTTGTTAACAATTTAAAATAAAAGATTAAGTAAGAGAAGGATTCAATTGTTGGTCATAAAACAGGACTAAGAAATTTACATGATAGTGATGCCACTGACACTAATTGGATATGTGGATTCATTTATTTGAATAATGTCTTAATAGCAAAAATAAATGAATCACACCAAAACAATGTTCTACCGAGTCCACCTGCAAAATAACAACCATAAAATGTCCAGTTCTTTCAGGTTATGCCCCTATAGGCTGACACATACAATGATTCCTGCACCTAAAGAGAACCACTTGGAGCTTTGGGTTTATGCATAACAAGAGTCAAGGCTTCCCCGCATACTCAGTTCATGAAATACTCTGGTATACAAATTATAAGGGAATGACAGCTCAGGAAACCTTTGCAAATTGGAACTTTTCACAGTGTTCTGAGAGTGAATTTGTTTTATTTTTGTGAGCTGTAATCATCATGATTTAAACAAAAAGAGGTCTTGAAATGTTTCAGTTTTAATGAGAAGAATCTAGAATTTATTAACTTTATAAAGTAAGTCATAGGGAAAAACACACCTTTTACATGATATTCTAATGATTGTATTAATTATTCAATTTTAATTGTATTTTTTATTTTAATTGATTAGCTGGCGTGTTATACACATCCCTGGAAAGCATTGCTTTTTTACACTGAATACTTTTCTTGATTGTTTCTATTAGAGCTGTCCCCATAACTGCAGCCCAATAGTTGGCTGTTATTTTAAAGCCTGAACTA
Organism: Cheilinus undulatus; assembly: GCF_018320785.1. NCBI lineage: Eukaryota > Metazoa > Chordata > Actinopteri > Labriformes > Labridae > Cheilinus > Cheilinus undulatus. The sequence goes on from NC_054871.1 coordinate 37,421,984, forward strand.
CAATTCAGAGTTGTTTTAATGACATGAATTTGAACAGATGAGAGCTTAAAGGGCTCAACACAGTGGCATGTAACAGACATGGCCTATTTTTGGCTTATTTTTTCCTCTATTGTTATTAAACTTTTAGAAACAAACTGGTGAGACACAAACAGATTTCATCACCATAAACAGACACTGAAGTTTATTTTGGTGGAATCACAAAAGCATATGAACACCTGCTGCTTGAATTAGTCACTCGAACACTGAATGTGTTTTATGGAAGTGTAATCAGGCCCTGATTTGAGTAATGTCTGTTTTTTTTCCTAATCTATAATTGAAGAGGCTGGTGCTGTTTTTAGAAATCAGTCTGCTTTTTAAGTAAACTTGTCCTCACTAGGAAGGAATTTTGGACTCTTGGACCTGCTTTGTTGATTTTTGTTTGTTGGCAGGAAGAAAAAGGTTTAAAAGAGTTTAAATAAGCAAAGCCGCCCATAAGGGGGGAAAAGGTGAGAGCTTTGGGGGCCCATGGAGGGCAGCAAAATTATGGTCAATTGTAAAGTTAGACTGTGATAACCATGTTTTATTTATAACCTGAATGATAACCCCTCTTATCAAAGCAACAAAACATGAATTTAATTTATTTATGCTGTAGTTCAATATAACTCTTTCAAAATGTAAACCCCTTTTATTAAAACAGAGATACCTTTTTATTGTTGATGTAAACAATCTGGGTGGATGAACAGAACTATTAGGAAAGTAATGTCAGAAATTGTAGCTAAAAAACTGAAAAGCTTTATAGTGAATCATTGAAAAATTGTGAAAAGAGACAAAAATCATTGAAAAGTGGCAAGACAGGGTAAATAATAGAAAAAAAAAGGGCAAAAATAGGCGAAAAGTGGCAAAAAAATATTGACAAAAAGTGCCAAAAACAAGGCAGAAAGTGGCAAAAACCTGCTAAAGTGGCAAAATCTTCCAAAAGGATGGTGCCAAAATGAGTAGAAAAAGTGCAAAAACAGGATTAAAGTGGCAAAAAAGTTAAAAAGTGGCCAAAAATGGGCAGAACCTGCTAAAGAAGGCAAAAATTTGCAAAAAGATATTCCAGAAATTGCCAAAAAAGTAGCTAATAATGGCAACATGATAGAACGGGCAAAAATTTTTGCAAATTTGAGCAAAAAGTGGTTAAAGAAGTGGCAGAATTGGTTGAGGAACAGGCAAAATGGGATTTAGGGTCAAAGATTATGAGAATTCCACGAGAAGTGGCAAAATGCATTAAAAATCCCCAAAAAAGTTGACAGATAGCAGCAAGAAATGGGCAGAAAGTGTCAAAAACAGGCGAAAGGAAGTGGCAAAAATGGGTTTAATGTAGCAAGAATGGACAATAAGTGGCAAAAAAGCAGCTAAGATGGCAAAATGGTGCAAAAAGATTTTGCAGAAATGGGAGAAAAGGGACAACAAGTTTTAAAAAGTGACTAATTGGTGAAAAAGGTTGACAAATAGAATTAAAGTGGCAACAAAAGGGCAGAAAGTGGCCCAAAAGTGGCAAAAATTGGCAAAAGCAGCAAAACGTGGTTAAAAAAAGGCAAGATGTGGCAATAATGGAGGAAAAAAAGTGTTTAAAAAGGACCACAGATACTTCACAACATCAGAACTCAATGATAGTTTGACACACTTTTTAGCTCCAAAATGAGGTAACTGTTAGCCAGGATGCTAGCACCAATGCTACTGATCCAGCACACATGCATTGATATCATCCAAAATCAAAACGGGGGGCCCACTCTCTGGGTTTATCAGGGTCTCAGCACTGTCTGTGGGCAGGCCAGCAAATAAGAATCAGGCTCTCTTTTTTTATTCATTTTTTTTTCAGAGAAGGAAAAAACAGACCTTTTATGTTGTAGTTAAGTCATTTTTATCTACAGATTTTTCTTCCATTCCCATATCACAATGGGCAACAAAATGTTACAATCAGTCATGCTTACAGTCCATTTACAGTGATCTAAATGCATCAGAAATCCACAGCTTAGCCATCATTGAACTGTGAATGTGTCATGAAAGATACCTATGCATGCTCCAAGAACAAATTAAAGCTTTTCCTTTTTTTTTTTTTTAAACCAACTTCAAGCAGAAATTTAGACAGAAAAAAACAATGAAACTCATGAAAAGGCTAAATTTTTCCCCCTGAGACCTGAGGTAACAGTGAAAGAATTTCTGTTCTCTCACAGTGGTTGGATAATTACCTCCTGATCTGATTTACCCTTTCATCCCTCACTCTCTCTCTTTTTTGCACTCCAGTCCACTTACATTCATTCCTCTGACCCTCCCCACTCTGCGCCTGTGTGTCATGCAGTTTCCTGACATTTCATAAGCTGTTGTTGATGTTGCCCCACTTTCCCTGGGTTGAGTTAATCTCTCACGTTAACTCCTTTAACCAGCAGCATGTAGTTCTCTCTGCAACAGGCTGAAAGCGTACTTCACATTCAGGGACTGTTTGGATGATGGTGTGTTTTTTTCACTCTGATTCACAGGCATTTTTCCAGGGCAAGCTGAAGATCACAGGGAACATGGGATTGGCCATGAAGCTCCAAAACCTGCAGCTGCAGCCGGGCAAAGCCAAGCTGTAGAAGAGACATCGGAGCTAGAGGAATAACTGAATAGAGCTAATCACAAAGAAATTAACATTAAGTTTGGTTGCAGATAAATCTGAAAAGTCTGTAAACATTGTTGACACTGGACTGAACCACTTTATCTACTAGCGACCTCACTGACTGACTGACTGATCAGGGGATTAGTCAGCAGGACTGCTACTTTAGCTGCAGAGTACGATAGATGGACAGAAAAAGATTCTATAATCATGTCCTCTCAGTACACTGGTGTACTGTGTCAACTGGAGAGCTCCCTACTAATCCATTTAATGTCCCTTTTTCAATAACTTCCTGTTGGTAATGAAATCTTACATTGAGGGTATTTTTTTTAACATCTCTAGCGCAGATTGATCTAATTTTCCACAATCATGGACTCGACAGTCAAAGTGCCTCCTTGTCTCTGACTCACACGTTGCTGAAAGGTTAAGAGCAAACACCAGAGAATTGTTTTTCACCACGGCCACCCAGCATTTAAACAACGGTTGTAATTTTTCTGCAGTGCTATCTTTATTGTATGAATCTCCTGCAAGATTTCTACTAAATAAATGTCCTTGCAATGTTCACTGGGTGGTCTTGACTCCAGTCTGTTTTCTTGAGCAGTAATTGTATGAAGCCCAACCTCTGCTAATAGCGTTCTTAATGTTTCTAATCACTTTGAAGACATAAACTTCAGAGCAGGGCGGCTTATCTGTTAAAACACATAAAACCAGATGTAAAACCATGAACGCTCTGTTTCATGTATAATGGCGCCTCTGAACTTTAATGATCAAATGGTAATGGCCAGTTTATGGATGTTAGGATGGAAATATTGGCCAGATGTCCAAACATAACCTTTAGTGTTTATTCAGTCTGAAACGGTAGACGTTAAACTCACAGCATCACACTCCTCTCAGCTGCACAGGAAATTAAAACACACAAATGAGTCTTCTTGCACAATTAAGTAGTCTTTTGTGAGGTTGTGTTACTGTGACCTTCCACATTAATGGCCCTCTGTTCAGACGTGACGGTGTTTGGATGTCACTGTCAGAGCTGGCTGGGTCGGTGTATGTTCCCACTTTTGGAGGACCTTGCACTTTTCCGACTCTGCAGCGACCTGGTTCCAGACTGCCACGCTGTAGTTTTTCCTTTGTACACGGAGGAGCATGGCTGAAAGACAAATCTGTTAACTAGCTCTGACCCAGATTCCACTGCAGCTTTGGCTTGGCTCGAATAGTTTTCTGGGTCTTACTCTGCAGACACAGTAGAGTTATTTAATTGGTCACGAAGGACTGCCTTTGTGTTTATATAACTTTTAGGAAAATTTAATGTCTTATTTCATAATTTTTTTCTTATTTTACCTCAAAACATATGAGTAGAATTATGTCATAAATGCTTCTAATGTTTAATACAGAAAGAAAAGATTCTATTTTTATCATCCACTGTCCTCCAAATAGATTTAAACTCAGAAGGACTCCACAGATTCATAGGATTAGCATATCATGAAGGGAAAATGACATCAATTACAGATCAGTGTTCATTTTGACAGCTATTTTTAGTTTTAGTCTCAGTCTTTAGATTCAGTGCCTTTTAGTTTTAGTCACATTTATTAATTTCTACCCCCCATAAAAAGTCCTCACATTTTATTCTTAACTTTTAGTCCTCACTTTTATTCTCTTGCCTGAATCTGGTACCAAATCGTAGTACTATGCTCTATGCACTCTGCAAACCTGGGATCCCTGCTTTCTACAGCTAAGAAGCAGAATAGCTACGAATGAATCATATTTTGACCATTTTACCCCCAGTTGAGAAATATCACAAACTTTGAATGTACGATGAAAACTAAATAACGTCTGGATCTAGTTCAAGGGTCCTCAAATGGTGGCCCATGGGCCACTTCCGGCCCACCGTTAGGTGTCATCTGGCCCATGAGACATTCGGGAAAAAAGATTGAAATTTTAAAAAATATATTAATTTTTAATTTTCTGTCTTTAATAAATGTTGGCCCCCAGGGAAAAACTAATTGAGGACCCCTGGTCTAGTTTCATCTTGAGGAAAACTTAACTTACTTTTAGTCTGGTTTAGTTATCAAAGATCTACTTTTGGCTAGTCTTAGTCTAGTCTTTCTCATGGTAAAAGGCCTTCGTTGAACATATTAAGTCATAGTTTTAGCTGATGGAATGAACACTGTTCTCCTTGATGTCAACTTGGAGGCAGTGTTTGTGAGAAGCCTTTCAGTCACTCCTATGACGGTGCTGATTTGAGGCTAAATTGACTAATTTAGATGTGAAAATTTTGCTGTTTCTGCATTGGCCCCAGGCCACAATAGCTTGTGTTCAGTGGGAGAAATAATGCCCCAATCAAGCTGGAAAACGTCTTGTAGTGTCATTACGGCAGAAGTCTACAATATAATAATCAATCAGTACATCTAAAACTCCATCAAACCACTAAACACCCACACAAGAGCACCCCAGCACAACCCCACACATGGCCAAACTTGTTGGTAAAGAAAGAAAACCCACAGTGGTCACTGAAATGACTTGAAACTGGCGAACGTAATGATAAATTAAAATTAACTGAAAAGAATCTGATGAAAATCAGACATTACTCTTGAACTGTGGTTCAGCAGAATCATTTTAAAAAACAAACTAATGAAACAAGCCTGGACGAAACGCTGGCCGCTGCCAAACCGCATCACTTCCTGTTAATCAGAAAGCTCCAAACAGGAAGTCAAAAGCGTAGAGTATCTGGTACTTTCAAAATACAACACAATGCATGGACTCCTAAACATAAATTGGGAGGTTAACTTTCTGCTTTGTTCTTGCCAGAGGAGACCCACCTCACCACAGATCGCTCAAGAGTCACTGCAGCTCTGTCATATTGTCAAATATTTAACATTTAAAAGCGCAGTTTAACTATGTGGACCAAAACAGACACTTTTAAAGTGTTAAATTCAACCTCATGAGTATAATTAATACTGTCTCTGTTGTGATGTATATTTAACACTCTTAAAGAGGCATGACTTTACCTGAACAACCTGGTTGGGGATCTGTTCTCTTGTTGATCAAGATCATGTACATCTCCTCAGTAGCTACTCAGTACTTTAAGTAAACTTTAAATTAAATGCTTTTTACTTTTATTTGAGTAGAACTATACTACTTAAGTAAGTTTCAACCAGAGTAACAGAACTTTTACTTTAACTTTTTACTTGAATATATGTACTTTTTTCACCTGTGCACTCAATCGCAATGAAGAGGTCAGCCGCTGCATGTGGCCCCCAGTCTGCCACTTGCCTGGCCCTTTATTAAATGCTTTATTTAGATTAGATGTAACTGTTTTTTTCTCATCATAGAGCAGGGTTGCTTTTTGTGTTAACAGCAGCAGAGAAATGACAGTGCACACAATCCAATTGTTGTTCGGTTTTAGATGTTGATTGCAATAGCCAAATGTTCCTCAGACATCCTGCTTTCTGTAAGACATTGTGGTCTATATTAACAGAGGGACCCTTGAATAATTTGATGTATTGTGTTTACATCATCTTCTGTCCCTGTTTGTTCTTTCACTCTGAAAAGGACTGAATGTTTGTTGTTACTTGAGTTATGTAACAAAGCGGTGATTCAGCCTGTATACAGGTCATCACTGACCGCAGGAATCATTATCTGAAGCAGAATGTGCTCTGATGTATGCGTCCAAAAACCAAGAGGCATGTTTGGAAGATAACCAGGGTGGTGTGGTTCAGTTACACCCTTTAAAAGTATCTCTATTGGTGCAACAAAACAGTCACACGTATTCATGTTTGAAGAAAGACTGCATGCTGTGACACCTCTTGTTTTGAGTCAGGGAGCAGACTTGAACTTTAAGCTTTGCTTTGTGGTGCAAACTACACACCATTTCTTGAAGCTGCTCTGCAGAAAAAAAGATTTCAGAAGAATAACATTAAAAGCACTAGTGTATAAAATACTGACATCTGTGTGCATAGTCAGCAGGAAATATCCCAGCTGCAGTTGATAGATTGTGTAAACTAAACATTTGTATGCTTAGATGGCTCACACATTTATAAACAGCTGTGCTTGTTTTCTACTATAAACTGAAATCAGAAGTCCCAAGCTGACCTTATAACAGCGAACATGATTCTGGCAGTTTTGTTTAGTGTCCTCGATAATGTCATGTAACATGAGGAGCAACCTGTTTGAATCTGTTGTAAAAGTTGGAAGGCTACTTTTTCGTGATAGTTGTCTGCACATGTTCCACCGAATCAGTGGAAACTTATTAAACCATCATGTAGCAGTGTCCAGAGTTTGTCTGAAGGGAAAAAAGCCTGCCAAAAATATGATGAGTAATAACGAGAGCACGGATTGGAGTGTTTGTTCCCATTTGAAGGAGGTCTCTCTCTCCCTCTCTCAGCCTGAAAACAGCAGCTCAGCAGGCATGTGATTAGTAAGTGAGACTCCTAAAACCCCACAGACTCCGAACCACAAGTGACCCAGAATCCTTAACTTCAGTCCAAACATCCATCACTGTTTTCATTCTAGTCTGAAGTTGGTGGCTTCTATCCCAGCACAAATGCCTTCCTTTCTAGAAGATTCAATGTGATGACCCAGTATTGGGTAAGTCCATGAACTTGATTAAACACTTTCATGCACTTTCATCTTGAAAAGCTTAGATAGATTACTGGAGGAATTACCTAAAAAAGGAGCAGAATCTGTAGATGTCCCTTGAATGACCTTCACTCACTTTGTCACTGAGTGAGATTAAAGATGATGTTTACACCTCTATATTTAATGGAGAGGGATTACAGGGCTGTGAACTTCAGAATTTTTCTCAGGTTTAGAGAGAATAACAAAGTCTTTTTCTCCAAACATTTGCACAATCAACAGTTAAATACCAGCTGCTTTTTAGGAAGTTATTAGAAAGAATTACGGGAACCGTCGTATGTGAGAAAAGGAAAGCCAAGAAAGAGTTTGGCCCAGTGTTCAGTCTTTCTTTTTACCTTTTTTTAAACCCCTTTAATTAAATTCATTTCTCTGTTGTAAAATACAGAGTATGAAAAATAATAGGGGCTTATTTGGGTTGAAGCCAGGACCTGCAGAAGCACTTAAAGGTCTGTTAGCTGTGTAGATTGTATAGGTTTTATTAGGACTTAATTTCATGTGTGTGGGTGACTTGCATTTATACAAACCCTTATTCTGAAAAGTTGTGACATTATGTAAAATGTGAATAATAACAGAACATAATGATTTGAAAATCCTTTTCAACGTATATTCAATAGAAAACAGCACAGAGACAATATAGTTAATGTTAAAATTGATAAACTTTCTTACTTTTCAAAAATACAGGAGAATGAGTCTCACGTCCGGTGCAAGAGGTCACAGGTTTGGATGCTGAGTGAACCCCCAAATTATGTTACGTTCCCATCTATGGGGTAGGTACATAACAAAACTAGAAAAACACCCTAGCCTTAGCCCTATCTCCCAATAGTAAAGAATCCTTAAAAAAATTCCTGGACAGTGATAGGGATCACTCCCAAAATCTAACCAGTTCTTCCTTATGCCGTTTCTGACATTTCCTGAAAATTTCATCAAAATCCATTGAGAACTTTTTGAGTTATGTTGCTAACAAAGTAACAAACTAACTAACTAATAAACCCACCTGATCACATAACCATAAACCTTGGCGGAGGTAATAAGAGAAGAAAGAAAAGGTGTTTCCTTCCAGGTCCCCAAACTAGCATAGGCTACTTGGTCAGATGCAAAATCAAATGACACTCAGTGTTAGTTCATGCAGGACACGGTAGTCCTACGCCCAGCCATGATCAGCTTACAGCACAATTATGGCCTCCCAGCTCCCACAGCCAATCACAGCTCTTTCTCTCAACACGGTGGTGTATTTAAATATGACATACTTCTCACTAATCCCTGCTTGCATTAATGCTGATGCACGATGCTGCTGCTGCAGCTAGCAAAGCTTAACCTCCTCCACCCGAGCCTCCTCCTTTATAGCATACAGCTTGTGGCACCCTGTTGTTGAGATTCGTGCCTCTATGGATTAATTGCTTTCGAACTAATTTTATTGTATTCAGTTTGAATTACCATTAATGTATCCATCTATATGGGGGTTTTTAGCCAAAGTCAAAACATGCTGCTTAACTAACCCAGGGAGCATCTTTTGAGCAGAGCCTTCACTGCCACGTAAAACTGTGATAACATGGCAGGACAGTGTTCCTGAATGAACAAAAATTTATTTACTGATACTTAACAAAAAGGTTTCTTTCAACAATTCAAACAAAAGACTGTGGTACAAACTAAAGCAATAGTTGCTCTGAAAAAGGAGAATTATTCCCCCCCAATAAAACACAATAACCAATACACCAACTAAGATGAGTATGATTTACAAAGAGTCTAACAGAGTTGCCCAAATTACCAATAATCCACATAAACAAAATTTACAAAACACAAACTAATGTTTGTTGGCCGAGAACAAACAAAGTGCTGCAGTCAGAGATGGCACTGAGCAACTGTATTGGAAGAATTGATGATTCACCCGAGGAACCAGATTAACCCGGACCTTGCATGCCACTTCGCCAGGCCCGACTTAACCAACCAAACAAATGTCCACCTGCTGAAATGTACCGAGATCGCATACAGATGACTGACAGCACAGCAGACAGAAAGACACGAGACAAACAAAGCTGGACACACAGATGACTCACTCACACACTAAAACAGAACACGAGCAAAGACTAACACGGCGAGCTATCAACTTTATGTGTACAATATTATCCAGAACAAAATAGGATGGGGCAAGGAAACACAAGGAAAGCTGTGGAAAGCTCAAGAAACATGGGAAATTCTACAGGTAAATAGGTGAAATGGTAATAGGCAATAGTACCATGACTGGGTACAAAAGGAGAGCGATCAAAAGTGTTTCAAGGTTCTCTGTTTTGTTAAAGACTGTATTGGCAAATGGTCCCCCAGTTTATGAAGAACATTCCTCCATGTACAATGTGAAAAACTGAGAGATTTTTCCAACAACAGACCATTATACCATCAAAAGATTCCCGGACAATTCCCTGCATGTAAGGGGCACAGCCAAAAAAAAAAAAAAAACAGCATTGAATACCTGTGACAGACGATCTCTCAGGCGACACTGCATTAAAAACTGGCATCAGTCTGTAATGGATGTTACAATGATGGCACGGTAACACATCAGAAACCATTATCAGCTAACACAGAGCGTCACTGCATCTAATGTAAGACCAAGCCATGCCAACATCAAAGCATGACTGACTTCTTAAACTAAGCATAAAATCGTGAGACTTGTGTTTGGTGAATTATTTCATTGTTGCTTCTTAGCAGAAAATCTCATGTTATTGGAAAGCCTGTTTATTTCTCTTTGAAATGGTGCCACATTTTTAAGGACCATGCATTTTTGACATGTGCAGCAGAGCTGAGTATGTGGGTTGCATCCATGAAAACACTGCCAAGTCTCTGACCGCTTGGATTGCGTGGTTGTATCCATTGTGCCAGAGAATTGTCTGCCACATCATGAGATTTTACATATTCAATCAGCATCAATTGGCTTTGTGCCAACAGATTCATACATTTTTATAAGGCTGGCACATGCATGATAAATGTGGTAGGCCTACTTTAATTTATCACTTATCGCTGAATGATTGGGACACAAAAAGAACATGCTTGAAAACAGGGGCTTGTGTATTTTGCAACAGTCTATGTTTTTACTTATTTCTGTCCAAAAAAAAATCACCACAGTGCTGGGATTTATTGTTTTCTATTTCTGGCAGACGACTTCTCCAATCTTGGAAAAATTCTCTGGTTTATTATAATTGTAAAATCAGATTAAAATGGTCCAACACTGAAGATACCAATTTGCTATGCTTGAAAATTAACATCCCTTCTCTAGTAACAGTAGTGTAAAGTGCAGACACCAAAACTTTGACACTTTCTACAAAGTGATGCCAATTAAAAAATATGTAATGCGAAATAAGTGCCAAAATAAATATCCAGCCTCTTTAAATATTTAATAGATGCCCCCTATGACTACAGTCACAGCACTGAGTCTGTGTGGATACACGATCATCTGGACACTGCAATTTTACTCCATTCTTCTTTGCAAAACTGCTCAAGCTCTGTCAGGTTGCATGAAGATCAGGCATGAACAACCCCTTTCAAGCTCAGCCACAAATTCTCTATTGGACTGAGGCCTGAGCTTTGACTCGGTCACTCCACTCATTCACCTTGTTGTTTTTAAACCATTTCTGTGTAGTTTTTGCTGTATGCTTTGGGTCATTGTGTTACTGGAAAATAAATCCCACACATCATAGCTCTCTTGCTGACTAAATAAGATTGTCCTCCAGGATTTTCCTGTATTTCACCAAATTAATTTTACCTTCTACCTTTAGAGGCTGCTGAAAAGCATCCCCACAGCATGACGCTGCCACCACCTGCTGTGCAGTGTTGGGCATCTACCAAGCATAAAGTCTTGTCTGATGGCCAAAAGGCACCATTTTGGTTTCATCAGACCAAAGAACTTTCTTTCCATTGACCATGGAGTCTCCCACATGCTTTTTGGTGAACTCATGTCCAGATTAAATATGAGTTTTCTACAACGGTGACTTTCTCTTTGCCATTCTCCTATAAAGCTTTGAATGGTGAAGAACCTGGCAACAGTTGTTGTATGCAGAGTCTCCTCCATCTCAGCTGCTGAAGCTTGTAACTCCTTCAGAGTAGTTATAGGTGTCTTGGCGGCCTCTCACTTTAGTCTCCTTCTTGCACTGTCCCTCAGTTTGTGAGTGTGGCCTGATCTAAGCAGATTTACACGTGTGTCATGTTCCTTCCAGCACATACCTGTAAATATACACATTTATGACAATGCATATTGAATACAATAAAATTAGTTAAAAAGCAATTAATACATAGAAGCGTAAAACTGAATATGATGGTGCAACAGCTTTATGCTATAAAGGAGGTGGGTGGGGTGGAGCAGCAGCAGTGGTGTGGTGCATCAGCATTAATGCAAGCAGGGATTGGTAAGAAGGGTGTTGTATGTAAATGAACCACTGTTTTGAGAGAAAGAGCTGTGATTGGCTGTGGGGGCTGGGAGGAGATAATTGGGATCAGCCGGGCATATGACTTCAGTGTCCTGTATGAAATGAAATGAAGCCAGCGAGTTAGTTCTGCCAGTAATCTCAAGCACAATCATTCACACCTGACATGCAAACTAGTGGGCTATTTAAGCTGCAAGATTTCCTTTCTCTACCTCTGCTGCATCGCTGCACCTAGATCAATGCTGTGCTCTCGCTTTCAACCCACCTCCACCCCAGCATCCACCTGTTGGCTCCGACTGGGGGGTCAAAGCTGTTATATTACCACTCCTCAAATTCTGTATGTAAAATCTGTGAGGAGTGATTAAGTCGGAGCCTGACGCCAAACATATTATGTTGCATAATAAATGGCTAGACAAACTTCAGCGTGAGATTATTGGCTGAACTAACACTAAGCTTAATTTTGGGGGCTTTTGTCTTTATTAGAAAGATAGGACAGTGGACAGAAATGGAATCAAGGATGAGAGAGTGGAGAGTGACATGCAGTGAAGAGCCACAGGCCCTGATTTGAGCCCTGGGCCACCTGCATGTATGGGGTACAGAGTAACTGTACTTTAACTGTACATTTTACTTGAGTACAACAGTCATGCACTTCTTCTGCCCCTGTTTGTAAGTGATAAATAGCTTTTTTCCATCATTTTTTGTTTACTGTAATCTCATTCTGATGCCATTCTGTGGTATTTTAATGCTCTTATCGTGAGAAATTATCCAACTCTGTGAAGCTCTTTGTGAATGACTGGTGCGCTAAATAAAATTACCTTACCTTCACTTGAAAAATGAGGCTTTGAATCTTGCTAACACAGAGAATGAAGAAAGAATTTTTCTAAGTGGGTTTGAAATGATAAAAATAAGGACTCTTTACATCAAATAATATCCTTCAACCCAAGTAGATGAATCATGTAAGAAATGTTGCATTCAAGCTTGAAGTTAAGTGAACTGTGCTAATGCATAGTAATGGCTGCAGCTGTCTACACACACTGTCTATGGGGAGATTGCTTTATTGAAAAAAGCCTGATCCTAAAACACATGGGACATTAGATCACATCCTGTCTCCCCTCTTTGGCAGGCTATTCTTCCACATTTTTATTTATTACTTGGATATTTTGGACAACATATCTCTCTTATGCCCGAATGGAATTCATATGAGAACATGTTGACACTTAACAAATCAAGGCTTGTTTATCGAGGTTGATAACATCTTTTATCAATAATCTCCAGCACTTCAGTGTTTTAAGATCCAGTTTACATTGGATAACAACACTGTGTAAGCTGTCCAAGATAAACCGGGCATATCTGTTTGAAGTAATCAAGCCTCTTATTCAAGTCTGTGATTATAATCTTACTAGAGTCATGGGGGATTGGAATGGTTTTGTTTAAATCCAAGGGAAAACTTACCAAACTTTACCACTTTAAGCTAAAACAACACAAAGTGATTGAGTTAAAGCTGAACAGACCTGCTAAGTCGAGAGGAAAAAAATTAATTCTTGGAATCAAAAATGAAAAAAGGAAAGAATTCGTGTCTTTGGCTCTCATTCAGGTTGAAGCAGTTTCTCTTACTCACTCCCTTCCTTTTCACACACGCCTGTTCTCCTTCCTTTCCTAACTTTCCCTCTCCCACTCCCACTATCTCTCACATCTGGAGGGTAGCTGGAGTGGCTGTGTGACTCTTCAAATGCTATGGGACTGCGTGTGTTTGGACTGGACGTCAGACTTCAGAGCCTTTCAGCAGACACCGATCACAAGGGGTAAAGTAGCGAACCAGAGTGCTGCTTTTGCAGACTTTGCTGCTGCATGTTTTATAGCTGGCTGTAATGTTTGTGGGGAAATACGGCAGAGCTTTAAGCGTCAGCGTTATTCATCCATGCATGACAACACTGGCATGTGTGTTTCAGACTATCCAGACTACTTAGCAGTGCAGTAAAGCCACATGACAACCTCTGCTCTGCCAAGAGAGAGCATGAAAACAATATGATGGCTCTTAAAATGCTCAACAGCTCTGATGGTAAACACTATTTTACTGCAGAAGATGAGAGCACTGTTGACTTTGTGGAGGTTTAAAGTTCTCTCCGACCTGTGCATACTCTTGAGTTTTTATTCTCTCCAAGGTTGACAGTGTAAAATCGCACAAGATGTTAGTTTTTCATTCTGTGGGTGTGTGCATGCTGCTGCTTGAGCTCACATGTGTATTTTTTCTGATGACTGTATGCTTGAGCAATCAGAAAAAAGCTTGATGGCTTTCAGTTTGTCTTGACTTCACTATTCAGTTGGTTGTTTCTATTGACATTTGTTGAATGAAATCAGCTGACAGAAACACTGTTTCTGTTGGAGTTGTCAAACTTACTAATGCAAATGCTTGTGTGATATGCAAAGATAGCAGGCTACCATGTGAGATGCTTATATTCATCTTTCATTTCAGTCCTTACAATTGGTGAGACGTGACGCTCTACACCCAGAAGAGAGAGAAGAAAAAGACAGCTTTCTATTGTTGTCGTTCTGGTGTGTATACAATTCAATCCTCCCCTCTCTGCATATATTATTTTTTTTAGATATACTCAAAGTTATTATTTTATTCACCTGTCAAAACTGCTCTGTAGGGACAGACCACTGTCATGCTATCAAAACAACAAACTGCTTTCAGCCAGGGATGGGCAACTGCTGAGCAAAGAGCAGCATCTATCCTCACTTATTATGACACGAGAGTCACATTAATTCATAGCTTTTCCATTTAGTCCCTAACCTGACACACCAGATCGACAGTTTCATATGTCAGTTGCATGGATTTATTTCACGTTCATCTGGGAAAGCTCCCTTAAATGTGTTTGGGGAGGGCAGTACTTTCAAAAAATTCTCAGAAGGGCCAATCGGAGCAACAAAACCAAATGACATGTGCTTTTCTTGAGCTGACAGGTTGCTGCTGCTGTAGATTGTTAATAGTGGTGTCCTATAGGTTCTAATAGTTTAGTACTCTGACAGAGAAAATAAAATTCATTTCCCTCTTTGCAACCAATGTTGCCCATCCTTCTTTCAAGAACACACAGGTGCATCTCAAAAATTTTGAAAATCATGAAGTATTTATAATACAGAAGTGTTGATCCTCCTGAAAATGATGCTCATTTATGCTCTCAGGTGTTATGACGCCCAGGTTGCTCTGATAGATGCCTTCAGCTCATTTGTGTTGTTGAGTCTGGTGTCTCTCATCTTCCTCTTGATATTTCCCTGGAGATTCTTTATGGAATTCAGGTCAGACCAGCTGGCTGGTCTGCAAACCAGTTTCTAGTTGTTTAGGCTTCACTGTGGGCAGGTGCCAAGTCCTGCTGGAAAAGGAAATAAGTATCTCCATTTAGCTCTTTAGCAGATAGAAGCATGAAGTGCTCTAAAATCTCCTGGTAGATGGCTTACAGTGTTGACTCTAGACTTCATAAAACACAGTGGACCAACGCCAGCAGATGACATGGCACCTCAAACCATCACTGACTGTGAAAACTGAAAACACTGAACTTCAAGCATCTGATCGTCCTCCAGACTCTGGGACCTTAATTTCCAAATGAAATTCATTTAGTCTCATCTGAAAGCAGGACTTTGGACCGCTGTGCAAGAGTCCATTTCTTTTTCTCCTTAGCCCAGGAGAGAAGCTCATGATGTTGTCTGAAGTTCTGGAGTGACTCGACACCAGGAACACAACATTTGTAGTCCATTTCCTGAACCTGCCTGTGTGTCATGACCATTTATTGAAAATCAGTACCTTTCAAAACAAATTTTAGGAACACTCATCAAGGATCCATTTATGGGAAGGATAATTCATGATGGGGATCTCTGACCTACTGAATCACAGGAGAAACTTATTGACTGTGTAAGGCTGAGCCATATTATGTAACGCTGGAATTATTGGAAAGTTAGTCACCGAATGGGAAAGTTATTGTCATTGTGTCCTATATTCAAAAAAAATGTGGAAAGTCAGAAGGAAATGTAGTTCATGGCCTGCTGAATGGACAAACTCGAGGTCAGACTGAGCTGAAGCCTTAGTGGATAAAAGGAAATGTTAATTTAAGATTAAAGATCTCAAAGTCTGATCTCAGTCGTTTGTAATTTCATAGTACTGTGAATGTCTTTTTAAATATCCAGTTAATAGGATATAAGAACATGCTGAAGCTGGAAAGACTTCCAGACTTAAAATCCCTGTAAAGTGATAAACAGATCTGTATTTTAGGTTTGTTGTATGACAGATCAGTGTGTTATGAATCCCCAGGCCAAGATTCTGTCAACTAAAACATCTCTAAGTTTAAAAAATTAAGCTTCAAACTCATAAAAAATGAGGCAGTAAAATCTGCCCTATGGTGTGGGCGTGTCTGTTGAATGAGCCGAAGCCAGTGGGCTACTGAGATGATCTACTCTGTGATTTTATATTGTTGTAGCGTTAGGGGGGACATTGTGGGCCCCTTGGAATAAGGTTGGGCCCTAACTTTGTTCCAAGACATCTAGTGGGTTAAGACACAAAATTTAGGTTAAACTTTATAGGTATTTTAAGAGATTGGATGATCTAAGACACCTTTGTATGCAGGGCTGTTTTAAGTCATTGCCAATGTCAGCATGCTATCATGCTATGACGATTTTAATGCTGATGATAAGTGGATCTAAGGTTTTGCATGCTTTCTTAGTTTATTTATGATGTTAGCTGATATTGCACAAAAGGTACTGCTGAAGCAGGTGTCTTAAGGGAAAGTTCTGGACTATTTAAAAGTGTATTTGCTGATATTGTAAGAGCCAAAGTCGCAGGATTATCATCTGAAGGAATCAGTGAGCACCTGCAACAAATTTCATGACTAACCAGTCTAAATCTGTAGAGATCAGCCCTTTAAAAGCACAAATGTTAACCTTACATTGTCACTGAAGGAAAAATCAAGGGCTGAACAAAGGTCAGAGAAGAGAGTTTCTTACCCTGACCTTTTTACAGCTGACATTTGGACATGTAACAACACAGCCTATCCTCATATACAGTTGCAAGAAAAAGTATGTGAACCCTTTGGGATTTCTTGGATTTCTGCATAAATTGGTCAGAAAATGTGTTCTGATCTTCATCTAAGTCACAACAATAGACAAACACAGTCTGCTTAAACTAATACCACACAAAAATGATATGTTTTCATGTTTTTATTGAACAAAACATGTAAACATTTACAGTGCAGGGTGGGAAAAGTATGTGAACCCCTAGGCTAATGACTTCTCCAAGAGCTTATTGGAGCCAGGAGTCAGCCAACCTGGAGTCCAATCAATGTGATGAGATTGGATGTATTGGTTAAAGCTTCCCTGCCCTATAAAAAACACACACCAGTTTTGAATTTGCTGTTCTCAAGAAGCATTGCCTGATGTGAACCATGCCTGGCACAAAAGAACTCTCAGGAGACCTACAATCAAGAATTGTTGACTTGCATGAAGCTGGAAAAGGTTACAAAAGTATCTCTAAAAGCCTTGATGTTCATGTGTCCACGGTAAGACAGACTGTCTACAAATGGAGAAGGTTCAGCACTGTTGCTTCTCTCCCTTGGTGTGGTCATCCTGTAAAGATGACTGCAAGAGCACAGCACAGAATGCTCAATGTGGTGAAGAAGAATCCTAGAGTGTCAGCTAAAGACTACAGAAATCTCTGGCACATGCCAACATTTGTGTTGACAAATCTACAATAAGTAAAACATTAAACAAGAATGGAGTTCATGGGAGGACACCACGGAGGAAGCCGCTGCTGTCCGAAAAAAAAACATTGCTGCAGGTTTGAAGTTTGCAAAAGAGCACCTGGATGTTCCACAGCACTACTGGCAAAATATTCTGTTGACAGATGAAACCAAAATTGAGTTGTTTGGAAAGAACACACAATGCTATGTGTGGAGAAAAAATGGCACAGCACACAAACATCAAAACCTCATCCCAACTGTGAAATATGGTGGAGACGCCATCATGGTTTGGGGCTGCTTTGCTGCCTCAGGGCCTGGACTAATTGCTGTCATTGATGGAAAAATAAATTCCCAAGTTTATCAAGACATTTTGCAGGAAAACTTAAGACAATCTGTCCGCCAGCTGAAGCTCAACAGAGGATGGGCGATGCAACAGAACAACGACCCAAAGCATAGAAGTAAATCAACAACAGAATGGCTTCAACAGAAGAAAATATGCCTTCTGGAGTGGCCCAGTCAGAGTCCTGACCTCAGCCTGATTGAGATGCTGTGGCATGACCTCAAGAGAGCGATTCACACCAGACATCCCAATAATATTGCTGCACTAAAACAGTTTTGTAAAGAGGAATGGTCCAAAATTCCCCCTGACCATTGTGCAGGTCTGATCTGCAACTACAGGAAACATTTGGTTGAGGTTATTGCTGCTAAAAGAAGGTCAACTAGTCATTAGCCAAGGGTTTCACATACTTTTTCCACCCTGCACTGTGATGGTTTACATGTTTTGTTCAATAAAAACATGAAAAAATATCATTTTTTGTGTGGTATTAGTTTAAGCAGACTGTGTTTGTCTATTGTTGTGACTAAGATGAAGATCAGAACACATTTTCTGACCAATTTATGCAGAAATCCAAGAAATCCCAAAGGGTTCACATACTTTTTCTTGCAACTGTAATAGTGTATTTTCAAAAGCTTTGAACAATTACCTACTGACTTTTTCAGATTGACAGCACAATCTTATCCTCAGTTCTGACACTTTGTCAGGACATTTCCTGAGAAGCATAAGGTCAGTTCTTTTTCATGCTGGCATCTTCTACAAAGTCTGTTTTTCCTTCCATTTCTTTAATTGAAATGGTCTTTTGGCTATGTTTTGATGAAATTACTTTCTACTAAGTAATGGTATCAAAATCTCACTGTACAATAATGCCTCAGTAACAAGTCAGCGGTACACTATTTTTTGCGGTATAAAAAAAAAGATGTGAAAAACAGTTACATCAGCATTTATCAAACAACAATGGCCTTTGAATATGATAATATGTGCAAAAAAGTGCCATATTTTCTGTCAAAATTAAGGTTTTTTAAACAGGATGTAAAATACTCGACAGTAAAAAATTACAAAGCATAACAAAAAGTAGTTTGTTAAGGAAAATCTCTTTGATTTAACTGTTACCTTAACAGAGTCAGTGAAGACAAATAAACTGGAACACCTGAGATTATAAATGCTTTCAAAATAAAACTGATGATCTTTGGACTTCCCCAAGTTATTTTGTACATGCACTCCTGCACATTTCTTAATGTATAAAGCACTGAACTCTTTGTTTCACAGAATAAGCTCTTTGAAGCTGACTTGTCCCTCTGAGTCATAGTTTCAGACCACATATGTGTAGACACACTAGCTGTGTTTACATGGACACTTCTAATCAGGTGAAATCCTCAACCTGATTAGAAATGCTGCATGTAAACACCTAAATCAACCCGATCAAGCCCCATCCGATTAAAAATCTAATCTGTCGCAGAGGGGTGGTCTACACCTTTTCATGACCCGATCAGAGGGAGAATTCTTCCATGTAAACACCTTCGCCCAATTGATCTGACACGTTCTTTCTGCGCATGCTCTTCGTCTTGACGTAACTGCGGGGTGACGTCTTGTCGGGAGCTGTTCTCGCCAGCAGAAATGGGGCACTAGACTCAAACGCTGCTAGTGGAGAAGCCAAGACTCAGGGGATGTCGGCTTCAATGGGAGATGGAGAAATAACTGAGCAGCGGGACTATAAACCACTGGAAACCAATAGCAAACATAAATCATGTGACCTGTGTGTCACGTGATTTATGGTTGCTAGTGGTGACTGTTGATGCAGTGGCCACTGTTCCGATTAAAAACGGGCACATATAAATATAGATAGATCACACACACTGTAAACGCTTGACCCAAAACATTCAATCAGGTTGATTTCAATCAGATTGGAATAAAAGTGTCCATGTAAACGTGACTACTGACTACTAAATCTATGCAATTGGTTTGAATCTCACAAATGTTTTCATTTCAAGGCAAGGGAAAGCAAAAACATTTACAAAATTGAGAATAAAAAGGCAATCCACATGAGCACATCGAGAAAATTGTAACTGGGTTCCTACAGACATATCAGAAAAACATGAATGGATGATTTACTGTGTGGTTAAATCATCCATCCATTATTGCCACTTCTTTCTTCCACTTTTGACCAATTGTTGCTGTTTTAGCCAATTTTTAGCCAATTTTTTGCCACTTCAATTCATTTTTTGCCCTTCTAACCCATTTTGGACACTTTGTTTTTAAACCACATATTGTGTGTATTTGCATTTTTTTGTCCTTTTTGTGCCTTGTGTTTTGCCACTTTTTTGCCTGTTTCTGCAACATCCTTCTGCAACTTTCTGCCCACTGTAGCTGCCTTTTGCACTTGTTTTTGCACTTGTTTACCACTTTTTGACTATTTTTGCAACTTTTTGCTATTTTTGCCCATTTTGCCACTTTTACCCTCCCTTGAAATTTTATATGTGTGTGTGTGTACAATATATACAACATACAATATGTAATGTATGTATAGAAAGAGAGAGAGAAAGAGAGATCAGTCTAAATATTTTATTTACTCTATGGCTGAAATTCCTAACTCTCTGTGTTTCTACCTCTATCTTCTTCTCCACAGCCAGTAGCATGTGATTCTAATACTGTGATTACATACTTGTTGTTTTAAGCTTTGCCATTTCCACTGTTTATTTTTTATTTTTTGGCTCATTTTGTCTGTATGACAATTAAGTATTCAGTAAAGTAGCTTGGAGGTATTAAATCCCCACCTTAACTCTGAATGCCAGACACACAGTCTTAAAACCTTACCTTGAATGTAGAAAGTCCCTGGGTATTAAACCTCATCCCCCCGCACTCTAATCCATGCAAAAGGTTTCCTTTTGCTGGAAATTTTCAACCCCCCCCCCCCAGTTGGCTCTGCATCCCCTGCAGCCTCAGAAGAGATTTCCTCCCTGACTCCCTAAATTGATTTAGACATGTAAAATTGGTGCAGCACCACTCTGAAGTAGCCATTCAGACATTTTTGCCCTGAAGCAGGACTGGTTTTCTCACCCTCCGGTCTGTTGATAAGGTTTGGCTGGACTGCAGCCACAAAACTTGTGGTCTCTGAAGCACTTCTCGGGTTAAAGTTGAGGCAACTGCTGTGCTTGGGGACAAACAGGCTGTGAACAGGGATATACAACGCACTAACAATATGTGCAGCCCTGTGAAAGAAAATGCCTTAGTGCTATTCAACAAATGGCTTTTTCTCTGGCCTGCTTCTTGTGTTTTAAAACCTCAGCTGTGGGCTGAATTTCCCTTTGATGGTTCAGCACTGAACTTGAGGGGAACATTGATTTTTTTGGGTGGGTTTATAATTCAATCAGGGTGGATTCCACTCTGTCAGCCATGAAACCTCAGCCACACCTCTATAGCAGACAAGAAGACCTAGTCTGACCCTGGATAAATGTCAGTTTCAGCTTTGAGATCAATAGACCCTGGAACTAGAATAATAAAAGAGTAAGTGTACTTTTTATTCACAATAAACAGGTGTTTTTATTGGTGTCTTCCAAATGCTTATCTCCTAAAGAGAATCTTGGTTGGAAAAAAGTAGGGCTGTCAGCATTTTTGCATTAATTTTAATGTGATTAAGGCCCTTGATTGGTGCATTATCATCCCTTTTAGCACACCTTGGTTAAGCCCCTGCATACAGTGCCCTTGGATGAGCAACAGCAATGCCATTAGTAGTGCATGGTGCAGTATTAAAAACACTATTTCAAAGACTTAAAGCATATATACTGCTGCTTCAGCGAGCCAAACATGACCAGACCACAGCTATAACAAGGTTTTCTTTCTAGGAAAAAGTATTCTGTGGCCTGACGTGTTTAACTTTCTTGTCCTCAGCAGTGAACATGGCCTTTCCCAAGCATTCCATCCTGCTCGCCCTCAGTGTGCTGCTCTTGGCTGCGCTGTTGGTGCGTTGCCAGGCCCCTCTCGATCCAGAGGAGGAAGAGGAGGAAGAGACTACCATCACAACGGCGGTGACGAAATCTGAGCCACTTGACTGTCCGGCAGACTGCAGCTGTACGGCAGAGGGGGCAGTGGACTGTGCCGGAGTCGACCTCACAGAGTTTCCCCCCGAGCTGTCTGAGAAGACCCGCCAGCTCTCTCTGCAGGTCTTTCTCACAACTGCACTCACACGAAGTCATGAAACATAACACACGTCCATTTTTATCATTCTAAGAAATGAAAAAGTTACAACAACACGGTTTATTAAACTTTGTTGTAACTCTCTGTGCTATGTCCCTGATGCCAGAACAACAAAATCGAGGAGATAACAGTGGAGCATATTTCTCATCTGCATCAGCTTGAGACCCTCAACCTTCAAAACAACTGGCTCACCACAGACGGTAAACACTGTAAAAGTATCTAAACACGTGGTAGGAAATAGCGGTTGTGTCTAGCAGCTCTGCAGCACATCTTAGCCTTTAACTGTTGTGTCAGATTGGAGCATTTTTTTGTCGTGATAAGAACCTTTTCTGCCTCGGATGTTTTTGAAAACGGAGCTTTTGTTTGGTCTGGGTCAATATTGAATGTTCCTCATTTCTGTGTCAACCAAACCTTCCCAAATAAATCCACACACTGTCAGGGCAAATGCACTTTGTTTAGCTTATTTCCAACCATTGCTCAATTTGAAAGCTCCTATTACACCTGACTTTGCCCTAAGCCAAGAGTCACATCCAGGAAATGGAGTTGAATTCACAGGGGCCTGAAATAAATTTCTGACAAAGGGAGCATTTTGAAAGCTTCATGTCTGCTGAGATCTGCCCCACTTTAGGCCTGTCATCTAAAACATCATCTTAAAAGCAATAAATGGCAACTCAGACCTTTAGCAAACAATTGTTTGTTGCTGTGATACAAGCCCATGTAGTTTCTGCTGCATGCTGAATGCCAGTTGGCCTTTTTCAGCTTCATCTCTTTAACATTGCTGCTATGATGAACAGATTGGTTTGAGGATTTTTGTTTTCCCAGCCAGCTCTGGCCACTAGTGTTACTTTTTTAATGCCTATTCTCTACATGCAGCTTCCCAACTCATTTTTGGATTAGGCATTGTGTTGTAATATTTCCTTAATAGACCGATTTAAGGCAACAGCACCTCATTGGTAAAATATTTAGAGAGAAAACTCCATGGGGTTTGTTTGTTTGTTTACTTGGTAATTGTGTTTTCTGTTTAAGACAGAAAACTCTGGAAGATCATTTTCCCTATAATCCATTTAAAGACTCAATAAAAACTCCACTCTGAGTAAGGTTGACTAAACATGACAATAGTTGCTCTCAGTCAAACCTTTTCTTTCAGCTTCTCTTTTTATCTGGCTTTTACATACTATCTCAGTCAGCTTTTAAACCGACCACGGAGTTTTCGCATACATGGTTAAGATCAATGTCCATATGACTGAGTCTCAGGGTAAAGTATTAAATTTAGCCGTTTCAATCAGACCTGTTGCCACAGATGTATAAAATCCAGCACCTAGCCATGCAGTCTCCATTTGCAAGCATTAGTGATACAAAACAGGTTGTTGAAGTAGAAGCATTTAGGAACTACAGCAACTCAGCCATGAAGCGGAAGACCAAGTAAAATCACAGAGCGGGCTCCATGACTGCTTATTGCATGGTATTGGATGGAGTGGTGTGACACCCACACTGGAGTTTGGAGCAGTAGAAACATGTTCTGTGGGATAATGCAACCTGCCTGATGACATGGTGCCTACTGTGAGCTTGGTGGAGGAGGGATAATGGTATGACAAGGCTTTTCTAGTTAACTTAAACTAACTTAATAACTTAATAAACATTTTAGTTGACTAAAACTACATAAAAACTACACTTTACACATTGGGCGAGAGGCTGGGTAACACCCTGGACTGGTCGCCAGTCAATCACAGGGCTGACACATAGAGACAGACAACCAGGCACGCTCACATTCACACCTATGGCCAATTTTAGAGAGATCACAACTTAATGAGCATGTCTTTGGTGGTGGGAGGAAGCCGGAGTACCCGGAGAGAACCCATGCATGCATGGGGAGAACATGCAAACTCGGCACAAAAAGGCCCTGACCAGGAACCTTCTTGCTGTGAGGCAACAGCGTTAACCCCTGCGCTGCCGTGCAGCCCATTCACAAAACATAAACAAACCAAAACTTTATAGAGTGCTTACAAAACAAACTATAATAAAATAAAATTAGAGACTTAATCTTGGCTTAGTCTTAGAGCATAGTGACTAACACGTACACTCAATGAAATCAATAAAATGATAAGCGAAGAGTGTTGAAGAGTATGTGAATGTGTTTTCAAAAATGTATGATATACAGTATACTCACCCCTGACAACTGTCTAAACAATTAAAACTAACACTAAAACTAGTAGAAAACTAAACTAAAACAAAGCATAACAGTAAAACTAGTTTGCTAAAGTAAAATTGAAAACAGAAAGTGAGAAAAAAATTAAAAACAAAAACTAATGAACGATCCCAAACTACCACAACCTTGTGGTGCCGGGCTGTTTTTAGGGTTTTGGCTAGACCCCTTATCTCCAGTGAAGGCCAATCTTAATGCTTCAGTATACGTAACCATTTTGGACAATGCTATGCTTCCAACTTTGTGGCAACAGTTTGGTGAAGGACTTCTATTCCAACATGACTGTGCCCCAGTGCAAAAAGCAAGGACTATTAAGACATGGTTTGATGAGTCTGGTGTGGAAGAACTTGACTGGCCCGCACAGCGCCCTAACATCAACCCCAGCGAGAACCTTTGGGATGAACTGGAACTGAGATTGCAAGCCAGGCTTTCTTATCCAACATCAATAGCATATCCAAGATGGCACAAGCTGTGTGTCCAGCTGTGTTTCTGTCCTGTGTTCGTTGTCGATTTTACATTTTAAACTCCTAAATTTGCCATTTTAAATCAAAAAGCCTCGGATGTACTCCTGATCTTAATGTGGAGCCTGTATTTGGATTGTTGGCTGTCCACTCTTTGGCCACAATGACCTGCATTGTCTCTGCTCTGTGCTGAGTCTTTGGACTCACCTGTTGCTGCGACTAGGCCGATTTCCAAACTTTCAGTCTTGGCAAAACTGCTGGACGCGTTGATCTATAGTCAGTTAAAGGGTTTTTAATACAAAATGGCATTTTAGACGAGCTGCAGTCTGGATCCAGAAAGAAACATAGTACAGTCACTGCTGCTCCATATTGGGCCCAATTTTATTTATTATTTATATAAACAAGTTGTGTATAAATGTTACTGATGCAAAGTTTCATTTCTACATGGACGATACAGTGATGTATGCATCGTCCTCTTCCTTAGAAAGTGCAACAAACAAACTACAGGCGGTCTTTAATATTGTCCAGAGAAACCTCTGTGGTTTAAGACTCCTACTTGATACCAACAAGACCAAAATGATGCGATTCTCAAGGTCTAAGTCACAAGTTCAAGGCAGTGCTCAGATTTTTACTTCAAACAATGAGGCTATTGAATGTGTTCAAACATATAAGTACCTCGGCTTTTTGTTATAAGAAAATCTGTCTTTTAACCATCATATTGATTGTCTTGCAAAGAAACTGAGGGTGAAACTGGGTTTCTTCTATCGAAACAAACACTTTTTTTCTTTTGTTGCAAGAAAGAAACTCATTCAAGCAACATTTTTGTCTGTAATGGATTATGGTAATGTTTTTTGCATGCATGCTACCTCATCCTCTCTGAAAATGTTGGACTCAGTGTACCATGCTGCCTTGTGATTTATCACTGATCTGAGCTTTCGGACCCATCGTTTTATTTTATTTAACATTGGCATATCTTTCTTTATAAGGCTATTTTATATGCATTACCTTCTTATCTCATGGATTCATCATACATAAGATTCCTCCTACTTCTACTCTATGATGAGCATCCCTGTAAGGACAGTCTAGTTAAAGCAGAACAGCCTTTTTTCTTGATAAAATTTAATGAGTGCCATCTGATATAAACTACAGACTTAGATCGATAGAGGTCTCTATTCTTGTTTATTGGCTTGTTGTCTTCTCTCTTACAGGCATTGAGGATGAAGGCTTTGAGATGCTGGAACAGCTGGCTTATTTATACTTGGCAAACAACAAGGTGAATCACACAGCAGACTTTCAAATGTTTGTTCTCAGTGCTGATCTCAAACCCTCTCACACGTTACAATTGCGCGATTATCTTTTTTGCGTCTGTCTCACGTATATTTGATTCTGTCCTGTTGTACTCCGATCCACTGACACAGTGCCAGCTGGCAGAGACGGGTGGCAGCCTTCTCTCGTACACTGTGAGCTTATGCTTGTAATCACTTCCAGTATGGCTGTGCCAGCTGGTCGGAGCTAAAATGTTACTGACCCTTTTGGACAGAGAGCAGGAGAGAGAAAGGATGGACAGATTTGTTTGTGCCTTCAGAGGGATGAATAGGCAAACTGGAAGAATGGGGGATTTTTAAGTGCTCACTAAGCCTCACAGACACCCATGCTACTTTAATCCATGCTATAAAGGAGAGAGCTTTAAATGAACATCTAATCTCACCAGTGCTTCTCAGATTGATATATACACTGTACAATACAGCAATCATTCTGGCAGGAGTGACAAATATGAAGGCAACACACTCCTGTGAAGAGGGACACAGCTAGATGTTACTGCTTTGTAGCAAACTCAAAAGAGCCTGCTGCTTCAGTCTGGCTGAAGAGAATATTTGAGATTTTTGAGGAAAACAAGCAACTGTTGCTGTCAAAAAAAACTAAAATGGCCATCAAAACTTTTGAAACAAAAAGTTTGGGTTCAAAACAGGTAACTTTATGTTTTTGATCATGTATGGAACTGAAAAAGGCAACCAGACCACAGACGCTCCACCAGCTCCTGCAGGAACAGAGTTGCTTTAATATTCCTGCAATGTTAACAATGTTAATGTTGTAACTTTACATGCAGTTAGAAAAAGATGAAGAACTGTGTTAATCCTACTATGAACACATATTCCAAAAACCTTGGGACAGTGTGTAAAATATGGATAACAAACAGAATACAGTGATATACACATCTATTTCAAACAATCTTTAGTTCAATACAAAAAAAGATGAGATATTTAAAGCTGGGACCAATAAACCTTACTGTTTTTCCTTTATTTTAAAAATATACTCACATTCTGAGTTTGATGCCTGCAACTTGTTCCAGAATTGTTGGTACAGGAGCATAAATACCACTGTGATACACCGCTTTTTCTTCTTACAACACTCTCTCAGCCTGTATGACTCTGTAAGACAAGAGATGAAGTAAAAAGAAATTCTTTCTCATTCTTGCTTGATCTAAACTCCCCTCCAAAAGTATTGGAATGGTGGGCCCAATTCCTTTATTTTGCTGTAGACTGAAAACAACTGGGGTTGGAATCAAAAGATTAATATGAGACAAGAGATCAACATTTGAGCTTTTATTTCCAGGTATTTACATCTGGATCTGAGAGATGCTTTGTTTGTCATGGAACACCACGTTTTAGGTGAGCAAAAGTAATGGAAAAGATTGACTTAAAATAGATAAAAGTGAATAAGACTTAATATTTAGTTGCAAATCCTTTGCTTGCATTAACTGCATCATGCCTGTGACCTGCTGACATCACCAAACTTTTACATTCTTCTTTTGTGATGCTTTTCCAGGCTTTCACCGAAGACTCTTTCAGTTGTGTGTTTTGGGGGGTTATTCCATTTAGTCTCCTCTTTAGCAGCTAAAATGCTCTAAAGGGTTAAAGTCTGGAGACTGACTTGGCCAGTCTAAAACCTTCCACTTCTTGCCCCTGATGAACTCCTTTGTTGTTTTGGCAGTGTGTTTTGGGTCATTATCTCGCTGCATGATGAAGGATCTCCTAATCAGTTTGGTTGCATCTTTCCTTAAATTGGCAGACAAAAAGTTTCTGTAGACTTTTGAGTTCATTTTGCTGCTGCCATCATGTGTTTCATCATCAATGAGGATTAATGAGTCCGTCCCAGAAGAAGCCATGCAAGCCCAAGCCATGACATTACCTTCACTGTGTTTCACAGATGAGCTTGTATGTTTGGGATCATGAGCAGATCCTTTCTTTCTCCAGACTTTCCATCACTTTGGTAAAGGTTCATCTTTGTCTCATCAGTCCATAAAATTTTGTCTGAGGATTTTTGAGGATGGCCTTGGTACTTTTTGGCAAATTCTAGTCTGACCTTCCTGTTCTTCTTATGAATGAGTGGTAAGCATCTTCTGGTGTAGCCTCTGTACTTTTGTTCAGGATGTCTTCTGTGAACAGTAGATGGTGATACCTTCACTCCTGCCCTCTGGAGGTTGTTGCTGATGTCACTAACAGTTGTTTTAGGGTCTTTCTTTACAGCTCTCACAATGTTTCTGTCGTCAACAGCTGATGTTTTCCTTGGTCTATCCGTTCACAACTGTTACTGAGTACACCAGTGGTTTCTTTCTTCTTCAGGACATTCCTAATGGTTGTACTGGCTATAGCCCATGTTTTTGCAGTGGCTCTGATTGATTTTCCACCTTCTCTCAGCTTCACAGTTGCTTGACTTTCACCTATAGACAGCTCTCTGGTTTTCATGTTAGTTACACCTCTAACAATAAATGCAGTCTGCACAGGCAAAACCCAAATCTGAAGCTGAGTGTAGACATTTGGTGCTATTTATTGTGTAAATAATCAATGTAAAAGGACACACCTGGGCAACAAAACACATTTGTCAGTCACATGATCCGATACTTTTGCTCATATGAAAAATGGGTGGGTTCAAACACAGGGCACAGTCTTCTAAGTTGTGTTTCAGATCCAAATGTAAATACCTGGAAATAATAGCTGAAATTCTAATCTCTTGTCTCATATTTTTCTTTTGATGTCAGACTTAAATGTTTTCAGTCTACAGCACAAATAAAGGAAATGGCCTTGCAGTTCCAATACTTTCAGAGGGGAGTGTAGATTTTAAGTTACTCAGCAGCCCAGAGTTTCCTTTCTCATGATCTATGATGTACATTTTCAGTTGGAGACAGGCCAGTCTGGCACCCTTACCCTTTCACTGTGCCTAATTTTGCTGTTGGATTGCTGAAAAAACACAGGGTTGTTCTTCTTTCTTTGTGCCTGCAGCTCACCTCGGCACCAATGGTCTTACCACCCTCTTTGGTCAGCGCTGACTTTGCTGCTAATCAACTTACAAAGATTTACCCATATACATTTGGCCATAAACCAAAACTAAGGTACCATTTTATGTGTTTGTGTAAATTTACTAATTGTTTCTGGAATTATACATATTTTAATATGGAAATGCCTTTGATCATTTCCCAGGTCAGTGTACCTCCATAACAACAAGCTGACTGATGCAGGCCTTCCTGAACATATGTTTAACGCTTCAGACAACCTGGAGATCCTCACCATGTCAAGCAACTTCCTGCGGGTCGTCCCAAGGAACCTGCCCCCCTCCCTGTACCGTCTTCATCTGAAGGTGTGATTCTTCTTAAGGTTGCACAATGATGTTGGATACTATGATGTCACTCACAACAGTGGAAGTTCAGGTGTTGAAATTGAGCCACTATGGATTTTGAGCCAAAACAGTAACAGAAAATAGCTTAATAAAATTAGCACACTCTGCTATGACTGTCAAATGAGCCGAGTCACCTCGAGGGTGCTCAGAAATGGAGTACTCTATTGCACAATGAAATATATGATCGTTCCTCATTGGCAAGAACAATATAATAATAGATCTCCAACCAGGTTGTTCAGGTAGTCACACCTCTATAATAAAATAAAATAAAATACACATCAAAAAGGCAGTGTTAATTAAACTCATATCGAGTTAAACTTAACTCTTTAATAGTGTCAATATTAGCCCACACTACTTACAGTTAAACGTCACTTTTGAAAGTGTTTGATATTTTACAGTATGACAGATCTGCAGTAACTCTTCAAAATCTGTGGCAAGGCAGGTCTCCTTTGGCAAGAACAAAGCAGATAATCAAACTCACAGTAAGGCAATGCATAATGATAAAGAATATGCTCTACATGTCCTTTAGGAGCACATAAAGTCACATGCAGGAATTCAACCCAGAGGATAACTTCACTCATGGTGCAAATATGTCTCACATCAGAAATAAAAGCAATCTACTTGAAACATGAGCAAAATAACCTCAGCAGGGATCACTGTACAGCAGGCAACATTTAAACTCAACTAAACACATATAAATACATCAGCACACTCTGCCCAAGGGCATGCTGGGAAACTCTGCCCACATATCCCCAATATTTGAAATCACAGTATATGTCAACAGAGATGGAAAAGGTACAGGAGTATAGTTCTCAAGTAAAAGAAAAGGTCATCTGATTTGAGCTTACTGAGGTAGAAGTTAAAGTACTGATTTTAAAATGTACAGAAAAAAATACTCAATTACAGTAATTTGAGCAAATGTAATTAGTTACTTTCCAAAGCTGTGTTAAACACTCTATCTGGTGTGTTAGGTTAGCTGGGGTCCATGCCTGCCTTCTTTCCATGTCTTTCAGTATACAACAGAAATTTCAACCTTGCCTGGTAGGACACCCCAGTGAGTGCACAACAGGATATAACTCTGATTGAATATGTAGATTATGGATCACCATGGGGAATTTGCCACATTTATTTATTTAGCTCTGGGATCCAGTGAGTAACCTGCCCCTTCTGCCATCTGAGAGGGGGCAGAACTGTATAATGATGTCTGATGCAACAGGTGTCTGTATATGCTGACTCACTTCATTCATGAATATGGTGATATTGATGATAAAATGATTGTTCCTGTTGTTACAGAGCAACAAACTGGAGAAAATCCCAGCTGGAGCTTTTGATGACTTGCCAAACCTCAGAGAGCTGTATCTTCAGAACAACCTCCTCAGCAACGAGGGCATGGACAACGAGACTTTCAGGTGGACAAAAACTCTCTCAAACCCCCGAGGGGTCTACACAAACATCTTGATGCCGAGCGTATAAAAGGAAAGCCTTGAATGAAATTACATAAATCTGTTCCCAGCTGTGCACCAACAGGCACACGCTCTCTGTAAATACCGCGGCTGTGAATTGTCATGTTGCAGCAGCACAGAGAAAACATAGTGCAGGATAAAAGCACTGATTTAATGACTTCCTCTTCCTTCCTCCTTGCAGCCAGCTGAGCAGTCTGGAGTGTCTTGACTTGTCAAATAACAACCTGAGCGTTGTCCCTAAGGGCCTGCCTCGCAATCTAGTGCTGCTGCACTTGGAGAAGAACTCCATCCGCAGCATCCCTGGAGATGCTCTTACTTCTGTTCGAAACCTCGAGTACCTGCTTCTCCACAATAACAAACTCCGCTCACGTTCAATCCATCCAGCTGCCTTCCAGGTACATTTGTTTTTCATTTTATATTCTATCATCACAACAGGACTGAGACAAAAAGATACCCAGGTGCTCTGCTTTTTATCAGATATTTTGAACTTCTGACTTCTAACAATAGATCAACCCCTGACTCTACATTTGTTTTTTCATTAGGGCTTAAAGAAGCTTCACACTCTCCACATGTACAACAATTTGCTGGAGCGGGTTCCCAGGGGTTTGCCCCGGAGGGCGAAGACCCTTATGCTACTCCACAACTCCATCTCTGAAATTGGCCGCAACGATCTGGCCCTACTGTACACTCTGACCGAGCTCAACCTCAGCTACAACAAGCTGACCAGCTCCAGGCTGCACCGAGACGCTTTCAGGAAGCTGAGAATGCTGGAAACTCTTGACCTGTCAGGAAACAGCCTCTACTCGCTGCCTATGGGACTTCCTCGCAGCTTGCAGGTGCTCGAAATCAAGAACAATCAGCTGAGCTCCATTCCAGATGGAGCGCTGACCGGCATGGAGAAGCTGAAAAAATTCATCCTGAGTGACAACCAGCTTAAACTGAACTCCGTCTACCAGGGAGCCTGGATGGAGCTCAGTGCACTTAAAGTGAGTAAGCTGCTGGATTAAGAAACTTCAGGGTTGCCGCATCTAATTTAAGTCTTTGAATGCCCAGTCACAGAAAATTGAATATTATTTTTGCACCATGTGATGTTGGTGCTATTTGAATTTCCCTGCAAGCCATTCCCAGTAATTTTTATCATGAGGTCAAATGTTCTTAATCTTGTCAAAGTTAGTTCCATCTAAATTTAAGACCACACAGAAGACATTTAGGACTGATGTGTAGCTTTGTTTAAGACTCTACTTCAAAGTTCCACTTTTTATATATCATATACAGAGGGTAAAAACATTTGGCGTTTTCATTTTCAAGTCAGTTAGACACTGACCTGTAGCTCCTGCAGTCACATTTCAGAGCATCATTCAGCAAGACCCTGACCTCAAATAGCTCCCACTGGATAGACATCAATGTCTAAATGTTTGTGAAGAGAATAGCACTTTCTGGGGTTTTTTCTACGGCTTCTGCTACCATTATGTGAATTTGGCGTGAATGGGTAAATAGGGCACTTGACTTTGTAAGAATGACTTTTTGCATTCCTTCTACTAAAAAAGGCACTGCAGTTTCTGTGATGAACCAACGAATTAGGCTGTTCTTAATGCCTGAAGCAGCTGCTTGAAGCTGTTGAAATCAGCGCCGCTGTTACAAATAAAGCATAAAGTGCTGCTTAAGTTCTCCTGATTCTGTTTAGTAGTTAAGGGACATTTTGACTAAACGGCATCAGTCAGTTCTGGTTGGGACGACACAGATTAGCCCAGTGAGCCTTGCTGTTGTTGCTAATTGCTTATTAGCCTGGTGTCATGTGTTGATGAAATATTCCAGTATCTTTGCTCTTATCCTGCTGGCTGTAGATAGAAGCAATAATCCAGGTTACTGGCCTGGTTGAGTGAGACGTGCACTGCATCATGCAGTTTGACAGCTGCTGTCATTTTTGTTAACTTCACCATGATGGATGTATATTTTAAACTGTGCTCACAGCATTTACACCCATATCAACCCTGGAAAATCTGTATCAATACATGTATGGACAAGACGGTATATTACAGAATCAATTTTTTGAACACAGGCTTTTTGCATAGTCTATGCACCATCAGAGTACAAGCTAAATGCTGCTAGCTGTTACATTCTACTACTACTACCATTGCAGTAGTAATTTATGTATGTACAGCTCTTCTTTTTCAGTTTGACTCTGACATGATATGCAGGACATATTGTGTAACTGCTGCCATACAACAAGAAGTTGATCCTTCTTTATATATAACTTGGTACTTCACATTACCTATCGTTGCCATGGCTGTTTGTTGTGCTTCCTCCGTGGCTGTCCTCGGTGCCTCCCACACAACAGAATTTCTCATTTTGGGCATGTTTAATATTTATAATGTCATTTCAGAGGAGCTCAAATGATCTTATGATCGGATCATAGATTACTCTTAACAAACCACATACCACAGGAAAATCTGTCAAGATAACCTTTAGAACCATCTTTAGTTTTAATGATGCTTTTCTTTGTTGTATGTTTGCAGTTTAAATCCAGTTTAGGCTTTATAAAAACAGTAAGGACATTCATGTGAACATTTATATTTATATTTTGTACCTTTTCTCTTGGTGTAGATGGATCTGGAAGACAACAAAAACCACATAAAAAGAGAAACTAGGTGAATTGGTATCCTTGTTTTCTCTGCAACCCCTCATCCCTCTAATTTTCCCTCCTCTTTTGGCTGTTTTTGTATCCACATTTCTGTCAGACGTCCTTGTTGTGATGTGATGTTACATCTGCCATACTAATTAGGACGGAAACCTGGAAAGTCTATTTCAGTGACAGCGAGGGATACTCGTCCTCTCTCTTTATGGAGCTGTAGCTTGAAAAACATCCAACTTGTGTTAACAAGGTGCACCAGGAGGATATGATGGGATTACTTTGGGTTTTAAAGCAATTAGTTTTTTAAAATCCTTCATGGGAATTTCTTAAACATATGGACAAAGTTTATCATGCAAATGTGAATATCTGCAAGGGCCTTTGCAATGGAGTTTCACGAGCAGGGGTGCTTGATTGAAAAATGAGTAAAGGAGTTCACAATGATGTGAAATCTCAGCAATGAGAACAAAAATATGCAGATAGCTGTGTGGGGGGAATATTTCAGCAGTCATAGCATGCCCTGCTTAGTCATAAACTGTGTAATGCAGCATAAATAGTACATAACATAAATAGTAATGCTTCTTTCTCATTGCCTTTTAAATAGTTTGGCCTTACACAGAAAAAGCAAAAGCTGGTGAAAAAAAGCTTGAATCAATCTCTGACTCAGACTACAAGGTTGTGAACATTTTATAGTAACTGTATGTTATGCTGTTTATATTTTGTACAAATGTGTTTCCAAGAATTTTTACAAACCGCCAATGGAGAGCAGCCGAGGAAAAATCTGAGCCTGCAGCACAAGTTCAACATTAGGGCTTGGTTTTTAGGTTCCCACAATGGACGATGGATATTAACAACACATATTACAGATACAGTTTGTAGAATTTCTACACTGAAATATTGAAATTAATTTAAAAAATGACCATTCCTATATTATGTAGATTTTTAATTGAGGTCTTACAGTATGTTCAAAGAAAGAGAAATTCTTAATTTTCATAATTGTTAGGGGTCTTTTTGGGGTCAGTTATTTTTATGGAGGCTGCTATAGGTTGTGAGTTCAGTCGCTCAAACTCACCTCTGTAACATGGACCCCCACCACACTTGGCATTTCCAGCACAATAACCTCCAGTTTCCACATACAATCAGTTCCACTGCCCGTGCTCTGGTGCATCCCAGAAGTGCCACTCTGCCCTGCTTCGTTTCATCTGCTGCAGGTCTGTTTTCAGCGCCGGCCACTGCCGCGTTCATACATGTAGAGCAGACTGATCTGAATAGCTGGAAAAATGTGCAAAGTATCTGGTTAACTTCAAAATAAAAAACACAATGCATGGGTGCCTGATCATAAATTATCACTGTGTCAACATCACACCTCATCCTGCAGCACAAGCAAAAGGTCATCATGAGGTCAGTGGGTCACAGAGCTACAGTGCCTATTAAAAGTATTCACCACATTGGATGTTTTACCTTTTCATTGATTTTATAAATCAATCATGGTCAGTATAATTTATCTTGTTTGACAAAAACAGATGTCTACAAAGTGATGTCAGTTAAAAAAATGTAATATTATTGCATAAATATTCACCACCTCCAGAGTGACTGACCTAATTCAACACAGGTCCAGCCAATTGGTGCTAGTAGTCTCACAATTAGTGAAATGAGGATCAACTGAGTGCAGTGAATGTGTCTAAAGTGATTGTAAGATAAAAACACCTGTGTCTGGAAGGTCCGGTCACTGGTTTATCAGTATTCCTGGCTACCATTACACCATGAAGACAAAAGAACACTCCGAGCAACTCAGAGAAAAGGTTATTGAAAAGTATAAGTCAGGGGATGGAGAAAAAAAAAAAATCCAAGGTATCGAACATCCCCTGGAGTTCAGTAAAATCTAACATCAAGAAATGAGAGGAATATGGCACATGTGTAAATCTGCCTACATCAGGCCATCCTCACAAACTGAGTGACTGTACAAGAAGGAGCCTAGTGAAAGAGGCCACCAAGACACCTATGACTACTCTGTAGCTGATTTGGGAGAGTCCCTGTGATAACAACTGTTGCCTTGGTTCTTCACCAGTCAAAAGGCATGTGGAGAACTCCATTGTCAAGTAGAAGAAAGTTCTTTGGTCTGATGAGACCATCAGACAAGATGCTATGTTTGGCAGACATCAAACACTGCACACCGCAAACACACCATCCCCACTGTGAAGTGCAGTGGGTATGACTCTCAGCAGCCAGTCCTGGAAGGCTTGTAAAGGGAGAGGGAGGGAGCCAAATTATATTGACAATGACTGATTTATAAAATCAATAAAAAGATAAAACATTCAAGAGGGTGAATATTTTATAGGCACTGTACAATGGAACAATTGGCATGGAAAAGCTAACTTCTGAAGGAAAAAAACAGACCTTTACGTAAAACCACAGATTCTTTGTTGCAAACATTACTTCATATTATACTCACTCATGACAGCAACAATAAAATAATGGAATCATGTCGAAATGAATATCAAATAAATCACAAAAAAGGCAAAATAATTTGCTATAGATATACTATTCCTGCATGAACTCTCAGTTCCCCTTGTTTTAAGCTGACCATTGGGCAGCACTATAGAGTGAGGTCATTCACCTTCAGTTGGAGCAAAACCATGGTGCTATGGAGCGAGGAACAGCTGTTGTATGTGGAAATTACGGGTAAGGCCAGTGCTGCTTAGAACTACCCACCTCTGAGGCCTCCTTCTCAATATCACTTCTTGAGTATTGAGGGCTCTGTTCAATGAAATGTCTCATAAAGATGGAAAAATGTGCTGAAAAGACAGTTTTGGGATTCTGCTGAAAGTGGTGCCAGGATACACAAGCGCTCCAGCGTTGCTTTCAGTGCACATCCTCTGTCTGGAGTGCCTTTTTCAGTGAATTTCTCCTTCATTATGAGAATGAAGTAAAACAGAACGGCTGTTTTCTGTTTAGTAAATATGCCTTATTAGGTGTGTGTGTGTTTTTTTTTTAACAGAGTCAAAACGAGAAGTAGCTGGGTGCTGGTCTGTACTAGTCATATTGTGTAATTTTCTTGGTTCAGAGCCCCCTGGTGGCTAAATTTTACATACTGTATTTTTAAGTGTGTTTTCCTGTAATTCTTTGAATCTTCAATTCTTTTATTACACGCTGTACATCTGAGGGAACAGTCATTCATTATGGGTCCTATTTTATAGACACTGGACCTGTCTGGCAACTTGCTGACACACATCCCCTCTGATCTGCCGGAGTCTCTGGAGTACCTTTACCTGCAGAGTAACCGCATCGCCACCATTCCTGAGACAGCATTCGAAGGCACTCCAAACATTAAAGGCATCTTCCTTCGGTAAGGGACAAACAAACTAGTTCTTATCATCAGGATGACTGTTGCTAAATGACTAGATTGATGTCACTGATAATTGTCAGTCTTTGATTTTTTTCTAAACTCTCTTCTGTTGTCCTTCTTCAGTGTTTGAATGCGCTCTGACCTCAGAGTACATATACAACTAATCAGGAGGAATGGGTCAATCGTACCTTCCTCAGGGCTTTATTGAAGTCTAGTGAAAGGACCCTTTCATAAGTTTTCTTGTCATTTGAATTGCTCTCCACTCAGGAAATTATTATATGATTTGACTGAAGAATGGCTGTGAGGTTATTACTTGTGTTTAGTCTGCTACCTGCACTCAGGTAGATGTACATCATTTTTCTGTCTGCTTTTTTTTTCCCCAGGATTTATTTTTTGGCATTTTTGCGCCTTTATTAGATAGAGGAGGACAGTGGTTAGAATCGGAAACAGGGTCAAGAGTGGGGGAGAGACATGCTGTAAAGGGCCTCAGGCCAGATTCGAACCCGGGCCGCCCACATACATGGGGAGCGCCTTTGACCACTAGGCCACCTGCTCCCCCTCTGTCTGCTTTTTAAGTTCATAATTTTACAACCAGCTCACAGTGAATGCGGTGACAATGGTAACTTTTTGTTTCCTGATCTTTTAGGTCTTTTTTTTAAATTGATAAAAGAGTGCAATCATGGTGAATATAAACCTCTGAAAATTGTGCAACTATATGAAAGTTAAGTCTGATTTAGAAAATTACATTCAGAACCTCAAAGTTTACATAAAGCATCATACTTTTCAGTAACTGTGTTCATCCATTGTATTTAAATATGGAATTAAGATACACTTACAGCCAAAATAATAGGAATAGAGATGAACTATAAGCTTTGCTCTAAAAAGAGTCCTGTTCTCACTCTCTAGTGATGGGAAATGGTCGAGGAAAGCAAAAGGACAAACAGATATTTTTGTTCATGAGACAAAAATAAAGAATTGCCCATTCTACAATGTCAAACCAAATTTTAACACTTGAAATCTGAAAAGCAATTATGATCTTCAGATAAACCTAACCAGTGTTGGATAGTTACTCAAAAAAAGTAATCCATTAGATTTGAACCCTTTGGGGAGGTTGTGCACATTTGATGTACTTTTAATTTTTTTGCTTATTTTGGCAGTGTTCATGTATATGACATGAATTTTGCCAGGGTTGTCTATTTTGATTTTATCTTGCTATTTCTAGCTCAGCTCCCACAGTAAGTCTAAAATACACGGTAACAAGAGTTACACTAAAGCTTTTAGGTGCAAAAAATGCGCCATTGAAACCCATTTAAACTTCTTACTTTCCTTAAAGCAAGATACATACATGTTATTATACCTCCATGCCATTCTGGGCTTTTGCCTTGGAATTAATCATTTTACTACTCTCCACCATGATGGTATAATTTTGATCTTATTTAACATTTTAAACATGCAAAAAATAATGATGCATAAAAATAAATGTCAGTGCTAATCAATGACATATCCCAGGCGGTAATAATTCAACACACCAAAAATTTTACTTTGCATGTAACATATGAAATATCACAATATACAATAATATACCATAATTATAATAAAACAATTTGGCCAAAAATGACTTAGGCAATTATGCCATGAGACTAACGATGTGTCAAGAAGAAGGCTACAGGAGGTAACCTTAACATTTCCTCTCCAAGAATCAAACAAATTCATGAACGGCAAACATGCTCCTAATATAGAAATGATTTCCACTCAAAACAACTCCTGATCCTAAATGCCCTTCAAAACCAGAAACTTCAGAAAAAGATCCTGGCCTCCAGGGGGCGCTTTAGCAGGAAGAGCGAGAGGGAGAGACAGATGGAAGAAAGAACAAGCCGAGGACTGGCCTATGATTGTGTTTTGAAAGTCATTAGGCAATAATAATACTCATTACCAGTTATGTAGTTACATCAGGGTGAGAATATTTCCCCCCTTTTGGCTCTGATCCCCTCTCTGATAATACATTTTCATCTCTGGGGGGTATACGTTTTATCCCTGCCTCTATTCAAACTGAATGCCTCCCACTCTGGTCCTCTGTTCTCAGCATTCACTATCTGATTGAATCTTTCATGGCACATGATCAGAATTAAAGAATTATGTTCTTATACTGTGGTCCGATCATTGCAAATGGCCTGAGTTCTCACACTGGTGGCTGAAATTTTGTCTGAACCTAATCACATCTGAAGTTCAAACAAATTCCCCTCCTTATTGTAAATAAAATGCTGGAGATGTTTGAAACATTTTACCTGTGATAGAGATGCTGTTTTGTTGAGTCATAATTTATTCATTGGCGCTTGTAAGTCATACAGTCCTTACCACCCAATCCATAAACATGATCATGTCCATTTTCTGCTATCCCAGAGACCAATAAATAAACCATTAGTAGACTATTCTTTAACTTCTATGTAGGAAAATTTGCTTGTTTTGATGAAAGTGGGAATTATTATTTAATTATAATTAATTATAAAGACAATTAGAGCGGACAGCAACATTCAGCTCTAACTCCTGTGAGAGCACACACCCTGATGTAACTACATACTGGTTCATTTGGACTTTTGATTGTGTCTCTAAAGTTAAGGCGTTCCTATTGAAGTTGTTTTGTTTCATTTAGAGTGTGTCTGGCTTTTGCAGGCCGTTTGCCTTTACTCGCCACCGTAGTTTCTGACCTGGACACTTCACATCCTTGTCCTTTCGTGCAAAAAATCCAAAGTAGTGTCCACATGTCCTAAGGTGTCCTTATTTAAACCAATTCACCATTCTCCTCTCTCTACTTTATGAACTCAAGCTAATGTGTCATTCACCTGAATCAGCGAGTTACACGAGTGTGCATTAAAAGAGCGCTTGATTTTTTTTTCTGTGCTCCTGACGTTCACATACAGTAAAAAACCCAACACTGAACCTAACCATGCAAGGGACTGTTTCTGTGAAAGAGTCTCATAGTCTCGTGCATTAGCTGTGCTTAAGTTATGTCTTAAGGTAGGCTCAGACTACAAGATGCAAGTCAAAGATTGTCAGATGTTTGTACAACAGAAGTGCTGCATGTGATACTAGCATTTTATTGCTCTGAAAGGAAGAAAACAACAAACGAGCCTGAAACAATCATTGACTCATCCTGATGTATCAAGAGTACATGTGCATATGTAGCGGCTATCCTGACAGTCTCTTCTCATTGAACCGTGGTGATGGGGCTTGGCTTTGATGGTACATTTTTACTTCAGCTGACCAATCAGTGAAAAGCATTTTTAATTCAATATTTGTCAAAGTGCTGCCCCTTGTACCAGACAGTTTGTGGACAGGCCAACAACTAAAATAATGGCTATTTACCCTCAAACAGTGACGAACGTGTAAAATATGAGAAGTTAAATAAACTTTGTCATCTCCAAGGGGGACACTTGTATCGTCAGCAGAGAATAAATTAAAAATAGCAAATTCATACACAGAATACACAACATACACAGGCTATCCAACATGCAGAAGTGGGCTACGCTGTTTATGTGAAAGCATTGTGATTTGGTGGTAACTAAAGCCTTTATCTTAGACAGACACCCATGTAAAACATTAAGAGTGAGTGATGAACTCATGGTCTGGCCCAGTAGTCTAGTAGGGGTTGGGAAATAAAAATAAAAACATGATCATTTGGTGAGATTTATGCTGAAAACAAAATAATTTTAAAAAGCTGTTAAAAAGTAAGTCTGCACACAGATTTGTCAGGGGCCCCTGATCAGCCAGAGAATGGGCCCACTGTGGTTGTGATTTATTGATGATATCAGTGCATGTGTGTTTAATCAGTAGCACTGGTGCTAGTGTCCTGAATAACAGTTGCCTCATTTTGTAGCAGAAAAGTGTGTCAAACTAAAATAGAAAACATCTATATGTGCTACCTTTTGATCACTTTTCCCACCAAATTTTGCCGCTATTATTTGCCACTTTTCATCAATTTTGCCTGAATTAAACCCATTTTCATCTCTTTTTCCCACTTATTTTTTTTCCAATTTGAACACATTTTTGCCAGTTAAACCAATTTTGTCCCTTTTTACACATTGTGCCTCTGTTGACCTATTATTACCACTATTAACCCCCCCTTTTTTAACCACTTTTGATGCCCATTTTTGCCAGTTTAACCCATTTCTGCCAATGTCTGTCAAATTTTCTGCCCCAGTTAACCCATTTTTGCCAGTTTAAACCACTTGTTCCCACTTTTAAATCCCATTTCACCAAATTTTCCACCCATTTTTTGCCACTTTAAACCCATTTCTTCCACTTTTGAACCCCTTTTTACCACTGTTTGTGCCTGTTTTTGCCACTTCAACCCATTATTGCCATTCTTTGCAAATTATATGCCACTTTTATTGACTTTTTGCCACTTCTGACCCAATCAATTCTATTTTAAAGAAATCGGGTTTACATTTTTAAGAAGGCTATATACTATGGCATAAATGAACAAGAATATATTTGTTGCTTTGATAAGAGTGGTTATTATTCAGGTTAAATCTAAAATATGGATATTACAGCTTAACTTTACAGTGAACCTTGATTTCGCTGACCTCCATGGGCCACTAGTTTGACTGGGCCCCAGAAAGCGCTCCCTTTTATCCCCCCTTATGGATGGCCTTGTCTGCACTATTCTTGAATGTGCATGGCTGTTCAACCACCTTCAGATACAGCGGGGGTCCCCGGTCTCTGGCACCTTTATTTTGGGGGTCGTGGGCCGAAAAGGAAAAGTTGAGAACTCCTGGTCTAGTGTACGCATTTAGAGGATTAAATGGCAAACATCATTTGTCATGATGTCTGTGGTCTTCTTAAAACTGGTTAAATCCAAAAACCCTTTTGAGTTTGACCAACATAAGTTTAGGACAAATCTTCATCAAGAAGCCCACTTGGACATGAGCAGTTTTCTTGTGTGCTTCAATGAAAAGAAAATTGTTAA
The DNA here is from genome assembly GCF_018320785.1 of Cheilinus undulatus. Lineage (NCBI taxonomy): Eukaryota > Metazoa > Chordata > Actinopteri > Labriformes > Labridae > Cheilinus > Cheilinus undulatus. The sequence goes on from NC_054871.1 coordinate 37,463,635, forward strand.
TGTCAAACTTTGATGTGACTCAAAGAGCAAAGACATCAAGCAATAATCCTTAAAAAAGAGATTATTGTGTTTTATCTGACATAATCCATACACAAACTGACATGAAACGATCAAAGAAAAGATTTGTGTTTTCATGTCACACTTTTATGCTCAGGCACTGTGACCTTAAACCAGCCTGCTGCTGGTGGTACTCTCATAGCTACCATACATCTTTGAGAGGGGTATGGATTTATGATAAAACTTTCCAAGAAAACTAGTCAGCAGATTTTCTGAGGAGATTATTTTTTCATTTAAAGTTTTGAGACACTGCAGAGGAGTACCACCCTACATGAAAAATGCTGAAAAGTTTGTTTAAAATGATCAAATTCTTCTTTTATATTTAAAGCAGAGTTTTAACTGAAACTTAAATCACTTTAGGATATATCACCTCGACTTTATCCCAGCTTTTTCCTGCCAGCCAACCAGCAAGTTTCTGCCTGAGGTCAGAATAGGGCAGTGTGTGAACACAGTGAGGAAAATCCACTGTAAACAAGCAAGAAGGGTCGATGATGTGTATACTTAAGGACCAGTGTGTTACTGGTGTGAGCTTGCATCATACTCTTATATGCACTAAATATTAGAGTATTGTCCAATATGTAAACGCCAATATTATTTTTGGCCCATTTTTACCTTAAACTTTATCGGTCTGTAATGCTATGTAGTCAAGCTTCCCAAAGGCCTTCTGTATGAAGGGGCAATGCTCACTGAATCTCCGGAGGCTAAGCTAGCTTTGGCTATGTTTGCTAAGGTTAGGGTTGCCAACTTTTGTGCATAAAAATAAGGACATCTCACACTCAGCCAGTGCCATGTCTACTATAACTTTTTTTTTTTTTTTTTTTTTTTTTACTTTTTGGTATAGGCATCTAAACTAAAAAGTAAAAAAGGTGGTCCAAGCTCTCCATCAGTTCTGTGAAAGTAGCCAGCTGTTTGACCTACGCTTCCACCAGACAGTCAGCAGCACATAGAGAATGACTTCTAAATACATTCAAATTTGCAGTTACACTGCAATTCATCTTTAAAGGGGCTTTCAATTACATAACCTGGATGAAGATTCATATTCTGTTATTTGTTTTGTATGCTGTTTTAAAAGATCATATTTGTCTTTAACCCCACTACTCAAATATCAAAACTAACTAGTTGTTTTAAGTGAATTAATTTTTCAGTTTACATGAGCAAATGTACAGACCAGTTATTTTTCTTCCACTTAAGTGAATTTTTTCAGTCTTTCCTCTCCTTTAAATCAAGCCATGTGAACACAGTTTAGGCTAAAATATTTGTCATATGTCCGTCTTATCTACTAGGATAGATAATAATGACATTTTTTAAATTTTGAATGTAGGGATCAATAGGTAAGTACTTCATTTTCAATTTCAAACATTTTCATTATTGTGAAAAATACACAGGAATCTCTACTAACAGCTTTAATCTGTTTTTGCTTCACATTGGGAAACATGCGGTGTTGCCAACTTAGCAACGTTGTCGCTATATTTAGCGGGTTTTCAGACCCCTCTAGCGATTCTTTTTCGAAAAAGTGGCCAGCGACAAACTAGTGACTTTTTTCTGGTGTTGTTGGAGACTTTTTGAGACTCTGACGTGAGTTGCCGTGGGCCCCTCCCACGGCCCAAAGCACTCACAGGTGCCTCGGTCCTCATGCAGCAGCAGTATATCCCAGCTGCAGTCAGACAAATCGCACCTTGAAGCCACCTTGATAGTTTTTCTGTGTTCTCTTGTTGGTCTATTTAGATTGTTACTGAGAATGTACCTTTACATAGAAAATGTTAAAAAATGTTGATGTTTTACCACGACTTGTTGTAGACTCCTAAGTAAGTCATAGTCCCAAGATACCGAGTATAAAACATGCCCTTTTCAACTGTAGCTACAACTGTACAGATTTAGTTTATATGCATTTTTAGGTGTGTTTAAAGTGTTTAAAGATATGCCTGGGTAAGATGTGACCAAAATTCTTATTTACAGAATTTTAATTTAGTTTTTCATTCTATTTATTCTATTTTTATTCAAGTGAGAAAAACACTTCGACTACCTCAGGTTATGTTCAAATACAGCTCTGTTGATGTGCTTTTGTCATGTTGCCAAATTTAAAAAGGAGACTATAAATAAAAAGTGCATATTTTTCATCAAATTAATTTGTCTTGGTTCAAGTTTGACATTATCAGCTGCTTACAGGGCGCCAAACATGTCTGGCCTGGCTATATTTCTTTATTTTGAAATTTGGCTCTGTTGAATTTGTAATTGAATAGCCCTTCAGTAATGCTTTACTAATGCTCTGTAAAAACAGCTGTAACATCAGATGATGCTTTGCCTACCCATTAAGCACATAGTAACTGTGTCCTAGGTAATGAATCCCTTAAATGTATCATATCTTGGGCTTTGTGTAGCAGAGAACTATAATCTGAAGAATCAAGTCTCCTCCTCTTCTCTGACTTGAATGAACTCTGCAAGTTTCCCACTTTAACTTGTCCCACGCAGACTAAGTTTATACCCACCAGCAGTGCAGCTGAAAGCAGCCGTCTTCTTCTAGGGAGAGAACAGATTTCACTTCAAATTTTCAAGGCTTTTGTTCCCTTGACTGACCTCAACCTAGCTGCTCCATGTCTTGTGTTTACAAGGCCTTGACCCCTTCCAGGCTGTTGTGGTCCTCTTGTTGATATCAGCTGCTGCAATGTTTTTCTCCTTCACAGATGGCCTGAGCCAATTTAGAGCTGCGGGAACAATAAACAGGGGTTTATGTGTGTTTTCATTGGTAATTGCATCTGTATTGCATGATGGTTGGCTGTTAAACTTTAATGGAGACACATGTAAGCTCTTGAGCAGATGAGCCAACTCCAGGTGTTTCAGATTTTCTTAGCTGTAAAGGAGTTTGACACTTGTGGCTGTGTGATGGGCTTAAAACATTAGAGTGGGTGCAGTTCAGAGTTGTGTACGTGCTGCTTAAACGCCTCACAGAGTGGAGAGGAGCTGTCACGCCTGGTGTCTGATCCTCCTGAGTGATGTGATTTGTAAATGTCATCTGCTATCTGTTGACCACCCCCTCTGAATGTTTGAAGTTTTGCTTTTAACCTCTGAAAACCAAGAATTTTTGATCAACATTAAAGCGAAGGAAAGACTCACACTGCCTCTTCTTTGTGCTCTCCTTTAAGGTTTAACCGCCTGTCTGTGGACACTGTCGACGAGAGCTCTTTCGCACACCTCACCAATTTACAAGTGTTGGACATCGGCACAGGAAACAGCAACCTCTCGTTTAAAAAAGATGAGATGGAGGAAATGGAGGAGGAGGAAACATAAATGCTTCTCAATTAAAATGACATTGGACTGCATTACGTCATGGACAGGAAGGGTTATAAAAGGAGGTGAACCTGTGAATGTCATTTCCCAGGTATATTAATGTATTGTGTTGAGAGGTACATATTTCTGGTGCAGGATACCGGAGGAGTATTTTCCATTTTTGGGCTGGTTTATGTTACATATCTTGATATCTAAACTAATAGTTTAACTGGTGTAAAGCAACAGTTTTTTTCTAAAGAGTACCGAGGGATGAGTCCTAAAACTTGGAAATGAATGAGTATTCAAGTCCTCCAGGTTCATGTAAAGTGTTTGGATTTTTAAAATTCTGTTGACAGCATGCACTCAGCTCTGCAGGATATTATCAGTCTTCCTCACACAAAAGACATTGAGTCTGTCTTGTCCTGATTCTGCCACTGGATCAGTCCTTTTCTGTCCCATGTGGTCCAGTGCATCCTCATTCATTCCCCCCTGTGTCTGTGCTGGTGTAGGCTGGTGGTGATCTGGGGCAGCGGCAGGTTGTTCACCGCTGCTTGGATTAATTATCGCCGCATGTAGCAGCACCTGGCTCCTCTTAAATGCTAGATTTTTCCAGAGGGGTCTGGCTGCAGACCTTCCATCTCAGACAGAACTCTGGCAGACAGCTTATGAGGGATGCCGCATATCTCAGAACGCATTTGTCTGTTGTAAAATGATAGGTCGGCCTTTAAAACAGATTAAGATGTTACAAAGTAAAGTGGCTTGCTGTGTTAGGTTACATTGTGACTAACTTCCTGTCTTGTATGTATGCAACCAATGATTCAGATCAAAATAGCCTTTTGCAATGCAAACAGGCATACATGCTTATTTACAATACAAGAACTTTATTTATCCCCGAAGGGAAATTCAATCGTCTGGGATTCTCGTCTGTTTACTGTAGAATTATAAAGTCTAATAGCTGATGGTATGAAAGTTCTTCTAAATCTTTCCGTCCTGCAGTGCAGGGATAGGAGCCGTCCACCACCGTTATTTCTTTGCTCACTGAGGGAGATATGAAGTGGATGATCCATGTTTTCTCAGAATGGCCTCCACCTTGCTCAGTGCGCGTCTCTCCACCTCATCCTCCAATGAGTTCAATTTGATTCCTACCACAGAGCCAGCTTTTTTAACCAGTTTGTTCAGACGCCTTGCATCCTCGTGTGTTACACTGCCTCCCCAGCAGACTGCAGCATAAAACAGAACACTTGCCACCACAGACTGATAAAACATCTGCAGCATCTTAATTGAAATTCAAATTCAATGTAATTTAAATTAAATTGAGCCCATTTCATTTATGTAGTAAATTATATATTTTTTACATGTCTAACTGCGGATTCAATGATCTTATTTATTCCCTCTGAACTTATTTCACTGTTTCCTCTTCATCGACTGTCTTTACTATATAAATTGATAACGAGTGTTAATAAAACAGAATAGTCAGTAATCAGTTAAAAACACTTAACAGGAAGTGCAATCCAAATACATTTCAAAATACCATGTAAGGAGAGGATTTATTCTATAATAAATTTCATTGCATATTTAACTGTTCTAACATAGAGCACATTGCTCTTAGTGTCCAACTAATCAAATATAGATAACTAAAACACTTAATCTGGAAGTGTAATCTGGTTTTATTTTGAAAGGTTTGCGTGTATTTCAGCACTGACGGTGGTAGATTTACACCAGAAGTTTAATCAGATTTTTGTGTGTGTGTATGTGTGTGTGGAAGTTAAAGCATGTATTCCAATGAGCAGTCTGTGCGAGTGGCTGTCAGAAGTGATGGTGTTTTGCATTTTCCAGCTCTGCTGCGGTCAAGCACAGACTCAGTTAATGTTACTAGCTCAGTCAGTTTATCTATTCATTTTCTACACCAGTTTTCCTGTTCAGTGTCACAGAGCTCAGCCAGTATTAAAGTTAAAATTAATATATTTATCAGCATGATAACTGCTGTGGCTTGACTCGACACTATTGTTAAAAATATTTAGACCTGATCATTCTAGCCTGTGGCAGCGGCTGGTGGTAAGATCCCAGATATTTCGAATACTCTCTCTCCTGCAGCTGGCACATGTAGCTGGTGTGTTTGTTGTTTGTTGGCCGCGGTGGCTCATTGATAATTGCTGCTGGAGGGTTTTCTTTGTCTTCATCTGGGGTTGAAAACCCTGAATTATACAGATGTATACTAAAATGAAAATCAAGATCTTGTTACACAGCCGCCATACACCCAGTCTGACAGAATATGTCATAAACTTTTTTTTTGCCACTGAGCTTATTTTCCAACAATAATCCAAAAACTGATTAAAACCCCCTTCAGGCCTTTTTGTTGATGGAACTGGCCTATACTTACGTAGAGGTCGGACTACATCATCCCTGCAGCACTCTGTCGTGTTTTTGTGCTACATTCATCTACATCACAAAATGTGAATTGAACCATTTAAATGTTTCAGAAGCAATGCTAACAGATTTATAAAGTTAAAGAGGAAGTCTGTTATTCACTCCGTCTTTCTTTGTTTTGTGTTTTAAAATTACTGCTTGTCTCCCTGCACTCACAATGAAATATTGAACAGTCTGTGCTTAGACCACAAGGACTCATATTAACAGAATTTCAGATACCTGCTGACAACAAAGTCATCTTAAAAAGCTGAATTAAACAGATGAAAATCTCTTATAATGCTGCTATTCAGATTGATATCCATTTATCCACTGCTTTTCGCCCCTCAATTATCTCCTTGTCTCTTTATTCCTTTAAATTTTTGAAAGCAGAGTACAGATTTGAGATTGTTTTGAAACTGCTTATTTTGTCAGATCAGAAATTCAGAGCTTAAAAAATACAAGATAACAAGTAAACTTCTCTTGAGATGCTTAGAGGTTCCTGTGAAATAAAACCAGATTTAATTAGAGTTGTCTTGTTTCATTCAGAAGCCCTAGTGAACAAGAATCCATACATTTTATTTCACTCTGGTTGTTGTATCTCAATTTATTTATTTCATTTATAAGATATCTAGAAGTACCACCTGTTTACACATACCTATCAGGGATTTTCAGCACCTTATCAATGCCAGTGGAATCAACATAGGATTGGTTTATCAGTCATTGACCCTGCTCTTTCATTTTATGTGGACTTCCGCTTCATGGCTGCGATGTTGTTGTTCCTAAATACTTCCATTTTCTAATGATACCACTCACAGTTGACTTTGGAATATCCAGCAGGAATAAAATTTCACGATAAGTCTTTTTGCAAGGATGGCATCCATCACAGTACCACTCTTGAAGCCACTGAGCTCTTCAGAACAAGCCATTTCGTATCACAAATTTTGCAAATGGTGACTGCATGACTAAGTGCTTGATTTTATACAGCAACAGGTCTGATTAGAACATCTGAATTCAAGGTGTGATCACAGGTTTTGGCCAAATACTTTCGTCCATATAGTGTATCCAGTCAATATATTCTTGAGTCAGTGTGGTTATTTGTGCGAAATTATCTCAAAGATTTCTGGAGTAACTACTGTCACAAGTGAGGGATGAATATGAGGCCTAATAATCTTGACCCTTAAAATCTAATCAGTATATCTTTGAGTCAGAGTAGTAGTTGTTCAAACTTGAAAGAAAAACCCCTCAAAGCATTCTTGGGATTTTGTCAGAACTGGACATTTCTTGATTAAAACTAGAGTAGGGAGCAACACTGAAAGCTTTTCATGATAGAAAAGATGTTGTCGCTCTTCTCCTGGCCTGATTCACGATTGTTACAGGTGGGTTTATTGGTGAGTTTGTTGATGTATCCAATGGCTGCTGCTGTGGTAGCTATTTGCTCGGATGTGACTGTATGGAAGTGGCAGTTTAATCAGAACAGGATCACATTTCTTTATAAAACAAGAGCAAAGAGTCACGACGTAAGCTTATCCTGGCAGAGAAGATGTTTATGCATGTCTCCCGACCGGCCTTGGCATCAATTTTTTTCACCGAGAAGCTCTGCCATTAATCTACGGCAGTGGCAACTTGGCAGCTCAGGAGAAACGCATGCACACAACCTCATTTTGTCTTGTCTCTCTGATTGGCCTGTCATTAGTGTGCCAGACAGCCAATTCCTCTAACCACCTTCTGAGAATTTTTTTGAAAATTCCTGCTTTTCCCCAAACACTTTCTATGGGAGCTCTCCCAGATGCAATGTATATATAAAATATTCAATCTGGCGTGTCAGGTTATCGCTGGCATAGAGGCAGAAAAACCATGGTATACCCCCCAAATAATAAGTGACTTTCTCTAAAGCTAAAAAAAATGGCTGAATTTTACCCATTGCAGGAAAACCAGCATTGTTTTCCCTAAGTGATGAGATGAATAAGTCCAGAAAAATAAAGATTTTTCATTGAAAAATGAAGATCAAATGTAGGGATCCATGTCCACTGTGGGCTTCTGTAGTTTAACACATATCTATCAGTGATTTTCAGCACCTTACTAATGCCAATAATCCTTGTCATATTTGTTCTCTGTAACAAAACAGTTTTCATATCAAGGATAACATTCAAAACCTTACATGACTCATCATACAGTCAAACAAAAGGGTTTTTTGTGTTGGTTTTCTCTTGTTGCTCTCCAGTGATGTACATAACCATAAAGGCAGCTGACAGCTTTGAGTCATCACTGTTTTTGTTGAATTGCCGCACATTCAAGTGAAAATGTCATTAAATGTCCCTGACAATCTCCCCCAACTGTATGTGCAAATGTTGCTCTGCTCACCGTTTCATGGAGAGTGTGCTACAAAAAAGATCATGTGCTTCATTGCTAAGCATCAGTTTCTATAATTGCATTTTCTCATGTGCAGATTTAACATGAACCTTAATAACTTATCTAGAAACAACTGAACTGAGAGCACTGTTAGCACCTTATTATATAGTCACAGAAAACAAATTCAGCTTTGAAATGACAACATAATCCATGCAGTAAAAACAACAACAGTGTGGATAATTTTTTAATATTATTATCTTTATGCTTGTCTTTGCCACATACTTTTCAGTGAAATATTTCAAACCTTCAACAAATATCTTCATTCCGCTCCTTCACTCAGTTCTTTTTTTCTTTTTGGAATGATATCAGATATTTTTATATGACATTAAAATACTTGTCCTGTTACAATTACCATATTGTTGTTAATACAGTGTCACTTCAGCATAAAACAGTAGAGTATTATCACATATACAGTCACTGAACACAGCAATAAATTATTTGAAAAGGCTGAACAACATTGTGCGTTTTCTTTTACATCTACCAGAACAATCTAAAGATTGTTTCTGTTCACAGTGCTTGTTTCTTTTTGGTCTGCAGTATTCAGATACATGTTCAGTGTTAACATTTTAAGCCAAATGAGTCAAATAGAAAAACACATCTAAAAATACAATCTCTTTATAAGAGAAAAAAAAAGGTTGCAGCCTGTTGTACATCAGGACCTTTACTGTTTGAAAGCCCTACCAAAATGCATGCAATTTTTTATTTGAAGAATTGTGGTCTTTATGTGGCATTAAAAATGCAGATTTAAATTTGAAGACTTGGCTGTGAAGTCTATCATAAGGGCTATGTGTTAGCAAGACTTTGGGGATTTGATATCTATCATGATACAGGGGTTGTAATTCAGTATAGTGTGCTATAAAGAGATTTTGTGAGTAAGGATATAAATTGCAAGGCTTTTAAAAAAACTAAAGATAATATAACTTTTGCCACAAGTCATCACATGTAAATTATTTTATGAAAATTGATCACAAAAGATATTGTCTATAGATAATTTTATTACACCTCTACATGAGCTTAGTCTGTGTTATACTTTATGTATACTCACTGATCACTTTATTAGGTATACCTGTTTACCTAATCAGCCAATCACATTGCAGCAACCAGTGGATCAGAGATGATCTTCTGCATTTGTAACAAGAGGTTTGTCTTTCATCATGGCTGTTGATCAGTAGGTAGAGTTGGTTGTCATTTAACAGGAAGGTCCCGGGTTTGATCCCCAGCTCCTATAGTCCTATGCTGATGACTGGTGTACTGCTTAGAATTCTATTGGCCAATTCCAAGTTACATTTTTTTTTCTTGTCTGACCTGACAACAAAGATTTTACCTTGTCTTTAATGGATTTTAGTTTGATGTTCAAAATAAAACATAATCTAGGTTTCACTTAAAAAAACAAACAAAAAAAAACTTCAAAACTCAAATGACCATCTCTGATTTTAACTTAAATTTATCTCTACCAGAAAATTGTGTTCCAGACTTTATTTCCTGTATTCTTGTTTGCTTTTTCCATAATTTATGCTGGGCGTTATTCTACATTTGTTAACCTAAGTTAAACAAAAAACAAATTAGTTTATCTATTTAAATGATATGTGAGTTCAGTTCATAGAGAGATATAATTGGTCATTATGAGCACTGTTCCTCCCTCCTTGGTAATGTAACTAGAGACATTTGCAGCAGCTGTATTCACTCCTTTGAAGGAATCAGAATTATCAAACAAATAGTTTTTACATAATGGTTGACAGTTGTTATTACAAGTCTTTCTAGGGTGGGTGGAAGGGGGAGGTAGAGCGTCAACTTAGACCAGCAGAGGTGAGTTCAAGCCCCAGTCTGGGCACCTCACCCTGGCTCTGCTTCCCCCACCCTCCTGCTAAGCCTATGACTGTTGAAGGTGGTAATGCTGTTTGTGTAATGAATGGGCAATGACAGCTAGCATGGAGCTAGCATGATCACTGCTCAGCCCTATGGAGGTTTCGTGGGACCCACTAAGTGAAACACTGGCGAGGGGGGTTCCCACTTGACAACCCAAGAGAAGTGTTGGCCTCTTGCTGCCCGTTGGTCTGCACGGTTGAGTTGAGTCAGACTGCTAAAATGTGATTTAAACATAAGAAATACTTGTCTAAAGGCAAAGGTTGAAACTTAATTAGCTTCCAAAATTAGCACTGCAACAACCATGGCATGTTCAAAGTCTCTTAAATCACATTTCTTCCTCTTTCTGATGATTGGCTGGTCAGATATTTGTCTTAATGAGCAGTTGAACTGGTATACCTAATGAAATGGTCGGCCAGTGTATATACAGGCATTTAGGAAGTTAATTTTCCAAAACCAAGGGTGTCTGAAATATGGCTGATAGTTGCCCAAATTCCACTCAAGGTTAAATGAAGCGCTCCTGTAACTGTTAACTCCAATCACAAAGGTAATCACTAATTTCCCATCAGTAAAAGTTGTTTAGTTTCTGGTCTCTACCTTTCAGTCCTCTATTTACCATCAGCCTAGCACCAGCAGCTTTGTTAAGGCAAAATTAAACATGAGGGCTTTTCACTTTGCCTCTTGATCATTCAGCTCAAACCAGACCATTTCAGTCCTTTCTTATCTTGCATATGACACAAACAACTGGTTGCTTGGTGTAGTATAAAACATTATAAACACTTTCCTCCTTTAATGTGTTGCACAGTGACAAAAAAATTATATAAAATATCAATATGAAATATCAATATGAAATAGAAACCAGTTTAAGAATGCAGTGAGTTTAGTGGCAACTCACTGCAGATCCAAACAAAGGACAACGTTAAAGCAAAAATCTTCTTTTGTCCTTTTGGTGTCCTTCACTCCATTATCAGCCTGTTGCTTCGTCAAGTCTGAGTGTAAAAATGACCATAAACCGAACGTCTCCTCTCATGCAGGCTTTCCTGTCAGGCTTCAGGACTCTTCTATGACTTTTGACACCATTAAAGATGGCTGTGCTGTCCTAACACCAGTCCATCTTTATAAGTCCTGATCAGCACACTGGATGATCCACTAAACCCCAGCAAGAGGCTATACGTTGGTCTCAAGGCCATTCATGTCAATGGTGCAGTGTTCTTTGCTTTTCTTCAGGTGACGCGGGGGAATCGGAGGCTTCCTTCTCTCCGTCTGCGGCCGTACGCCCTCCTCCAGCTGCATCAGCCGGGCCACGTCTGAGGGGATGAGGTCGTGTTTGACGCCTGAAGACGGGGGCCGGAAGTTTCCGTTGTTGTTGTGACAGTTCATTAGAGGTGGGGTGTTCATGATGGGTTTGGGCTCACAGATCAAAGGCACCTGGGAGGACAAGGGTTGCAGACAAGGAAGGAGAAAATAGACAGTGAGGGTGTAGTACTTTGAAAGTAGCTGAGGTGAGACTTGCTGAAGCTAAAACTAAAAACAGTAAACTCAGCTTTGAATACTTTTCATAGGCACTTTACTTTTTCTGGTCTTTAAAAAAGCTTGTGTTGTGTTGTTGCTTCCTGCAGAGAAAAAAAATCAGGGCTAAATCTGTACAAAATCTCACCCCATCTCCCTCTTTCATGAAGTCCTTCCTGCAGATGTGAGCCATGATACCCGTGGCCAAGGCGTCACCCATCACATTAACCATGGTGCGGAATCGATCTCTGCAGACATGAGAGGGAGGATGAGTACATTGAATTGATCTAAAATGTTTTTTACCAAATGAAAAATGAAGAGGCTCTTATGCTTTTAACTGTGGTGTTATTCGATAAAAACATGCTACTTACAATGCCCAGTCTACTGCGATGATGAGAGTGATGTCATCGGTTGGCAAGCCCACGGATGTTAGCACGATCACCATGGTGACCAGTCCAGCCTGTGGGATCCCTGCTGCACCTATACTGGCTGCAGTTGCTGTGATGCTGTGAGATGACAGAGGCTTTTATTATCACAAGCAACAATGTAAACTTCATTTTTTCAATGTAAAGAAAAACAGGTAGCATCTGCTTTTGCATGTCTAAAAACCTCTCTGTTTCAGCCCTGCTCAGAGCGAGCTGTTTCTGTGTCTGTGCCTTTAAATCTCAATGAGCTGCCTGACTCCGCCCTGACTACACCCCTCTCAGGAAATGGATGTGGCTTAATGCAGAGTTTCCCAACCATTTTTCCTCAGAGCCCCCACACATGCGACAAAGAAAAGTGGAGCCCCACCCAGGACCCAAGAGAGAAGAGAAAGTGACAAACTGCTGCCAAAAATCAACATAGATCTCCGTAGCAACCTCTGCCATCAGTGTGTGAATGTGGAGTGAATGGTGTGAAAGGGTATGAATGAGTAGGCGTGACCTGCAGAGTAAAAACGCTTTGAGTAGTCAGATGACAAGGAAAGCACCATAAAAGCTCAAGTCAGTTTTCTATTTAGTTTACATCACTTGGTCACGCCTATCCAATAGCACTGCTCCACTCCCTCATTGTTAGCCTATCATATCACTGCAGTCCCTTTAAAATGTGGCTTTCTCCTCCAGCAGTTAATTCAAGGTATGGCAGTGAGCGACCCCCCCCATCACTGAATTGTGCTAGTAGAAATGATCCATATATTTTCTTTCTAACAGACTGCTGGTTACTCTTCATGTTTAGGAGTTTGTAATAACACACATACTGACGCCAAAAAGCTGCTATTGTGTGAAACTTATCAGAATAAGTAGACACAAACCACTGTTTAAGTAGACTTACACCTGATTGATGATCAGCTAACACTGTCATAACAAATGGATGTCTCTTCAAGTGACGCTGCACAGAAAGGAAAGTCTCATGTCTCTCCTACACTTCGTTTACTAAGTCTCTCCATTCGTCTGTGTCAGGAGGGAAAATCAGGGATGGATATTTCTATGTATTTTGCACTTAATATATATTTTTGCTTCATATCACATTTTTGTCTTACATTTAATAGTTTTATATCTTAATGTCTTATAATTGCTGAACATAATGTCTTTTAATGCCATTTAGAGTTTTCAACTCTTAAAGCACTTCGCTTTGCTTTACATAAGAATAGTGCTCAATGAGTAAACTTCTGTTGCCTTATTAGATTAAAAAAAAGTATTGTTCATAAGGCAGAACAACTATAGACTGTAGCACTAGGGTGGCACATCACTTATCAAATAATGAGGCATTTGTGGGCATTAATAAGAAACTCTTTGCTGTGAGTAAACAGCTTCAAAAAATTACAACATCTCTGAAAATAGTAACAATATATCTAGCAAGCCATAGTTTGGATATTATCTTACTTTTGAAAATGTAATTACAAAACTCTGGAATGGATAGCTAGCTAGTGTCAGTGAAGCAAACAAAGACTGATAGGCAGGCAACAAAGCCAAAGCTTAAAACATTTTACTTTTAATATTTAATATTAAATAAATACCCCTGCAGAAATTTTCTACCTGTCTCAAACAGAACTGAGCCCCAGGCTGAAAGTAATAGTTATTTTCTGACCAAGTCAGACAGTCTTATTTTGAGCTGTCTCTGTCCTCTTGAGACTGACTGATGTTTGTTCACAACAGAAATGATTAATCATGTTTTTAGAGCGACTGTCTGACTTAATGCTGATTAGAAATTGAAGGTAATAAGACGAGAGCAAATAGCAGAGGCTGTAAACTAGATGCTGGTGCACATCTGATATCTGGCACAGATCCAGAGGTCCAGGGCAGGACGACCCCACCTCTCATCACAGTGTGATGTGTGAAGGTGGAGGTGGGGTAACTGTCATGTGATAGTCGAGTCTGCTGAGGCCACATGGAGACAGCCTCCACATGGAGGTTTCTGCACCACATTTCTTTTCAAAATGTCAGCCCAGCAATCTTGTCCATTTTGCACAGTGGTGCAATTTAAAGATGAAAGGAAGTTGTAATTTTCTCTCAAGCATCTGATTTCCTTCATTTTAAAACATCAAACAAGACTACACTCTGTGTAGTAAACACTGAAAGTTTAAAAACTGCATACTGAAACATCTTTGAAGCAATAGTTGATGCATCATATCAATGGTAGATAGAAACAGAGCTGGTGGATAGATTTGGATTAAACATCTGACTCCTCTGATATCACACCCAAGCCTCCATTTAAAGAACAGAAGATGGCACATTAGTATACACATGTGGACAAAATTTTTGGTACCCTTCTGTTAAAGAAAGAAAAACCTCTGCAATCAAGCAATTTCTGCATCTCTCAGTGAGACTTCTGTACCTGTCCACAGGTATTTTTGCCCACTCCTCCTCCTTCTCCAGACTTCATGTTTCAGTTTCTTCCACAGATGTGCAAGAGGATTTAGATCAGGGCTCATAGAAGGCCACTTCAGAATAGTCCAGTGTTTCGTTTTTAGCTGTTTTTAGCTGTTTTTAGCTGTGTGTGTTGGGTCATATCCTGTTGGAGGACCCACAACCTGTGACTGAGACCAAGCTTTCTGACAGTGGGCTGCACATTTCACTCCAGAATGCCTTGATAGTCTAGAGATTTCATTGCACACTGCACAGATTCAAGACTGTGTCAGATGAAGCAAAGCAGCCCCAGAACATAACCGAGCCTCCTCCATGTTTCACAGTAGGTACAGTCTTCTTTTCTTTTCTTTTCTTTTTTTTTCTTTTCTTTTCTTTTCTTTGCTTCATTTTTGCATCTGTGAACATAGAGTGGATGTGATTTGTCAAAAAGCTCCAGTTTTGTCTCCTTCGTCCAAAGGACATTCTCCCACAAGCTTTGTGGCCTGTCAATATACATTTTGGCAAATTCCAGTCTCGATTTTCTATGAATTGCTCTCAGCAGTGGAGTCTTCCTCAGTCATCTTGCATTAAATTCAAGTTGGCTCAAACAGCGATGGATGGTGCAGTCTGACACTGATATACCTTGACCCTGGAGTTCACCTCTAGTCTCTTTGGAAGTTGTTCTGGGCTCTTTGGTTACCATCATCTTAACAGGTGATCTACCCTTGTTATGTGCAGCCTCATGAGCGGCCATTTTTTGTCACTTAAGAGACTGCAGCTATTGAACCACAGCTCGGTAGAACTTTCTGAAAACAATAATAATGTCTACATTTTTCTGGATGGGTGTGTAGACCTTATAAACACATTCTGGTGCATTTCGGCCAACCTGACATCATTTCAGGAAAAGGGAAATGGGACAATTTTGATTATCACTATTAGGACAGTAATCTCCATGTTCATGGTGATTCTAAGTTGAATTTAAAGTATTTCAAATGCACCCCTAATGATGTTAGAAGGCACCCAGGTTGAGAAAGCCTGGATTAGATATTTAAGTTAATGAGCAGTATACCTAATAAAGAGTGTGTATTTTATCTTCACATGTTTAAGAAACAGATACAGATGGTGTGTTCTGACAACTGGTTATCAGTCTGAATTGTTTGGTTGGGCCCCTGACAAACCCAGAGAATACCCCCCCCCCCCCCCCCTTGAAAAAATAATATAAAATAAGCATTTTTGCCAATGTTTTGCCAGTTTAATGTCCATTTTCCATTTTTGCTATTTCTATTTGGCACTTTGTCCCATTTTTGCCATACCTTTCCCATCTTACCCATTTTTGCTTCTGTTTGGCCATCCATTTTTACTGCTTGCAGTACTCAAAACACTTTTTTGCCACTCAGATCCTATTTTGCCACTATTTGGCCACTGAACACATTTTTGCTATTTTCTTGTCCAGTTTTTGCCATTTTTTGAGCCATTTTTTTCTTTGTTTTCAGTTTTATCCCCATTTAATGCAACTTTGACTAATTTTTGATGCGTTTTATCTCTTTTGTCATATTTTGCTTCTCTATGCCAAGCCATAATGTAACCCATTCTTCACAGTTTTTGCCAATTTTTGCCACTGTTTGGCCATCTAATGCATATTTTCCTGCTGCTCCCACATTTTTTGCCACTTCTTTTCACCAACTCCAAACATAGGGTAACTATGTTTGAAGCTTTTCACCCATTTTCCACTCAATGTGTGTCAGTTTTTTCTGCTTAATTTCCTGCACATCATGACTTATCTATGAAATCTTTTCCCTTTTCCATGCAAGTTTGTCTTATTGCATTAAGCTGATGGAAGTGCCTTGACTTTGAAATAAATGATGAAATAATGTGTAAATAATGTCTTTAAATATTACTTTGACATTGCTATTTCTAAGCCTTAAACAGGAGTTAAATCAGTCTGAGACTCCCAGCTGCTCTTTTATCCATGTGTGGCATCATTAAGTATGATAAGGATGTGACTGTTGTGGTTGTTTTCTAGACTTTTCCTTCATTCAGGGAGGAAACTTTGTCAAGGTGGTGCTTGAGTGAACACATTAATATTCCCCCCCTTTAATTACACACACTGTTATTCTAAATAGTAGATTGTCAGAATCCGTGTGGGATGCAGGTGGGATTGGAAAGACCTGCTGTGGGAGTGAAAGGCTTGCGCTGCAGGAGCGGGCAGTAATGGTCAGAAATCTGGCGAGAGTGTCATTAAGAAAAGCGTCCCATGCAGGGCTCTAGCTTCAAGAATTTGTCTGACGCAGCTGGATGAAAACCTCCATTCAAGGTGAAACAGCAAGTGTATCCCCGGCCTACATGGCTCTTTTTTCCAGTAGAAGACCCCTTTCTTTTAGTACCCTTGCTGTGATTTCAATCTGATAGTCTTGCTCAGGACACTCATCAGTAACTTTTGTCTCTCCAGCTGCCGCCTTTGAGATGATGTCAATGATCAGCTCCTGTAGCTCCCTATAAATCAAATGTTTCTACTTCTGAACTTGTTCTGAGGCTTTCTCCAATACCAGATGCTACCAGAACGCTTCAAAGGTTTCGTTTTTCAACTTTACCCACCAGCAGTCCACAACCCTTAAATATCTGAGTGGTTGGCTACTCGTCAGTGACCTTTGATGTGTTTCCTCTGATTTTTTGGATGTCTTGATGAAAGGCGAGACTTCCTCTGCACTCAATTGAAGGCAAGGCAAGGTCTACCTTTTTCCCTTCTCATACTGCTCCTTTTTATGGCTCACAGGAAGAAAAAGGCTCAAAAGCATGCTCTGACAACAGAAACATCTACAGTATGTTCTCAAACTTTCCCACATCATGTGTCTAGTACGTCCAGAAAAAACGCAAAATGTAAGTTCATCTTTTCAGTGCATATCACATTTATTGTAGTTTTATATGGCACAATGTATTTCTGTTATCAGGGGAAAAGATTAAATGCTGTTGATATCACTGCTCTAAAATCCAGATGATATCTTTACCACGATAATGAGCTTAAAAGCACAGATGGCATCTAGCATGGTCCACTGACCTGATGGTGATGATCTGGCCAAAGTCCAGCTCGTAATTATTGACTTGGGCGATGAAAATTGCTGCCACGGCCTCATAGAGAGCGGTGCCATCCATGTTGATGGTGGCGCCCACAGGGAGCACAAAACGGATGATCCGGCGGTCAATGTGGTTGTTCTCAAGGAGGCACTTGAAGGTTATAGGCAATGTGGCAGAGCTGGGAGAGACAGAAGACAGTTAAAGAATACAATTAGTCAGGTCACGTGTTATATTATTGCCTCTAGGGCATTTCTGTAGGGTTGTGCTGCCTTGTAGCATCTGCGGAGGAAAACAGCTAAAAATCTGTTTCTGAAATTCAAGATTCATCGTTTCAAAATGAAATATTTCAAGACCTATTTGTTTTAATATTGATGATAACAGCTTACAGCTCACAGAAATCAGAAATCCACTATCTCTATATGTTAGAAAATCACAAAACACCAGTCCAAAAACGATTTATAATACAGAAAGGTTGACCTTCTGGGAAATTATGCTCATTTATACACTCAGTAAGTGGTTGGAGATCCTTTTGCACTAATTACTGCATCTATGTGACGTAGCATGGAGCCAGTCAGTCTGTTACTCTGAACCAGAATAAGACAATAAGGGCTCAGGAAAACTTTACAAATTGGACATTTCTACAATATTCTTATATTTTGAGATAGTGGATTTTTGACTTTCATAAGCTGTGAGGTGTAATCATCAAGATTAAAACAAAAAAAGGTCTTGAAATGTTTCACCTTGTATGAGATTAATCTAGAGTGTATGTAAATTTAACTTTCTGATCTGAATAACAGGAATTATTTTATATGATACTCTAATTTTTTGTGATGCACCTGTATTTGATAATAAAAAACAGAAAATAAATGGCAGAAAAAATAGAAATATGTTGCGGTGAATTTGTAACAATAGACTGGTAATAGGGGAGGTATTATGGCCGTTTCTAGAGTACAGGTCTGCAGAGTCTGGGAGGCAGAGCCTTTAGTTATCAAGCATCAGTCCTCTAAAGTCATGAACCAGTCAGGGTCCAGAAGGCAAATACTCTTTCTGCCTCTAGGAGAAGGCTTAGCACTTTCCCTTTAGATAAAGCTTTTAGTTAGGGCTGACTCAGGCACTGACTAGACCCTAGTTATTTTTAAAATTTTATTTAACCTTTATTTAACCAGGTTAGTCCCATTGAGACCAACAGATCTCTTTTTCAAGAGAGAGTTTCATCAAACAATACACTCAGACTCATACAGTACAAATGAAGTGATTGGAAACCATTGTAAGTCATCCATTAAAACAGTGACATTCAGATTTAAAAACATTCAAAGACACCAAATTTTGCAGTTTAGATTTAGTCTGCAGGTTGTTCCAAGCAAAACGTGCTGAAAATCCTAAAAGCCTTCTTTCCCATTTGAGTTCGGACTCTGGAAACAACAAACTGTACAAAGTCCAGTGATCTCAGGTTGTGTATTCCAACTTTTAAGATTAAAAAGAGGAGAGAGAATCAGGAATTTTTCCAATAATGGCTTTATAAATGAACACAAACCAATGTCCAACTGACTTTAGAATATAAAGAACAATGGTGAGTAAGAAATCCACAGTTTGTGATAAATCTCAGAGCTCCATGATAAACACTGTCCAACATCTGTAGACCCTGAGCAGAAGCATTCATGTACAAAACATCACCATAACCACGCATAGGTAAAAAAACAAGTTGACTCGACTGGTCTGTTTTCGACCTTTAAAGAGAAACAGGACTTGTTTCTGTAGTAAAAACCAAGTAAAAAGTTCAGCTGCTACAGGCTTAATGGAGAACACAATAAAAGATACTTGAGTTGATTTTGGGACAAGTTCCTCCCTTTCAATCAAATTCAGCAAAAGGCTTGACCATCTGATGGTTCTAAACAAGGTTATTATAGTTCACTAAAACTGACTAAATAACTAAAACTAAGATTAAAAAGAACATTTTTGTTAACCGAAACTAAATTAAACTAAGCTTTACCTCAAAAATTAAAACTAACTAAAACTCTTTAGAGTGCTTACAAAAGTTACTAAAATAAAATAGAAAATAGAGACAAATTATTATTCTTTGACACAACCATACTGACTGGCACCTACGCACAAGTCTGGGGAGTGTAAAATTGCCTAAATTGATTGGTTAGGACGTCGCACAGTGCTGGTTTGATATCTGGAGTTGTATTCAAACATCATCTTTAAATAATTAAAATGATAAGTGAAGAGAAGCATGTCTGAATGTTTTTATAAATGTATGATGTTACTCAGCTCTGACATATATAAAAAACTAAAACTAACACTGAAACTAATAAAAACTAACCTAAAACTAAGTATTTTTGCAAAAAAAAAAAAAAACAAACAAACTAAACAAGCAGTAAAAACTATCTAAAACTTGAACACAAGAAGTGAAGACAAAAATAAAAACAAATGAAAAATCCAAAACTATTATAACCTTGATTTCTGAAGACCAAGGTGTTATTTACCCTACCTAATCTGCTCAGAAGACAATTGTGGCCTCGACTGTAACAGTAACCATATTTAATAACTAAAAAATTCATGTACTTTTTATTGTTAAATCATAATATATATTCCTCCTTTATGCACAGCAGACTGGAGTAGATCCTGAAACAGACACCCTTTTTTAAGAAACACGGGATGTGTTGTGAATTGGGGACTGTTTTGAATCAAATATTTATTCTTGATCAAAGCAACCACAAAGGTCAGTATCCAATCAAATTATGAGATACTCAAAGATTATCAATATGCTTACTGTGTATAGTGACAGGACTATACACAAAATTACCAATTTATGGTGGACATAGAGGCAAACAGAACATTAAAATTCAGCCATAAAACAAGTGATTTTTGTTACTCTGTGCTTATAGCAAACATATCTGGCTATATTAATGCTATGTTAATGGTTTAGCAGAAGAAACTAGTCAATACTGTGATCACTAGCAATATGAGCTGAATAAACAGTCTTGTGAAGTAATTGATTTCATGTGTCAACATTTTAAAAGAACTGGATTTCATTGTGGTTGAACTGATTTTGTTGTGACATTGCTGAGTATTATTTTCCAAAGCACAGTGTTGTGTTTAAGATTTTAAGTTTGCTGCATTCCAGCCCTCAGGCAGCAACTGGTTTTCATTTATTTCTGCATGGATTAAGACAAATCTAAAATGGTTATTTCTGCTGATATGAACAAGGAAGGCATGCAAGACACACTGACATTCATTTAAATTAAAAAGTGAGAGTAAGCTATGTCCCAAACCATCAAAAGCTCATGCATGCATAAATTAAGAACACACACACACACACCCACCCCCACACCCACACACACACACAAAACAAGGGTTACCTATGAAAGGCTGTTATTTGAATCCCTAAAATACTTCCATCTCTTTCAACTTGCCATGTTTTCTTATCTTAATCCTAAAATTCCTATGAAGCTTTTCATGACCATTTTCCTGCCATTTGTAATAAGATAAAATCATATCACATACTAAAAAACTATAGGGCATGTCTCCCAGAAAGTGTCAATCTAAGGGTAATAACAAATTTAAGCTCATAAGGGCTCATTCACCAATAAGATTTTTTCTAAATGCATTCATAAGAAAATTCTAAGAGAAACCTATGTTGGATTCATGAGACATTCTTAAAGTGTGAAACTGGTCACGCCTGTGTTCTTCAGTTGATGAAAGCCATGCTCTTGTAATTTGGGGGGAAGTTCATGCTTCACCCAAATTAGTGACATATCTTCCCTTTTATGACCGTATAAGGATATATTTACAGTACAGCAACTTCCTTTTTCAGATGCACCTCACAGATCCTAAGTTACTCTAAAGACCAAAAATCAGAATTATGGTGATAACTACTCAACAGTCACGGAGTTACTCAAATGACAATTCAGCAATCACAGAGTTACTGTGATAACCATTCAACAGTCACAGTGTTACTCAGATGACATTCAACAGTCACAGAGTTACTCTGATGACATTCAACAGTCACAGTTACCGTGATAACCATTCAACAGTCACAGAGTTACTCTGATGACCACTCAACAGTCACAGAGTTACTCTGATGACCACTCAACAGTCACAGAGTTACTCTGATGATCATTCAACAGTCACCGAGTTACTCTGATGACCATTCAACATTCACAGTTACTCTGATGACCACTCAACAGTCACAGAGTTACTCTGATGATCATTCAACAGTCACCGAGTTACTCTGATGACCAATCAACAGTCACAGAGTTACTCTGATGATCATTCAACAGTCACAGTTACTGTGATAACCATTCAACAGTCACAGAGTTACTCTGATGATCATTCAACAGTCACAGAGTTACTCTGATGATCACTCAACAGTCACAGAGTTACTCTGATGACCATTCAACATTCACAGTTACTCTGATGACTACTCAACAGTCACAGAGTTACTCTGATGATCATTCAACAGTCACCGAGTTACTCTGATGACCAATCAACAGTCACAGAGTTACTCTGATGATCATTCAACAGTCACAGAGTTACTGTTATGACCAATCAACAGTCACAGAGTTTCTCTGATGATCATTCAACAGTCACAGAGTTACTCTAATGATCATTCAGCAGTCACAGAGTTACTCTGATGACCACTCAACAGTCACAGAGTTACTCTGACAACCACTCAACAGTCACAGTTACTCTGATGACCACTCAACAGTCACAGAGTTACTCTGATGATCACTCAACAGTCACAGAGTTACTCTGATGATCATCCAACAGTCACAGAGTTACTCTGATAACCATCCTACAGTTACAGAAACATACCAATTTATCTTCATAATTAAACATTTTGCCACTAAGATCAAACACTGCATGTTTTAATTTGATACTTTTATCATTATATTTGTCATAATCCAAGCCTGACTTCAGCGGCAGGCTAAACTCCTGCCTGCAATCACCTCATTGATGAAGCACTCCTGATGAAGACATTCAATCAAGAGTTACTTAGATTGAGGTTGGCAGCATGCTGCTGCCAGGACGTCTTTGTCCTCATCTCAATTACAGCCAGCTTATGTTTTGGAGATTTGTAAACAGATGTTTGTGTTTTATTCAGCCTCTCAGTTTTCAGTTTTGATCAGATAGTCAGAGACTGTTCTGTTTTTGAATTTCTTCATAAAAGTTTTTTCAACTCTTCTCCTATGTTTGAGTCTGCTTTTGGGTCCTCCACTACCTCGTGTCATTATGTAATTATGTATTTGTGTATATTATTGAATAATATAAAAGTTTTAAATTAATAAAAATGTTGTAAAATAGAGTTGAAATAATATTCTTTTGTGTCATTCTTAATTTTAATGATATATTTATAATAAGTGCAAAAATCAACCTTTCATCCTGTCATATCAGCACTCAGAATAGGTGTTTTCTTAGATTTTATTCTTTGCTAAGAACAAATCCCAGAAGGAAACTTTTGGTGAATGTCAAAATTTTCTGAAAACTAGGTGAGAGGGTTTTAAGAACAGATCTTTGCTTGTGAATGGTTGGTGAATAAGACCCGTTGAGTTTTTTGTCTTTATTCTCTTTATCCATACCTGGATGAGGTTGCTAGAGCAATGAGCAGGGCTTGCAGGATTCCCCGTATGTAAACAATGGGGCTCTTTTTGGTGATGAAGAAGTACATGGCAGGCAGGATGAACAGACCATGCAAGATCAGACCAAACACCACAGTAACGGCATAAAATCCTAGCTTTTTCCCCATGGCTGAAGGGTCGCTCATCTCCAGGATCTTACCAGCCACCAGGAACACAATGCCAAAAGGAAAGTACCTGGCAGAGTGAGAAGTTTACAGTTAGCAGCGGTAGCTGTTAGATCACAAATAGGTCACGATTTATTCATTTACCTTGTATTTTAGGAAACAACTTCAAAAACTGCAATTTTGACAGGACTAAACAATTTGGGAATTATCAAATTATGATTTCTTCCCAAAAAAATGCAATTGTGATTAAACATGCAATTATTCTGTAAGTGCATTTCTTCAACAAACAAGCAATAATCATTCTTTTTATAACACACACAATATTTGGCAGATTTAACTAAGGCTGAACAAATAAAAATATATCTAATTGCAATTATTTTGACTCATTGAAAATTTGATATGAACTGTTATATTGAAGAGAATTCTCATTTTATGTCTCTCTCCTTTTTGCTAAGACAAACATTTACAAAAGGAAAGTATGATTTTTGCAAACTTTTATAAAAAAGATGACACTTAAATGTTTGCATGATGCATAGAGCATAACATCTGTCTTAAAAATGTGTTAATCTGGTATTTTGATTCACATTCAGGTTAAAGAAATCTTGCAACTGCTGTGATTTGAAATTAGCAGCAGGTCATTACCAATTTAACCTAAATTTCTAATTGCACACTCCTAAATTTCAGTATCTCAGCAAAGATGACCCACATTCAGCTCAGATCTTTTCACACTGCAGCTGCAAAATATATCTTTGACATCACGATTACCACATTAATGAATATTTTGAGACCTAATAAGACTCTGTGGCTTTAGACTTTCATCAGATAAGACAGATTTTACTTATGTCTCAAAATGGAAAGGGGACTCTTGGTCTGCCTCACACCTTAGTTTAACATGTCCCTATGGTCAAATTATTTTCAATCTTTTCAAGGGTTACCGTCCATTTAGTCCATTCCAGTTTCATTAGTTTGTTTTTTAAAACGATTCTGTTGTACCACAGTCAGCAGGCTACGCCTGTAATACATGTTTCTATTTTATGCTCAGTACGATCTCATCTGAACAGATTTTTTTTCATTAAAACAACTGAGATTTGAAGTTTAAACTTTAAGAATTATAAAGAGTTGGGTTTAGATCAGGCTTGGACCCATAATGTAGTCAAGGCTGTGCTCTGGGATAATATACACAGGCTTGGGAAGAGCTGGGCTGGAAATTTTGGATCCAATCTACACTTCAGCTTAGTATGGAGCAAGTAGTCCTAGTATTTTGCCCCCATAGTTGATAGATATCCATCATAGTGTGCTACGTTGTACATTTTTGGTAAATTTAAAGATAATCTAAAATTTAAAATTGGCAAAAGGGATTTTCTGAATACAGAACATGGCCACATGTAAGCTCTTGTAATATTTCATTATCAGGTTTTTGAACCTCCTACTGCATACTGATAATAAAGGAAAAACCATCTCTAGATCCTGGAATGAAATAGAGCTGTAAGGAAATCATTACCATATAACAATAGCCACAATTCTGAGGACGGCTTCATTAAGGCTCTGGCAGAAGTTCACCAAGGCACTGCCATTTGGCCCCATCCTCCCCAACATAATACCTGTCAGAACACATGGCACGAACATTTAAAGTGATGGATGAAGACACGTTCAACTTCCTGTTAAAATGTCATCTTGAGGTCAAAAGGTACACATTAAAGGTAGAATTATGCAGGATTTTACCCATGGTGGCAGAGAAAATCACAATTCCTAGAACGTTCATCCCGTCACTGGTTCCTTCCCGAGTGCTTATGATCACATCTGGAGGAGGGGTCAGGTCGAGGGCAAAGTTCTGGATGTCTGTTCCGTTCTCATCCTGGATACCGTAGATGAGCGCTCGCCGCGTACTGGACTCTGATTGGGCCTGACTCACTGTAGGCTTGGGTTTGACTTTGATCTCACTGCTTGTTCGATACTGTTGACAGGGGAAAGGGGGAGAAGTGAATAAAGAGCTGCATTAATGTCCTAAAACATCATTTTTGAGAGTTCTCGTTAACAGGTCTTACCTGCTGAAACGTGGCCTGGACCAGGTTAGCAGGGAACATGTTGCTGTAAGGGAAAGAAAATGTTACATTGATGGTTAGTTAGTGTTCATGCTGGTGTATAAGGTTTAGTTTATCATAAGTTACAATACATATCACTTTCTTCTGTTAAAAAAACAGCTATTCAGAGTAGGCTGGAGCTCAAAAACCAATATGGCAATGTGGCCACAACTGATCTAAACCATGGCATTCTGCCAAAGTCTAATTTTCATCACCATAGTCTATTTCACCCCACCAACGTTGCATTTTCATAAAGCTGACTTCCTGCTGGCCTACTCTGCAGTGAACCCCTACATGCATGTAAGCCGTGTTGTGTGCACAGAGTGTGGTATGGATGAACACTGCACTGTGTGACTGAGCTTCAGATTCTCTAATTACAGGAGATGGAGCCTTGAAACATTTCAGGTGAGCTTCCTCTCCACTTTAAATCCATGGAGGATCTGTGTATCCATATGGATTCATTAAAAAGCTATTTGCAACCACTAAAAGAGCAGAGAAAGAGAGAAGGACTGGACAGACACCAGCAGTGGAAATGCAAGCAAGATCAGGGTTTATGCAAAACTATGACACGTTGTACTGAACTGAACTGACTGCTAACTGGAAACAGAGCATACATGAGCATTGTCTGATTATGCTCTTCCATACTACAGATGGAGGTTTTTAACCCGTCTGCTGCAATGTCTCTGTGAGTTTAAAAAAATTATCTGAGTGCGTCGATATTTTCAGGACACAAAAGTAGCTTTAAACAGTTGCCACCCCTAGGCCAAGTTTACAGAAAATTCTCTATGGCGGAAACAGAATGACCTTTTTATTAGTAGTGTAAACAATAAGGACACACTAAACTAATAGGAAAGTAATGTCAGACTTTATAGTTAGGCCACAATGTCAGAAAATAAAGTAAGTAGAAGAAACTGAGACTACTTTTTTGGGGAATACAGTGAATAATTGAACAATTGTGAAAAGAGGAGAAAAATGGGTTAAAAATCAGCAAAAAGTGGAACAAAATGGTCAAAAAGTGGAAAAACAATGCAAAAAACAATGCAAAAAAAAAAAAAAAAAACAAAGTTGCATGAAATCCTGATTATATGTTGCACTATTATAGATCTTTTGTAGATAGCCACTGTTACGCCATCACTCAGTGGTGCACAGCAGTATTCATTTCATCGACTAAAACTGACCAAAAACGTTTGCCACAGCCTTTATTCCATGAGAAAGAAGAGACTAAGACTAGCCAAAGATAAACTTTTGATGACTAAAACAGTCTAAAAGTTAGTTAAGCTTTTGTCAAGATGACTAAAACTATATAAAATATAATTTAGGTTTTGTGGGGCATTTAATATCCATGGTATTTCTCCACTGTGGGTAAATCTTTCAAAATACAACGCATCTGTTGCTCTTCTGCCTCTCAGCTGTAGAAAGCAGGGACCCCAGGTTTCGCAGAGAGCATACAACACACTACCATGGTTTGGTACCAGACTAAACAAGACTAAAACTGTAAATTTGATTAAAACTAAAAGGCTTTTAATAGAAAGACTAAGACTGAGACTAGAATTTTAAAAAGCTGTCAAAATTAACACTGGTGGAGATCAGAGGTGCAGATGTTCACGTTGCCCTACTATGACATTTAGTCGACACTTATGAAAGCAATTTAAGTAAGAGAAAGAAGAAAAAATCATCAGAAACTGTCAAATGTAGAGATTCACCTCAGAACACTCACAAAGAAAGAACCTTTCAAAGAGTAAATCAGATGAGGTGATTCTATACAGGCAAGGGCAAACAAAAAAAACCATGATGCCAATGTAGCCGTCCTTCGAATGCCTCTTTGTGTAGCTTTCCATTCAATGTCAAAATCTGCTCTTCATTACACAAAGAGGCATTTATGAGTTTGTCTTCTGTTTTCAACTCATTCTGCTGAAAATCACCTGTCAAAGGAGTCACAATGTGTACTGTAACACTGACGTCTGTTGGCCAAGGTCATTAAGTGCACTGATGTTTATTAAGGAGGCATTTCTCATGTTTAACTTCATCAGATGTGTGCTTAAACTTTGTCGAGAGTTTTTCCTTGAGTCTCAGGCTGCAAAAAGAGGAGCTTTCACCATGAGCCTCTCTGCTTTGGTGCTGGCTGAAGCTATTCAAATTCATACAAAATGAAGAGAAAAACTATGTTGTGCCTTCAGGGTTAAAACTGCTCAGATATTTCCCCTCCCATCCAAACTAACCAAATCATGCTGAAATAAACCCTTTTTGGTATGCGTGTCAAAGTTGTGCAAAACAGAAATTTGAATTCAATACTTGCTGGGCTCGACTTTGCACCACAGTTCTTTGTGGAAAATGCTTCCTAAATTTTTGGGACATTCTACTTTTCATGCAGAAAAGCAAATTTCCTCATTATTTCACAGACACAAACAACCTAGGTGCCGATTCCTGCAAATCAGGCTGACTAGGTTTATATAACTTTGTCTTGGAAAAGTTGCCTGAGCAAAACTTCATTTTCTATCACACACAACCCACAAGCCATACTTTCCACAAGACCCTGCTACACAGAGAAGGATGAGGCTATGAAATAAAATAAGCTGGACCAGTTTCAATGCTTCAGGTGTTACAACCCCCCTTCTCCCCCCTGAAAAACAATCTTGTAATGGCACATTCAACTGACTCATCATGGATTTAAAACATCAAGCCATGACTTGAAAAAGACATTTAAACAGTTGTTAAAACCTTCATAAGATGAATCGCTACACTGATGTTCAACTGTCTGCATGAAATCAAAGCTGGGTTTCAACCTACAAATTCAAACTGAACACTCTCTGTGGCTGAAACCCTGATCCATGCACTCATCACTTCCTCTCTGGACTGTTGCAATGGAGTCCTGTCTGAGGCCCTGAGCAAAGCCTTGGAGAGGCTATAGTACAAATCCAAATATCCACTGCCAGGGTTCTCACCTGCACAACGCCCTTGCAGCCATGCCCTTGCCCCTCAGTATCATTCCTTCATACCCATGAAAGGCGTTACATAAAGCCAAGCTATTATTTTCATTAATGTAATTATAGACTGGCAATTAATCTAGCCTATTACATTACACTACATTGCACATACAGTGCTCCTCTCAGCCGCAGACACCAGGCTGTTAAAAACAGGTGATTGGTTTTTGTAATTGGTGACTAGAGGTCATAATTCCAATATAGCTAAAATGTCATTTTCATAGCTATTAGGCAGTAATGAGCAGCTCCAAATCAGTTAGGCATCTCTAATAGGAGGCCACCCATAAGCGGAGATAAAGGGGAGAGTCTTCTGGGGCTCAGACAAACTGGGGACCCATGGAGGTCAGAAAAATCATGCACAAATGTAAAGCTAGGCTGTGATAACTTATATCTACTTCATTATATCTAAAATGGGTGAAAAGTGGCAAGAATGAGTTAAAATAGTTAAAAAATGAAGAATGGGTTAATATATATATATTTTAATAAATCAGTTAAAATGGTAAAAAAAAATGCCTTATTGGGCTCAGAGTGAAAAAAGCAGGCAAAGTGGCAAATATGGACAAACTGGCACAAACTGGGTTGAAGTGACAAAAAAAGTTTTTAAAAGTGGCAGAAACATGCAAAAAATGACAAAAGTGGAATAAAGTAGGCAAAAAGTTGCAAATAGATGTTGCAGGAATGGGCAAAAAGTGATTATAAAAAAACTGACATAAATGGGTAAAAAAGAGCACATACCAGATGGAAATGGGGAAAAATGGGCCATAAGTGGCAAAAATGGGTGAAAATTTTACAAAAATAGGGTTAGGTGGCAAAGGAATTGGCAAGAATGGGCAAAAAGTGGGAAAACGGGCTCAGAGTGACATAATGGGCAAAAAGTAGCAAAAAACTGACCAAGAGTAGCAAAAAACGGGCTAATTAAATAAAGATGATTAAAAGTTTCTTTTAGAAAATGGTAAAAAAAAATAGTGAAAAGCACAAAAAGGTAGCTAAAATGGACAAACAGTGGCAAAACCAGGCAAAAAAATGACAAAAGGCAGCTATAGTAGGCAAAAAGTTGCAAAATGATGTTGCAGAAATTGACAAAAATGGACAACAAAAGTTGGGCAACAGAGTTTTGCAAAATATGGCCATAAAAAGGTTAAAAAGGTGGTAGAAATAGGATAAAAGTGGCAAAAAAGATGTGGCAATTATGGATGTAAAAACCGGTTCACAAAAAATAACTCCACCATCAAAACCCCCAAAAAACTCTAAAATGAGGTTACTGTTAGCCAGGATAGCTAGCACCAATGCTACTGATCCAGCACATATGCACTGATATCCTTAATAAATCAAAACATGGGAGGGCCCGTTCTCCGGGGTTTTCAGGGCCCAGCCTGTTGGCGGGCCTGTCTCTAATACTTTAATGGCTGGACCAGGTATTCTGTGGTTTCTGTGGTTAAATCACTATCCAACAGATTTAGATTCATCCTGAAGCTCAGTTTTCTCCGATAAGTCAGAGTCTACACCTTCTGTGTTCTAATAAGGCACTAACGACTTATCACTTTTCTTCAACTTTTTCTTTTCTTAGAGACGTTTCACTTTTGTCTCTTTGTTGCTTGTTAGGAAAGTAAAGGAAAGTCTGAAGAGGAAAATATGAAGAGACACTGATTGATTTCTTTTGTCTGCTGACTTTCCTAAACACTCTGAACAAAGAGTTTCTTTAAAGGAACATCTTCCACTGTTGTATACAGCGCTCAGCCTGCCTGCAAATCTCTGTTCAGACTCATGAGTGGCCCTTCTCTGTTTCTCTGTTTCTCCACCAACAGCATGAAAACAACTATGGATTAGACTAACAAGCACAGAGACGATGTATGGAAGGTTACCAGCCATAGGCCTACTGCAGAGGTCGTGTTTACTGAAAATTTCTTCGTCATTGATGGATCTTTTCAAAGGATGACAGAAAATCTTGGAGGCTGTCCGTCATTTTGCCCAACTGAAATAATAAGGATGACCCTGTGTGCCAACACAGACGGACACAAGGACCTTTTCTATTTTGCACACATAGCCCATCAAGGTGGTTATTAGATCTATTAAAAAAAGGATTCCTCTCATAGCCTGTGGCCACAATCAGACTTTGCAAAACCAAGCCTCCACTTCATTTCTTTTTAAGAGGTCTATCTCTACGAAAAGACACACTGGGAAATGTCAAGATGACATACACCCTGGACAGCGTTGTAATTAAACTGCAGCCTCTATGACACACGTTTGGCATGCAGAGACATGACAGAGCAGGAGCCTCCAGACACTGCTGCTGGAGATGCCAGGATGTACCTTAAAGCCATAGACTTTGAGTTTTTTCTTTGCCTTGAAGTAGCCACTCCAGTCTTTGAGGTCACTGCACTTGCCTCTGATGCTCTACAGAACTGCGGCATTGATCTGTCCACAGCATTTACTGTTGTTGATGGAGTGATTGACACTTTGTCCAACCTCAGGACAGAAGAACAGTTTGGAAAACTCTTGCAAGAGTGCAATTGAAAAGGCAGAAGCTGCTGGGATCAGCATCCCCAGTCTCCCCAGGACAGCAAAGGCAGAGGAGGGTGCCTGCAAAGTATAGCCAAAGTACTGATGCAGTCACTCCTTCCAGTCAGTAGAAGACTACTATAGAGTTAAGGTGAAATGTGATAATAATAACAATAAATTTTATTTGCATAGCACCTTTAAAAACAGAGGTTTCCCAAGGGCTTTGACAGTAAGCAGAATCACAATTACAAAGCATCAAACACAAACAGCAAAAGAAAGACAAAACCCCAACAACAGAAGAACCCATGGAAAACTCAGCCATCAGTGTAACTCCAACATCATAAAAAACCAGCAGAACATTCTAAACTAGATATTATAAAACCCAGATATTTAAGATTCCATAATAAAAGTGAAGACGAAGAATAAAAACCCAGAATAACCTAGACCAATCCAAGCAACACAGGAACCCAACTACATATATGTACTACTTATTCATAGATGTCCTTTCTCAGGAACTATGAACAAGACTTAGAGGAGATGATGGTGAGACACGGTCCACTAAAATACTGAGTGCATACCACAGTTTGACAAAGGCCGACAACTTGATAGGCAAAGATGCAAAATGTCCAGACTCTCTTGAGGCCATTCACACACTGTGTGAGTTCTATGGGGGAGAGGAGCAGAAGTTGAGAACAGACCTCAGGGTTTTTCATGCCAAACACATCCACCATGAAGGGTATGTTTAAAACACTGAGAGACAACAGTGGAGATTTAATGACTTTTCCTCAACAGTGGCTTTCTCTTGCCACTCTCCCATAAAGCTTTGACTGGGGAAGAACCTGGGCAACAGTTGTATGCAGAGTCTCTCCTATCTCAGCTGCTGAAGCTTGTAACTCCTTCAGACTAGTCATGAGTGTCTTGGTGGCCTCTCTTACTATTCTTCTTCATGCATGGTCACTTTGTGAGGACGGTCTGATCCAGGCGGATTTACACATGTGCCATGTTCCTTCCATTTCTTGATGATGGATTTAACTGAACTCTGGGGGATGTTCAGTTCCTTGGAAATTGTTTTTTGTATCCACACCCTGACTTATACTTTTTAAAACCTTTTCTCTGAGTGCCTTGGAGTGTTCTTTTGACTTCATGGTGTAATGGTAGAAGGAATACTAATTGACCAGTGACTGGACCTCCCAGACTTGAGACACATTCACTGCACTCAAGTAATCCCAATTCACTGATTGTGAAACTACTAGCACCAATTAATGAGTTAGGTCAGCGACTTAAAGTAGGTGAATATTTATGCAATCACTTATTTGAACTTATATATTTTTGTTTAATTGACATTACTTTGTAGAAATCTTGTTTCATCTTTGACATTAAAGAGGTTTTTTTTGTATTTTTTCTTAATTTGTAAAGAAACTACATTGACCATGATTGATTTATAAAATAAATATAATGGCCAAACATCCAAGGGGGTAAGTATTTTTATAGGCACTGTATGCAGGGAGATATTATTGAGGTAGATGCCAAATGATGCACACACCCTAGTGCATGACTTAATATTGCTATGCACTGACCTCATACTATGGCTTTTTGGTAGATTTGATGTAAACATCAAGTTTAAGAATTAAACTGGCTCTCAAGAGGTTTGCAACCATTTTTCATGTTGAAAGTTATTGCACTGATCGACTTTGAAGCTACTTTATAAGATAGAAAAGTTACATATTGTTGCCATAAAATATCAAGTGCTTAAAAAAATTGCAAGCTCTTTGAAAGATCCAATTGTGCGTCACACTAAGGTTATCTCAGATACTCTAAGCCAGGGCTCAGACAGCTGATATTTTACTGAAAACCTACATTATGGACTGGCTGCATGGAGTTTGGTGTCAGATAAGGCAGAAAAGATCCAATGAGTAAGTGATGCTCCTTATTTGTAGTGTAGTACTGTAGCAATCAGATGTTTTAGATCATGAGATGATTATGACAGACTGTTCTCATCTTTTCACTAATTTGCATTAAAATGTAGTTATTTTTCGATTGTTAAGAACTTTATCACAAAATATTAGTTCATGCTTCACTTAGTCCTCCATTAACCTGACTGCCAGATGGATGTGTTTCACACAACCATCTGGAAAGCCCTTAAATACTGAGCGTTTGGTAAAGGGCAGACGATTTGAAAAAACTCAGAGTGTGATTGGGTGAACATTCTGTCTGTCACATCTTTACTGGCCAACCAGAGCAACAAAACATGTGCTGCCACGAGGTGCATGTGTGCAGCTGCCGAGGAAAAACGCTAACCATGGCAACTACAGACATGTCAGTACACGACTTTTGTCGTTATTGAGAAGAAAACAACTCACTGCTGTTCTTTGTTCTTCTTTTAACAAGGAAATGTCATCGAGTTCTGATGAAATTGGCGCTTTAGCAGCATCAATGCTAAGCTCTTCTGCAATAATTGCACCGGCCTCTTGTTGCTGCCTGCTTACATCACGACTCTGCTGCGACTGAAAGTACTGTCCCTTGTCGCTGATTGGTCCTGTCACTTTCTAACCGGGCCCAAACGGTTCAGACGGGAGCTTTGCAGGATGGATTCCAGTGAGAAACAATGAAACAGGCGTATCCATCTGCTTTGCAAGGTTAGTCCTCCATAGCATGTGATACACTTCTAATCTATAAAGAGTGAGATGCAAACTTAATAATAACCATTATAAAGTCTAATGAAACTGCTCTCACCTCACTCATATCAAATACATCATGATATTTATCCTAAAATGTTTTTACTGCTCATAAATAGGTCAATCTCTGTAAATCTTCTCTATGTCCTTCTCTGCTCCAAACATCACCTTTAAACCCTGTCAACACAAATCCTCTCTGCAGCACAAAAATAATCTGTGTGCAGCTTTCACTGTGTGTCATTTCAGCAAATGTGGCTCACACAAGCTCTGTTTGTTCTCTGCTAATTACTACGGTGGCCAGCGAGGGCAAACGATCAGTAACAGTTAAAACAACGTGAATTAAGACAAGAAAACGGAGCGATTGTTCTGATGGAGCATACCCAGGGTATTTGGAGCTAGCACTGACCCTTCTCCATCCATGATGTCAGAATCCAGATTCATTTCAGAGTAAATCTCTTGGCTACAGTTTAACATTACTCCACATCAGGCTGGAGATGCTTTAGATCTTCTTGTTGCTGCAATTTCAACATAATTCTGCTGTCAAACCATGCAACTTTTTAGTCTTAACAAAACATTAATGCCTGCTCTCCCATTCCTTCCTGTTGAGCGTGGGTTAATCTGTCAAACAAAGTGCCTCTACAGACTGGGAGGACTTCTGGATTTGAAGTGTTTCTTTTATGCAGTTGCTTTTGAGTTTGCATGTTTTCTTTTAATTTAATGTGTTTACATTGTGTTTTATATTTATGAAGCCTAGTGTTAGTTCATGCAGGACACAGTAGTCATATCCTTATCATCGCCTCCCAGCTCCCACAGCCAATCACAGCTCTTTCTCTCAACACCGTGGCAAAAACTCCTCGACACAAAAACTAAACAACTTTTTGTTATATTTTTATGATTTTTTTCAGCCTATCTCATCTGCCTCATGATAAAAAAGGTTGTTGACCAACATTTTTCATCATAATTTTTGTTGACCAACTTAACATAGGTTCTAAAAGTATGTTGTTTTGGCTCTTGTCGATCGGTTGCCACAGCATGGATCTTTTTCTCAGTGTTTACAGGTTTTCCACAATCGATTCAGTCCTTTAAGGTCACAAATGAATACAAACACTTGACATCTTGAGTCTGACAGTTTCAGCTGAAAAAGAATCTGAAGAGTTCGCAGAATAAGAAATGACATGTTCACCATGTTCAACAATAAGTCTCTCTAGTCGTGTACATGTAAAGGTGGATGACACTGTGGCCTTACCGGATGAGGTCCAGCAGAGCATCTGCAGAACTCATGACAGTTTTGCCGCTGTCTTCAGAGTCCTCTTTCTGGGCTGCACCTCCAGGGTGGATGATGGAGACCATGATGATTCCCACCACCACAGCCACAAAGGTGGTCCACAGGTAATAGGACACTGTGATCAGACCCAGCCGGCTGGAACACTTGGCATCGAGGGCTGCAAGTCCTGACATCAAACTAGAAGAGGAAAAAAAATCAAAGTGAGGCTTAAATTGATCTCCAAACTTTGGGGTATGTTTTAATAATGCATGTTGAGTCATAGAAAAGCATGTCTAATGCGATCAATCAGCCTTGCAGCTTGGTGTCAAAGGGTTGTGAAGTGGAGCCAATGCATTTAAAGAAGGTTTTATGAGGCAAAACTTCATTTTTTTAACTTACACAAGAGTAGAAAATCCTTCAATGTGTTTCAAAACTTCAGGTATAAAACTTGAGAAAATGATTGCAGTGTGAAATTTATTTATCTATTTTTTTTTTTTTACCTTTTATGGGATTATCTGTAACCTCACACAACCCAGTATCCACTGATGCAATCTGCCCAAACTTTTGTTTCCAAGTGACCCCAGTTACTACATTCACATTCAAACTCCAAAAACTTTATTCTTCCTCTCTGTTAAGTGATATAAATGAATGCATAGGAAAAATACTGTGGAGAAATAGTCTTGTCTATAAACCATCTTAAGTAAAAAGTATTTAATCTAAAGTTTAAGTTAAGAGTAGTTTTTAAAGTACTGAGTAGATACTGAGGAGTTGTACAGTAAATTATGATCCATTCGTACTGGCAAGAACAACAAGAGCATAGATCTCTAGCTAGGTTGTTCAGGTAAAGTCACACCTCTATCATACAGGAAACTACACGGCAAAATCTGAGTGTTATTGAAGCTCATATATAGTTAAATTTAACACTTCAAAAGTGTCTTTATGGTCAACACTACATAAAGTCAAACTACACTTCAGGAGAAATATATTACTGCAAACAGAGCTACAGTAACTCTTGAAAATCCGTGACAAGGTGGTCCTCCTCTGACAAGAACAAAGCAGAGAGTCAACCTCATTGCAAGGCAGTTCATACTGGTGAAGAATATACTCTATGACTCCTGTAAGAGCACCTAAAGTCACAGGAGGGAACTCTAACTCAGTGGCAAACTTCACTCGTGGTGCAAATGAGTCTAACATCAAAAATAACAACAATCAGCAGGAAAAATTACCAAAAGAATCCCAGCAGGCATCAGCTGTTTAGGATGTGATGTGAGCAAAGTATTCAAGTAAAAGTCCAGCTACTCTGGTTAAAACTGACTCAAGTTTGAGTAAAAGTATGGATTTCAAAATGTACTAAAAAAAAGTACAAGTACCATACACATTCATAGGCCATCAACACAGCAGTGGGAACAATCTGGGGTTAAGTGTCTCACCAAAATACAATATCAAAATATATTAAATATCAATATCAAATAAAATAGGTTTTAATCGTGGAGTACCCCAGGGCTCTATTGTTGCTACCAATCTTACATGCTAATCAGAAAGAATAAATAGCCATTTTTTGCAGAAGATACACAGCTTTAGATTTCACTGTACTCAAATGATCCTGATCTAATAAACTCCCTTAAATCAATGTTTAGATGAATTTAACCTATGGATTTTTTTTTTTTTTTTTTTTTCAAATCAACACGTCTCAAAAACAAATGACTAATTTTTTGGTTCAAAAACTTAGTGACACAAAATCAATACTCATTTCAGTTCCATGTCCTTAAATTGCAATAATATAGAAGCAAAGAACCTTGGTGCTATCATGGACAGTTTAACAAAGTTTACATGCTCATAACACTGACAACTTAAAATATACAGCATATTAAACAATATTCATATTAAACATGATCTTCATAAAACCCAACATAATCAGCGGAAAGTAGAAGAGGACCATGATGCTATTGCACAATCCATGCTGCCCCAAGTGTATCGAAATGTGATTGAGATGGGAATAAACTATTTTGTAAAAATGGTTCAGTTTGCGCTGGGGAACTCTGCTTTGTGTGCCAGATGGTAAATCCTCGGACTCAGAGAGGAGGATGTTGACAGGTCAGACAACATAAACAGATTCCCTTTTTGGGCACTTGCTAAAATTACTCATGCTGTCATAAATTTTCAAAGGAGGGTCCCAATGCACCTCAGGGTTTTAACTCACTCAAAAGCCCAGTGATTAAAGTTCAGTGCAGAGATTTTCCACCACAAATACAGCAGCAGCAACTATTTCCCTGTCTCTCAGACATCCATGCATACCCACATTAATAAATGCAACAGTGAGGTAAAGTGAGCTATAAATCATAAAATCTGCAGTAATGTAATTATTTTCACAGGTTTGACACCTGATAGATCAGAATTATTGTGTCATCTGTGAGTGTGATGGAAATTCTCTGTTAGAACAGTAATCCAGTGTGATAACTCAATGGTTGGAAATAAGTGTTATGACCGTAGCCTGTACATAAACATAGATGCGGTGTTAGTGACTTCACTTATTTTTTCTAGAAACAGACTTTTAAAGAGCAGCAGTGTTGTTGCTGTTTTTTCTTGTTGAACAAAGTGGACCTATCAAACATTAATGACTGCCTCTGCACTTCCCTGCTTAAAGCCACCATGTAAAGGTATTTCATGAAAACCGTCGAGTGTGGATGAACCTTTCAGTACTGAAGACTGCACAGAGTCAGCATCATTTTACATTTCTTTCTGGATTGTTTCCTTTTAGAACTGTCTAACTCTTTTCTGCTGTCATTAGATGTCAAACAGTGTGATTGGTTTTTTATTTTGTTACACATTTCTGACTTTCTGGGTGTTTCTTTTTCTGTCTTTTGACTTCCTGAATATTGGTTCAATTCAACTTTCAAACAAAGGCACATGACACTTGAGGCACAAACAGCATGCTCCATCAGACCTCCTGAGGACTGCTCAGGCTGTCTGACATGTGAGACTGAAAAGAAAGTATAACCGAGTTCACAATGTTTTTGAACTGTTATTGTGGAAACATATTTCAGAGAACCAAGTCTGTCATCAGAGCTTTGCTTGCTGTGCCCTAAGAAAATAACTGTTTTCATATTGGACTCGATTGGATGTCACAAACCTTCTTCAGCTAAATGAAAGTGAGACTAAAATTGTCAGTCCTGTCACTCCAGATAAACTGTTCCATATTTCCATGGCATGGAAACTACTTCACACCCATTTGAGCAACAGCTCTTGGATTGTTTATGAGGGGTAGAACCTTTTACAACAAAACATGGAGGATGACTGGACAAAAGTTTCATCAGTTGCGTTCATTATGGGCCAATCAGAGCAACAAAACATATGCAATAGTAGTTTTCCAGGGAGGAAAATGCATAACACCAGCTCAACAGGCAGCTGTTATCATTGTTTAACATCAGAGAGAGCTGTAGCTTTTTGAGCAAAGAAAGAAAACATCCGTTTGTACAAGGAAACGCTCCCTGGGTTTTTGATCTCTTTTAAATCATGACACGTTGGCCAGTTCCAATAAAACTGCTCCCATAGCTGCATCCACACTTGTCTCTTCACCAGCTGCCATGTTTACAGGTTTGAAGTGCAACTTAACCATGCCTATATCATATCTCTTTCCCCTCAAAAGAAGCTAATTGGTCCGACCATTCTCTGACCAAGAACAAATCTTTCAGATCAAAGCTTTGCAAGATGGATCTGTCTGATGATTGACAAAGAATCTGGACAATCCATTTCTTTTCAATTGAAAAAAAAGAAATTGAAGAAATTTCAATCTTTCAACAGAAAATTTCTGGATAACAAAATGACATGATCTGTAATACTTAGCAAAAGCAGTGTTTTCCAGTCTACTATTTTGCTTACTAATTTATTGTCACTCCACTGTTTGTGATAACTAGCTGTGTATCTACTTACTTGTCAAACTGGATAACTCTGTTAAATTGAATAAATTCAAAAGCATTTCTTACTTGTTATATTGAAGTTGCAAAATGGCAAAACATTAAAGAGATACAGCGACTAGATTATAGATACTTTGACCTTTAATGAGCATTAGTTCATGCAGGACACTGAAGTCATACGCCCAGCCAGGATCAGCTGATGGCCGGCTGATCCCAATTATCATCTACTAGCTCTCACAGCCAATCACAGCTCTTCCTCTCAACACACCGGTTCATTTAAATACGATGTACTTCTCACTAATCCCTGCTTCATTAATGCTGATGCACCATGCTGCAGCTGCTTGCAAAGCTTCACTTCGTCCACCCCAGCATTCTCCTTTATAGCGTAAAGCTTGTTGCACCCTCATATTCAGATTCACACTACTATGGATTAATTACTTCTGAACTAATTTTATTTTATTCAACATGCATTGTCATAAATGTATCTATCCACATGGGAGTTTCTAGCAATGCTCCCAGAAAATGCTGCTTGACTAACCCAGGGAGCATCTCTTGAACATTTCTCACACTTGTTTTTTAGTTTGTTGTTCTTGTACTGCAGCTTTATAGAAAGTACTTTGTAAACTAAGTTTTCTGAGAAGTGTCATCCACATTGAGTTACTTATTACTTATACACTTCTTCTGCTGCTTCTAAAACATTTAATAATTCACATCTTATTCTGACTGCATGAAATAAAAAGATAAAAAAGATTAATGTTTAGGAAACTCTAGCTATACAGGGTGGGAACTGCTGAGGGGGGCCTACTGCTTCTGACATCTCCTCTCTGTAGTATCTCTGTATGCACAAAGATGTCTAATCATGTTTGCACACTGATGCACTGATTACACACTGGGGGGTGATGTTTTGCAAATTTTAGCATCAGTCCAAGTCATTTAAAGGGGGTGATTGATGATTCAGACCAAGACATGCAGCCTCCTTCTCACTTGACTGCCCTCCTCCCCTCTCTCTCCCCCTTTTGCAGTGAACCTTTAATTTAAACACTGTGATTTGCCTGTGTATTATGTAGATATCTATGGGAAGTATTTTGAGTCAGAAAGATTCAAACTAAACTCATTCCATATCAAACAAAAAAGCATTTGAGAACAAGCAAATGTGATCCAAGCAAGAAAAAAAAAAACAAAAACATAAAAAGTAAAAATTTGAAATTGACAAAAAATTATTTGTCTTTAAATTTTGAAATTCATCTTTTTGATTACAGTTCTTGGTTTTCCTCTCTCAGGGACCAGACTTCTGCTCTCGGCTGGGCATATGATTACCGTGTCCTGCATGAACTAACACTGAGCTTTATTTAATGTGCTGTCTTGGCCAGGACACTCTTGTAAATGTAATTCTTGATCTCAATGAGGTTCTCCTGGTTGAATAAATTTAAATAAAAAAATAAAACATCAAACATGCCTGAAATACATCGGGCAGAGACAGCTGATGTGGTTGTGATTGGCTGCTATGTCCCCCTGTGTACATAGTCTGTTTATGCTAAAATACAGCTTGACTACCAAACCAGTTGTGGGAAAAAATGAGGTCAGAATAGGCTTTAAGTAGCACAGTGTACACTTGGCCTTATATAAAGGCATTTTGCACAACAGTCTATTACAATGATTTCACCTATTCTTATGATTGTTACATTTATTGTCTCCTATCATCAAGTCAGCAACTCAATGTTGCCAATGTGACCTTTTCTTCTATTTCTAGACATTTTTTATGAATTAATTTATCTATTTTTTAAGAAAATGCCCCACACAACAACCCCACAAGCAACTCACATCCTGCCATATAACCATTTCTGCATGTTTAATTTACACATCTCTGGTCAGTCAGCAGCAGAGGATCTTCCACTCACCAGCCTTTTAATCACAGTCAGACTCTTACAGCAGTGTGAGCACTGTTAGCTTTCTCTTGTGAATGTAAGGATCAATTCTTAATCCTCCATGGCTTTCATTCAGGACAGAGCTCTCTCTCTTGCTTTCTCTCTCTCTCTCTCTCTCTCACACACACACACACATGAACACACACACAGAATGATGAATACTGTAGATTCCTAAAGAAGCTGTGCTGAATGAATGAGGATATCCAACTGAACAAACTTAAGCCAACCATAAGGTTTAATTTACTTGGTTGTGAAACACTCGTCATTTAATACTGAGGCCATTCTATGACTTCTATAAGCACAACAGGCTGTCAGCAGATAGACTGATATTATAATCCTAGTTCTTTGTGCCTAAATGCTGTTATCAGGCAGTCTATTTACCACACACTGACATGAGGGCCTTTTTTCTTTTAACATTTTCAAACAAATTTACCGTGGTGTTAAAAGAAAGTATATGGTGATATTATAGGGCATTTCATCCACCACAATGCTTTCACATAACTAACATTGTTCAGTGCCCGAGCACACTAGTGTATGTGAAGTCTAACACAGTAGGGGGCAATACGCATGTAGGTGGTTTAATCCACCGAGAAAAATCCGAAAAGGATCCTAGAGAGATGTTTAATAAAGGTAATACACTTATTTCCAAATTAGATATGTATTTGTGGCGTTAACCAAACCAACATTATTAGGCTTAACTTAATCTGAAGTCTTTTTAAAGCCACAAAAGACAACAGAAGAAACTGAAAGTCAGTTTCATTAGTTTGTTTTAAAATGATTTCATTGAACCACAATTCAAGAGCAATGTCTGATTTCCTTAGTTAATTTTCAGTCAGTTTTATATATCATTACTTTTGTCAATTTTAAGTTATTTCAGTGGCCACTGGGGGTTTTTCTTTCTTTAACAAAAGGGTACCAACAATTTTGTCCATGTATGTATATGTTAGCTTTATAAATCAGTAATCAGTTCTTCTTCACTGCTCAAACACACTGCACACATGAAGTATCAGTTTTAGAGCAGTGAAGAAAAACTCATCTGAGGTGTATAACGGAACAAGCTAAACTTTGGCAAATTGGCAGTGTGTTACACGTGGGATTTTGCTGCTGCAGGGAGCATTTGGAGCCCCACTATAGTATGCCATCTAATTCAAAATGGGGGCACTGTAGATTGAGGAAAGCACAGATGACTAAAGTTGTGTGCCTTGTATTCCAGCAGATGGTGATATTTCAATATGAAGTTCACATGCCAGTTTAGGATCTAATTCATCCAGGTCATGGTTACGCATTTCTTTGTCAAAAAGGCAGCTGGACTTGCTTGAGGTTCTTGAAGATGTTTCACCTCTCCTCCAAAAGGCTTCTTCAATTCTAATGGGACTGGGGCCAGAGTTGGAATTTATAGTATCTGTTGACCAGCCACATGTTAATGAACTGGGTGGTCACCTGAGAGTCGTTCACTGCTCAGTCAGTTGAGTGGTTGGCATAGTTGTTGACCTGGCTTCACCAGAAAGCGTGTCCTTCTGGGTCTCTCTCAGTTTGCCATGCGTGCATGATGTTGGTGCCAGTGAACCAGCGTGAGAGAGTTGTTTAAACAGCTGTCGAAAGGAATCCAAGGCTGTATTATATGTAGGGGACAAGAATTCTGCCGCCTCTGTTCAGAGATGGCTTCTCCATCTTTACAAAGATGGCCTCCTTGACACCTCTCTCAAACCAGCGATCTTCTCTGGCCCGTATCCTAACATTGCTGTTCTCAAAGGATTGTCCTCTATCCTTCAGATACACTATATTGCCAAAAGTATTTACTCACCCATCCAAATAATTGAAATCAGGTGTTCTAATCACTTCCATGGCCACAGGTGTATTAAATCAAGACCCTAGACATGCAGACTGTTTCTACAAACATTTATTAAAGAATGGGTCACTCTCAGGAGTTCAGTGAATTCCAGCATGGTAATGTGATGGGATGTCACCTGTGCAACAAGTTCAGTCATTAAATTTCCTTGCTCCTAAATATTCCACAGTCAACTGTCAGCAGAGGTGTCAAGTACAAGTACTTTGTTACCTTACTTAAGTAGAAATTTTGGGTATCTATACTTTACTGGTGTAATTTTTTTTCAGCCTACTTTTTACTTCTAGTCCTTACATTTTCAAGCAATTATCTGTACTTTCTACTCCTTAGATTTTAAAAATAGCCTCGTTACTCCTATTTCATTTCAGCTTGTTTTCAATCCAGCTTGTCATTGTTCAAAAAAACACCAAAAAAAACACAAAAACCTATCCAGATAAATTGTGCATAGAGTGAATTTGATTGTGGCTGGACGAGAAGTATAAACATAATACCATTCCGACACCCTGTTGGTTTGTACGCGATCCATCGCATCTGCGCACAACACAAATCACGTCACACTTCAGCAAGGAAATAGCAGACGTATGTAGCCTGGCAGAGACTCAAGAGAACTTGAGCGACATGTCCCAACCAAGCAAGCAAGGAGGTTGATGGTACACATATATGGGTCTTGAATGTATTTGCACTGTACTAAAATGCGTTTATTTTCAATGGGCATAAATGTGGCTGAAACAGGTGCACCCCAAATTTTTCAACAAAAACATTTTAATATAACATTATAGTCATTATGGCCTTTAGAAAAATGTTTTTTGGGGAGGTGGGGTAGTGCACTACAGGCCCCTGTGGTGCAGCCTAAGCTTTTGTCCCTAATGGCATTTTGTCCCCTTACATTACTTTTACTTTTATACTTTAAGAAGTTTTGAAACCAGTACTTTTACACTTTTACTTGAGTTAAAAGCTTGAATTGATACTTCAACTTCTACAGAAGTCTTTTTAAACCCTAGTATCTATACTTCTACCTGAGTAATGAATGTGAATACTTTTGACACTTCTGACTCTCAGTGGTATTATAACAAAGTGGAAGTGATTGGGAACTCAGCCACAAAGTGGTAGGCCACATAAAATGACGAAGTGGGGTCAGCGAATGCTGAGGCGCATAGTGCGCAGAGGTTGCCAACTTTCTGCAGAATCAATCGCCACAGACCTCCAAACTTCATGTGGCCTTCAGATTAGCTCAAGAACAGTGAGTAGAGAGCTTCATGGAATGGGTTTCCATGGCCGAGCAGCTGCATCCAAGCCATATATCACCAAGTGCAATGCAAAGCGCTGGATGCAGTGGAGTAAAGCACGCCGCCACTAGACTGGAACAATGGAGACGCGTTCTCTGGAGTGACAAATTGTACTTCTCCATCTGGAAATCTGATGGACAAGTCTGGGTTTGACGGTTATCAGGAGAACAGTACTTGTCTGACTGCATTGTGCCAAGTGTAAAGTTTGGTGGTGGTGTGGGGTTGTTTTCCAGGAACTTGGCTTGGCCCCTTAGTTCCAGTGAAAGGAACTCTGAATGCTTCAGCATACCAAGAGATTTTGGACAATTCCAACTTTGTGGCAACAGTTTGGGGATGGCCCCTTCCTGTTCCAACATGACTGTGCACCAGTGCACAAAGCAAGGTCCATAAAGACATGGATGAGAGA
Organism: Cheilinus undulatus; assembly: GCF_018320785.1. Taxonomy (NCBI): domain Eukaryota; kingdom Metazoa; phylum Chordata; class Actinopteri; order Labriformes; family Labridae; genus Cheilinus; species Cheilinus undulatus. The sequence continues at coordinate 37,507,663 of NC_054871.1, forward strand.
GTTTGGTGTGTAGATGAACTTGACTGGCCTGCACAGAGTCCTGACCTCAACCTGACAGAACACCTTTGGGATGAATTACAGTGGAGACTGAGAGCCAGGCCTTCTCGTCCAACATCAGTGTGTGAACTCACAAATGGAAGAACGGTCAAAAATTCCCATAAACACACTCCTAAACCTTGTGGAAAGCCTTCCCAGAAGAGCTGAAGCTGTTATAGCTGCAAAGGGTGAATGGACATCATATTAAACCCTATGGATTAAGAATGGGATGTCACTTAAGTTTATATGCGAGTCAAGGCAGCTGAGCGAATACTTTTGGCAATATAGCGTATTAAGTAAACAGCCAAATCCTGACTAGTCCTGAGTTGGGCCATGCGTTTGTAATGTTAGAGTCCCGGCATTCTTCAGTGCATTTAATGGCGTACATCACATTACTCTGTTGGTGCCTGGGTATTTTGTCCTTAGGTGAACCAGCTTCTGTCTCAGTGTGTTGCCAGGTTTAAAGTGTACTGGGATGTTGTGTTTCTGGAAGATCCTCCTGAGTTTCTCAGATTCTCCAGACAAGTAGGGAATAGCAATGCTGTGACGCTTGCTCTTTTCTTCCTCCCTGATGGTATCCTGTTTCTTGGAGGTCTTGATGAAGGCCCTCTTAGGTTATCCACGTTTTAAGGGCATCCCTGTGATGTTGCTGTTCCTACGTCTTGCCTGATGTCTTCTCAGCCCTGTATCATAGAGTTCTGATAACACCCAGCTTGTGTTACAGCGGATGGTGGGAATCAAATAGTGGGTACTGGTCAGTGTGGGTTAGTTTCCAATGAATTAATTCACTGAGGCTTTTATCCTCCACAAAGTGCTGATGTATGAATGACCTTTGACTCTATTGAAATTGGTCTGTGTGTGCAATGGGGGTTGATGTTTTAATATTTCTCAGCAAAACTCACAATAATTAGGAAAAAGTTTGATAACAGGTACATGTTATCTGATTTATTAGAAACATCTCTGAGTAAGTGTTGGACTGACATGGAAGACACTTTTCTCTGGAGTAAACATCAGAGCACAAAGAGACTTCCTGTAGAGGATATTCGAAGAAATTTCATCAGAGATGCAAATCTGATGAATGATTTATTTTTTCAACCATCAAAGGTTGAGCTAATTTGTACTTTATTGATAAAACAGATAATGTGCTTGTAGTTCCCTCACTCATCATGAAGGAAACTCAGAAATCAAAGAAGCACTAAAATTTTATTTAGATATAAAAGCCTGCACTGTGTTTCCCTAATTGCAGTAATTTTATATTGAGGGAAACTTACAGTCACAGTTAAATGAGTTTACTAAAGCATTCATAGACTGAGAGTTTGGCAATAATATTCACCAGGTCTGAGGAAGTAGTGTGTGACCAGTAAAGTTGTTGAATTAATTGAAATTAATGATGTTTTACATGACAATATTGCCTCTAGCCACCTGTTAAGCCCATAATTCATTCAACAGATTTCTCACATTTTTACTAGTCAAGTTCACAGTTGCTAAAGCGTATTTTTTCAGAATGACTGGCTTAGCATCATAAAATAAAGGATCGATATAGACTCAGATATACAAAGATGGCGTTGCACATTAGTGCAGCAGCTCTTCACTCCTCTGTATGGTGTTTTTTTGTGTATGCTTGTCTGCGTTTGAGCTCTGTCGAACAAAGTTTATATACTAGTACAGCCGGCAGGAGCTGATAAACTACAGACTTCATGCACTTCATGATATGTGTCTGTTTGGATTGACTTGAGCGTATTTCTGAGTGTGTAGTTTGAGTGTTCTTTGTAATTTATTCCTGGGAGGGGCATGTGAAATTTTATTGTACATATGCAATGACAATAAAGGCTTCTACCTCTATCTCTATCTAGATGACCAAATCTAGTTTTCTGTAGCTTTTGTTCAGGTCCACACATGCGTGCATCCTCCAGTGCAAAAGTACTCAAGCCTTATTGTCAAATGTCAAATTTGTGTCAGCAAACACAACTTCTGTTTACATCACCCTCACCAAGTTACTGAATGGTAACAAGGTGAATGTGTTTCCTTGATGCTGACACACTTGTACTGTCAATCCTCCCTACGCACTCACAATTAAACTCAAGCAGGGAAACAAACAACTGTCAAGCCTATCTCCAGGTCGCTCTCTATCTCTCTCTGTCCTTTATAAAGAAGGCATATCATGAAAACCCACTTTTTCATATTTTTGCGCATACACATGTGGACAAAATTGCTGGTACTATGTTAAAGAAGAAAACCCCAAAAGGGTCGCTGGAATAACTTGAAACTGACGAAAGTGATAATAAATTTAAAAAATTAACTAATGAAAATCAGACACTGCTTTTGAATTATGGTTCAACACAATCATTTTAAACATCAAACTAATGATACTGGCCCGGACAAAATTGATGGTACCCCTAGAAAGAACTGAAAATAATTGTACCATAGGGAAATGTAAACTAAGATGTGTCCTGTAATAAGCATCACAGGTGTCTTCAAACTTGTCATCAGTCAGTCTGCCTACTTAAAGGGTGAAAAGTAGTCAATGTGCTGTTTGGTATCATGGTGTGTACCACACTGAACATGGACCACAGAAAGCTAAGGAGACAAGCATGTTAAAGGTAAAGGCTATAAGACCATCTCCAAGCAGCTTGATGTTCCTGTGACTACGGCTGCACATATTATTCAGAAGTATAAGGTCCACGGGACTATAGCCAACTACCCTGGATGTGGCTGCAAGAGGAAAATTGATGACAAAGAGACGGACAATACAAACGGTAACCACAGAGCCCAGAACAACTTGCAAAGAGATTAGAGGCAAACTCCAAGGTCAAGGTACATCAGTGTCAGAACACACTATCCGTCTCTGTTTAAGACAAAGTGGACTTAATGGAAGACAACAGAGGAAGACTCCACTGCTGAAAGCAAATTATAACTCCAACAGGATAATGACCCAAAACACACAGCTAAAAGCACCTCAGTTATTTTAAGAATTGAGGAAAGATCATTTCTTTTCACTTGTAACTTTGTTAAGCTTTTTTCAACCTGCAAAAGTTTACCATGAATACAATAAACTCATTATTAAATTCAATGGACTGTTTTTGTTCTGAGTATGTTCCTCCTCATATGTGTACTTTCTCTTATCAGGTTAACCAAAGTCAAACCCAATTAAACTGCAGAAGTTGAAAGTTGTTTTTATTTCATCCTTTTGCTTGTAGCATTCTACTGCATTTCCTCTCTGACCTTCAGCGAACTGGAAATTCAAATTCAAACACCACACAGGTCAATCTTTGGAAACTTCCACTGTGTTCAGTTAAAAGAGGTACTGGGTAAGTGCAGAGAGAGAGTTATATTACAGTGATGAATCAGACATCTGTACCTGGACACGACAAGCGGGAGAATCAGCATCTTCAGCATCCTCATCAGCAGCTCTCCAGGAAACTGGAAGTACTTTACTTCCTGTCAGAGAGATAGACAAAAATGTTAGTCACAGGTAGTTTAAAACCACAAACCGCTGCAAACTAAAAGAGCTGCTCATAAACTTCTGCGATGAACAATTTACCATCCCAGCATTAGAAATCAACACTTGACCACTGAGAAGGCTGAGTTTAACAAATACCTCCCATTACTCATACTGACAGCTAATGGAGAAATGATCTCCAGATGCCATCAGCACCTCTTCTTAAAATGTAAGTCAATCAGCCAGTTTTACCATTTTTACAGGTGCTGTCAGGACAGGGGGCAGTGGCACAATTATGTCACAAGAGGTTTCCTGGTTCATATCCTGGTCAGACAGAGCCTTTCTTTGTGGAGTTTGCATGTTCTTCCCATGCATGTGTGAGTTCTCTGACTTCCTCCCACAGCCCAAAAAATATGCTTGTTAGGTAAACCAGTAACACCGACTTGCCCACACGTGAGAAGTGAGAGCATCTGGTTGTTTGTCTCTACTCTTCAATCCTGGTATTTACTGCCGACCAGTAACTGCTGACCAGTCCATTACCGCCAACCTCTTCACTGATGTCAGCTGGGATTGGCTTCTGCATCCCCAAATGGGATAAGTGGTATAGATAATGGATGGATATGCCCAACTCTGAAACTGATGAAAGCTACAGTTGAAAACGTGTAGGGACTTGCAGTGTGCATCTGAGGTTGTTCTGCGTTCTGTGTTCAGCTCATCAGTTGCCTCAGCTGCAGCTAATTGTTGGGCAATCAGGATCTCCTTTTTACCACCTTGGGTTGAAGGTTCAGTTGTCAGAGTATTCCTTCTGCCACTGAGTAACCTGACTCTCAACTACAACTTGTGCTCTCTCTTGTGATTTCATCTGTGATTTTTGTGAAGTTCTGATTTCCTAATACTTTGTATTTTTTTCTAGCAGTGCCTCCAACACCCTGCCAGTTCATCTGCCTGCCACCAGCCAGCCAACTCACCTTTGTTTGCACTATTGTTAATAAACTCCTTCACCTTCTACCTTGGCTTCATGGCTGGAATGATGAGGATGAACCTGCGTTTGGACTATCAAGGAGATATTTAATCTATTAGAAAATCTCATAGCCTGTGGGCTCTATCACTGACTTCAGTACCATAGATTAGTGAAATCCTGTCAGTCTCCATGCTGACAGAGAGCTGAGAGGCTGCTGGAGGTGTCTGAACTTTGTGCAGAGTGTTAAGCAGTGAGTAAGTTACACAAACTGTAGGCATGTTCTCATAAATGGTGGCTTTAACTTTAGATTTGAAAACAGTTTTTTTATTATTGATTTATTTCACACATCTGCGTGTGGCTGCTTGAATGAATCGTTGGCACACAGGGGCTGAGCCTTTACATCGTGATTTTTTAGGAGACAGTTTTCTCTTTATTTTCTATTCACCTTATCTCAAAATAAGTGACTGCCTGCAGATTAAATAAAACTGAGAGCAGCTGGTGAGCGCTCTCTAGAAGGCTATTTATGAGATCACACAGCAAACTTTAGAAAGTGATCAGAAGTTTGGCTTATTTTATGATGCTTAGCCTCATTAAAGTCCATTACATGGGTTTTTTCAGTACTGTTATTAACACAGGAGCTAATAAATAACAATTAACCTAAATAGAGTCTGTTAATTTTATCACAATTATTATTATTAAAGTCTGACAGAGCCGTTGCACCTGGTTGAGGAGGACGTGATTGTCCCATCAAGTTGTCCTTTCTTGTTTCATAATTATAACTCATTAATTTGAATGCAGTGTTTGTAAGTCTGGACGTAAGACTAGAACGGCTACAGGACTACAGTTGTGCCGGTGCAGATGCTGCATATAGTAATGATGAGACATCCTGTTGAGGTGTGGCTCCACAGTTCAATCTTTTAACAACTTGTTATAGACTATGATCCTCAAACTATGTCTTAATATTTAAAGTATTCTTAGAACAGTGAATGATATCTTTAATGGCACTGTTCATATTTGTTTGCTTGAGGACAGAGATTGTGCTTCACTGTCCCTAAGTAAAAAAAATGACTTGATGAGTAAACGTTGTGCTAGTGTGTTCATCTTTCTCTCAATGCCATTAGGAAATGCAAAACCTTAAAGATTGTTCTTGTTGTTAAGTAATACTCGTGAAAGGATTATTTATAAATACAACACTACAAATAAAGTCATATGAATTGAAATATATTGCAAATATTAAAGAGAAAAGTAAAGATGGATTGTAAAACAGTATAACAGAATTTTTATGACCCTGTCTGTCACAATGACACACAGCAAAAAAGTCAAGAGCAACCTCTAAACCAAAACTTTGAATTTTTGAGATATAAATGTAAACGTATGGTTTAAAAACTTTCAATGTCAGAACTGAAAACTTTATAAACTTAGAAATTTCAAGTTTTTTCTTGTTAATTTACAACATTTAAACTCTGAAATTTTGAGTTTGTTTTCTTGCAAAAATACAATTTTCTAATCTAAGACATTTCTCTTTTTCCTAAAAACTGTCACTTTTTTGCTTAAAAATTAACATACCCCCGTTTTTATTATTTTCTTTTAGGGTGATAGTAATATGCCTTTGTACATTATATTTCAAATCATTTTTATTTTTCATAAAAAATGAACATGTATATGTACAGCCAATCCTGACAAGGTCAGAGCAGACAGCCCTCCTCCCCCATGGGGGTCTCGAACCCCATATTTTTAGTCAATAATGAACTTTAACTATACATTTTATGACTAAAGGCTGTCAGCTCTTTAAGAAGATCCATCATTTAAAAAACCCCTGCATTCTTTAAACCATTTACTTGCCTCTGACCTCCTTACATTCCAGACACAAAAGATGTTTCAATCATTGGACAGCAGCTTGAATATGTGAAGACTAAAAACATGAATAAAGAATCACAGAGAGATTTCATTCTTTTTCAGTGACTGCCTTGAGACATGTAGTAACAAAAGCAAGAAGCAGGCTGTAATTTAAAAAGAATGTGCAGGAACAAGGCTTTGTTAGAATGGTGGCCAAATGAGAGAAGTACCTCTACTTTCACTAAGAGGAGAGCAAGGTTTTACCTTTTCTCCATTAGTCACCCCATGATTAGAATTTCTCTTTGCAACAGAAAAGAAATGACAAAAGTTGTATAATTTTTTGAACTCAACAGTCTGAAATAAGTTAATACAGTCCTTGAGGGACAATATTGCTGTACTGCAATGGACCAGATGACATGTTCAACGGGGGGGGGGGGGGGGGGGTTTAATGGGCTTAAGCCCTGGAGGTTTTTCTTGAAAGCCCCAAACCTTTTTGTTTGGTGATTGTATGTGAATTGGGGTTGAAGTGAGCGCTCTTGTCATCAATATGTAATCTTTGGTCAACGCCAAGGCCGCAGTAGCTCAACTAATGTTGTAGGGAGAAAAAATCTTCTAACGTATGATTTAGTAGACAGCCAACATTCAGCACATTAATCTAGCCTGAGTCTACAGCTCAGTCGCGTCGTGTCTGCTTGTATCTGTGTCGTCTCTCACTCCTATAAAAAGCTAAAAACACAGACACGTCTGTCACATCAATCAGTTGGATTATTGAGCTGTAGTTGATAAAATCATCCTCCACATTTCAGCCAACACTCATTTAAAGTTTTCCTCTGACTTCTGACCATTTCTGCTAAACTGTGATCTGATCCTGTCAGCTATGGGTCTGCTCAGTGATGCTAAAGACCCTGTCACAGAAGTGCTGTACATTCCAGTGATGTTAAATACAGAGTCTCACTTGTTTTGGAAAAGAATATCTCTCTAACAACAGCAAAAGATGACTTTTTTGTCATTTTGAACATCTCCTGTGCATATACTTTAACATTTGGTTATGGCTGTGTTTAAAACATTTCAGTCAGAATTGTGTTGACCAAAAGATGATCTAAAAGAGAGAAGATCAATACACATAATTTAGCCTGGGTAGACTCATTATTGTGTGTCTGCTGAAGCGTGAGCTGACTATGAACTGGATTATTCATGACATCCTCATCTCTTTTCAGACAGAATGCACCTTATTTATTTTTTAAAGTACTGACTATAGTCTCACTGGATTTGGTTTCATTTTGCTGTAGCTCATTTTGACAGCAAATCATCTTCAAACTGCAAACAAGTTGTAAAAGCAACATCCTTACAAAACCAGCAACACTGATACTCACTCAGCCCCTCCTGTACCCTCCTACACCCAGTGCAAGGCAGTACATACAAAAAAACTATCTCAATTTTAATACATTCAGGTAGAGTAAACAGAGGCTCTGAGAGAGAGAAAAAAGGGGGTGGTTAAAACTTAATGATTCTGATTCTTAAACAGCTCCCATTAAGGGGAGAGGAGATTAAACTTGCAGAAATCATTTAGCCTGGGTAGACTCATTACGATGCTTCTGTAGGCTGGAGAAGTTGGTGATTATTTCAGAAAACAGACAAATCTGGAGTGCATGCTATTGTGAGAGAAAATGCTAAAATATGACAAAAGCAATGACTGACAGTGGTCTGACAAGTTATTGCTTTCCTCCCCCTTCAGCTGTCCATCCAGATCAGCCCCGTTGGCGTCTCTGATGTGGTTGAAATGAGCCCAAAAAAAGCTGGACACTTAAAAAATTCTCCCGATGACTACTCGCACTAGCAGGATGTGCAGATGCAGTCAGAAATGAGGTAGACTTGATCCACTTGGTAGTATCCACAGTATTCAGTAAATATATTATTTCAAACTTCAGTATCTGCATTGGCCCTGATTTTCACAAATATAAGGTGTATGTTCAAGGCTTTAAAGTTATAAAATTTGTTTTAATAGGCACATTAAGGTCTCCCAAATAAAATATGTGCATTCCATGAATACAAGTGGTTTAAATCAATGAAACTAGCATCTGCAAAGCAGGAAAAAATCTCACAGAGAGAATGCACCAGGACCACTTGTCCTAGGCTAAGCCCCTGATGTTGACAACACCTTGCTCCGCCCTCGTGTTCAACTGTATTGTATAGTTAAAGAAAATGGCTGTCAGGGCAGTTACTGAGTTCTTATTACTGTCTTTAGATTGTAAATAATAAACATGTTCTATTTGCAGAAATCATTCGAGGACAGCCAAGCACAGAGGCAGAGTTTGTCAACAGGCAAGACAGGCAGCTGCTTGGGGCCCCAGGCCACAAGGGGGCCTCCAATGGCTGACAAACTTTACTCCACAATAATGTCCTAAAATGTTGCAACTGCAGTGACCTACCCCATTAACCCCATCAACAACCAGTGGTCAAATTGCAATGACATCTTAGACTGATACCCCCCTAAAGGGGCCCCATGTCATCCCTGTCACACTGCTACGTGACCTACGCCCAATAACTTTGGTGAAGTGTGTCAATCAAAGTAACGTCAAAGTCAGCCATGCAGAATGAAGCGGAGCTACTTATCAGGGAGCAAGAAAAGAAAGAGAAGAAAGGAGAAAACAAGACAGCGGTAAGTGGAGCAGATATCGTAGCATACACTTAAACTAGCATTGGGTGTAAGGCTGGCTGTTAACTGTTTAATAGTTAGCCTTGTTAGCGGAGCGGGAGACGTTAGCCCGGGGTTCCCGCTCCGTCGGCTCTCCGTTACTGTGTGTTGACACACCCACATGCGACTGTCTTGTGAGCTTAGCCAACAACTAGCCAACAGAGGGAAGGTGAATATGTTTGTAAGGTACAATACTGAGATTTCACAAAAGTAACTAGGACACCGGTAATGGAGTGATTTGGACAGGAAAAAAACAGCAAACCCAAACAACAACTAATGAAAGCTGTGTCTTAGCTATCTCATACACTATTGATGCTTTGAAATTAAGATCTAGATTTTGACAGTGTGCTTTCTGCATGAAAGACTATCAACTTTGAAGCATATTACGTACTGAAATAAGTCTCAGACATCAAATCTAAGAACAAAGGTGAAGTGCTGGCTATTGTAGTAAAAACACACCAGAGCTGTAGCTATTTTTGGCTAATTGTATTCTGGATTACCTGTATTGCTGTATTGCGATATTTGCTGTATGTATTGTATTTTATTCAGCTGTAGTGTATTGTGGTTTTATAATAATATAAGCTGAATTCATCATACTGTAAATGTAAAAGCTCAGCTGGGGACAAGAGATGAAAAGTAGTCATAGCTATCAAGTCTTTTTGCAGCACTTAGTTTATTTATATTTATATTTATATTATTTATAAATATGTTTAATGCTTGTCAGGGGGGCTGCTTGGGAATTTTTGCCTGGGGCCCTAGCACACTCTAGAGTCACCACTGGCTGAGCAGGCATGAGAGGGATTGATCAGTGGTGAAAGTGGTCCCCCTTAGCGCCGTTTTCACAAGTTTTAAGAGTTCATCATTTTTTAGAGTTCAAAATTATGGACTGCAATGTTTATGATCAATTTGGATATTTGCAACTGAGAAATAGCAGTTATAACATATCTTATAAAATGGCAAATTTCAAGCTAAACGAACCTTGCAAAGCAGATTGATTTGCTAGACTCCACCTCTGTCATCAGGCAAATCCATCTTGGAAAGTTTAATCCACAACATTCGTGCTGAACTGAACACTGTTCAGACCAATCAGGGTCATTTGAGGAGGACAAGGTGCTAGCTAAGGGCAGGGTTTAGTTATGCTAGCTGTTTGCAATGGCTGCCTCCAATACGTCAACGAGCTTGGATGAATCCACAGCGGAAAGTTCATCAGAACTAGACCACACTTCTGTATGAAATAAAGAGTAAAAACAACACTGAAAGCTTATCATGATGGAAAAGATGTTTCTGCTCTGTGAGTGGTTGTATAATGGCTTCGAGTGAAGCGATTAGCTCAAACTTAGACACAGTAGCAGTTTTGTCAGAACTGGACAACAATTCTTTATTAAAACAAGAGCAAAGAGCTACACTGAAAGCTTTTAATGACAGAAAAGATGTTTTTGCTCTTCTCCCAGCCTGCTCCGGCATGGGTTTGCAATTGTAGCAGGTTGAGCTTGCTAGTGTATCCAAGGGCTGCTGCCGCAGTAACTGTTAGCTTTTAGCTTGGCTGTAGCTGTAGGAAAGTTACAGTTTAATTGAAACTGGACCACATTTTCTTTTAAAACAAGTACTAACAGTCACAACGAAAGCTTTTCTTGGCAGTGATGTTTTATACATGTCTCTCGAGCGCAGCTGTGCATACGTACAACTTCATTTTGTCTTGTTGCTCTGATTGGCCCCTCATGAATGTGACAAACAGAACATTCCTCCAATCACCTTTAGAAAAGTCCTGCCCTTCCCAAACGCTTTCTATGGGAGCTTTCCCAGATGAATTTGAAATATATATACAGTATATGCAATAGATTTATGAAACAGTCTATCTGACATATCAGGTTACAGCTAAACATCTTTTAAGATTCACCGGCTACTTTTTAAATAGTTGTATTTATTTCCTTGCTAATTTGCTAAATTATTATTTGTGTGTGTGTGTGTATTTTATGTATTTGGTATTTCCATGTTTATGATGAATAATTTTGTACTTAGGACGGGCCTTAATGATTGTGTTTATGAATGTCTAATGTCTGCAGCCATGTGTCTCTCCCTGTTTTCAACTAAATAAATTTGTTTTAATGAAAGTATTTGGTAATTTGGGATTTGTAAATAAAGAGAATCATGGGACCTGGGGCTAGTTAAGAACAACTGGTCTACAGAACATAATATCTATTACAAAGAGCATCTGAAAAGGTTCCTGTTTGCATGGGACAAGGTAAAGATAACAATGTTGGATGTCTATGATCTCCAGGCCCTAAAACAGGGCTGCTTTAAAAAACAGAGGCGTCTCTGTCAGTAAACACAGTTCATTGCTGCATTCACAAACACTTGGTGAAATGCTACCATGCCTGCTGGGCTCTGGCTCTTTTAAGATTGACTGGAGTGATCTTAAAGTCCTGTGGTCTGAATTTGAAACTCTGTTTAAATAATGGATGTGTATCCATCGGGGTAAAGAGGAGAGGTACGTTGTTCTCAGAGCTCAGTTAAGCCAACCTCCATGGTGGTATGGGGGTGCATTAGAACACATGACATGTGCAAATGTTGAATTATTTATACAGGTTTTGGAGACAGCGTCTTTTTCAGGGCAGCATGATATCAACTATCAAAACACAGTCTGCACATATTACCATGATACAGCTCTGTAATCATACTGGCCTGCCTACAGCCCTGACTTGTCACCCATTGAAAATAACTGGAGCAATATGAAACATCACATGACAATAAAGAGCATGAACTGCTTAACATTTAATATCACACCAAGCTAGGGCTGCACGGTGGCGCAGGGGTTAGTGATGTTGCCTCACAGCAAGAAGGTTCCTAGTTTGCTTCCCGTTCAGGGCCCTTCTGTGTGGAGTTTGCATGTTCTTCCCATGCATGCATGGGTTCTCTCCTGGTCCTCTGGCTTCCTCCCACCACCAAAGACATGCCTGTTAGGTTAATTGGTGACTCTAAACTGACTGCAGGTTTAAGTAGTCTCGTTGCTCGTCTCTTAGGCCCCGTCCACATGGAGACGAATTCAGTAGCATACGCAAAAGTTTTTTGTCTTATCAGCGTTTCATCCACATGGAAACAGCGTTTTAGGAGGTCATAAACGGTACTTTTTGAAACAAGGTCCCAGAGTGAACAAATCTGTAAACGCTTACCGTTTATCTCCATGTGGACAGCCAACAGCATCTTTCTTGAAACGATTACGTCACACATAGGCCACTTACCCGCATGCGCATATTGAACCAAAACAACAATGGCAGATTAAGGGGGTGTGTTCGTGCTGCAGAAGCGATTGAGCTTATCATGGCTTTACAGCAGAATCTGATGCTCTTATACCACCACAGACACCAGATGTTCTTAAATCCAATGCAGAGAACAACCAGGAGGGCAACTTAAAGAAGGTTTGTGTCAGTTTTCTCTGATCTTCTTCTCTCTTTTGGTGCATTTCCATGGCAGCAATATAGTGCCACGTACAGGCTTGGCATATATACTACAGCATTTCCAGTCATTTTCAGAGGTTCTGTGGTTATAGGGATATTTCCTGAAACAGTTCAGTATATACAGAAAACTTTTTCAAAACCAAATGGAAATATATCATTTTTGTCTCCTTGTGGACAAGGCCTAGATGTCATTGTCTCTGAATGACTGGGGACCAGTCCAGGGTGCACCCTGCCTCTTGCTCCATGACAGCTGGAATAGACTCCAGCCTAGCTATACAGCCCATGACTCAGCCGAGTGTATGATAGTTTCTGTCTGTAAGCTTGTGTTTGGAGCGTAGGCTATCTCCTGTTTGGCGTCATGGTTGAGTGAGCATGTTATGCAGGGGAAGTGAAGTAATGGGGGATGGGGACAGTGAGGAAAGGCAAACTGAAGAACAAATGACTGAACAGTTTTGGATTTTATAGAAAATCTGTACTTATTTTGGATTTTGTTATTGCACCAGTTTCGAACCGGCACACCCAGGAAGTCTTCTGAGTGGTTATCAAGGACAATTGGAGCAACAGTGTGGCGTGCAAATCGAGACAGACATACTAACACGCCACCAGTAACAGTCGTCTTATTATATTATACTCCTCTTTATAGTTAACAGAATGTCCCAGCCTTTTAGAAAAGCCTATATTTTAGGAAATGGGGTTTTATATTCTGTAGGTTCAGTTAAAGTTATTTGTTGAGTCTAGACTCTATAATTTAACCCATCTGCTGTCTAGGTGTAGAATCACTGTCAGGAACTCACACACACAGAACTCAATTAACCTTATAAAAACAGATTGGTTGGCCAGATTTCATGTCTGTCATCAGGCAAATCCATCTAAAAGTCGATGGCAATGGCTGCCAGTGGTGTTGCATTTAGCTCATATGTAGCTATAGCATAGCAGCAGTTTTATCAGACCTGGACCCCATTTCTTTATTAAATTAAGACCAAAGAGCTACACTGAAATCTTTTTATGTTTTTTGTTGTTTTTGTTTAAGTTTATCCACCAACAAGCTCAACCTTTTCTGAACTACAGCAGCGCTTGCTTGTCAGACTCAGGCTACTACCAGAGCTGTGCATGCCTACCTCATTTTGTCTTGTAGCTCTGATTGAGCATTTATGAATGTGATCAGAATGTTCGCCAAAATCCACTGCATAGAATTTTTTTGAAAAGTCCTTCCCTTACCAAAGACTTTGTATGGGAGGTTTCCCAGATGAGTGGTAAATATATTATGCAATGGATATGTGAAACAGTCTATCTGGTATGTCAGGTTATAGGATTTGGTACTAGACTGTCATTAATTCAAAATCCTATATGGTAGATGATGATGGCAGTTTAGTGTCAATTTATATTGTTGTTAGTGAGAAAAATCTATTTTGTGTCCTCCCTCTCTTACCTAGGACTATATACATATTAGTGAATTTTATAGCATAATGTTTACATTACAGAAATGTTTGTTCACTTTTTCAGTTTGGAAAGAAGATCAGCTTTTTGTTTTGTTTTCCCATGCAGCGAGATTTAAATTTGCTTTTATAATTCCTTGAAAGGATTTCCGTGTTTTTGCTTAATTAAAGCAAATCCTTATTAGATTTCTGTGTTACAGAACTTGGCTTTGCATCAGAAGTGAGACTGAAGCTGGGTTAATGCGGGAGTGATTGATCTGCATGGGCAGTTGGTGTTTTCTCCTCCATTTATCTTTTATTCAGCCACTTTGTTGGTGTAAGTTGATATGGCCTTATTGTGAGGAAACACTCACTTATCTGAAAAGTAACATATTGACCACCTCATGTGTGCTATTTCAATGTTTAACTGAAGTTTAACCTCTACTTACGACTGAAGGAAACATCTGGCTGTTAAGCAGCTAAATGTTTCAAACCATGCTGCAATATTTCTTCTGTCTGGTTAAAATCATTCTGATTGGGAATGCTTCATGAAGTGTTTACATACATGACAAAGTCATATGCAACAAAAACTGTGTCTAAAAATTGGATAACAATATAAGAAATGTTCCCCACTGTTGTGAGGACTTTGAATATTCCACCATCTAAAGTCCATAATATCATCAAAAGATTCAAAGAATCTGGAGAAATCTGTACACACAGAGAAAAAGTCCGAAGGTACAGTCCCTATTAAAATAATCACCCCCTTGTTTTACTCTTTTATTGGTTTTATAAATCAATCACAGCCAGTATAGTATTTGACAAAAAACCCACAAAAACCTCTTGAATGTCAAAGTGAAAATAAATTTCTACAGATGCCAAGCTCCAGAAGAGCTGTCTTCTCTGGACCATTGCTCATTTCAAATGGACTGAGGCAAAATGGAAAACTGTTTTATGGTCAGATAAACATGGGCAGCTTACACATCTGGAAAGGCACTATCAATGCTGAAATGCAGATAGAGGTTTTAGAGCCACATATGCTCCCATCCAGACAAATTCTCTTTCAGGGATGGCCTTGCATATTTCAGCAAGACAGTGCTAAACCACATGCTACATCCATCACTACAGCATTCCTTTGGCCTGCCTGCATTCTAGACCTTCCACCGATAGAAAACATTTGGCTCATCTTAAAATGAAAAATCCTATATCAGACAACAATGGGACAACAGTCCTCCCACAAAAACTCCAGCATCTGGTCTCTTCAGTTCCCAGATGTTTGCAGACTGTTGTAAAAAGAAGAGGGAATGCTAAACAATGACAAACATAGCCCTGTCCCTACTTTTGTGAGATGTATTGCTACAAAGAAATTCAAGATGAGCAAATATTTTTCATGAAATAGTAAAATGTCCCAGTTTTAACATCTGATATGATTTTTATGTTCGATTGTGAATAAATTATGGATTTATGAGATTTGACAATCATTGTATTCTGCTTGAGTTACATTTTACACAGCGCCCCAACTTTTTTGAGCTGGAGTTGTGTTTATTGTTCCTTCATGGAAAGTGTTAGCCTCTTTTAAAGCAGAACAGGTCATTTTTGCATTAGGGATGGACCCACAGAACTAAACTGTTGGCTATTATATCTGACTTTGTATCAAAGCCATGATATGCTTGGCAAAAACCACAACAGCAGAAAAGACAAAAAACTGAGGCAGCTTTCTAGGGGAAAAAAAAAACAATGATAACACAACTTTTAGCTCCAAAAGAACGTTAGCCAGAAGCTAGTGCCAACCCTACCGACCCAACTCATGTGTTTATGAAGTAATCACATCATTGGGCTTTTTAGGGGTCCAGCAATTTTTGCAGTTTTTGGTTCTAGTTAGTGGAAGAGTATGTATCTCATTTGTACTAAAAGTAAAGAGTTGGGTACGTACAACATGTGCAGAGCTGTAAAGCTGTTGATGTTTTCTTTGTTCAACATGCAACTAGTTTACTGCTAGCTTGTTCACAAGGCTAATTAGAAGAAGATTCATGGTTACTAGGGTCATATTGCTTCTCACTGTAGCAAAGCTGGACATACTCTCATCATAAAGTACCTCAACCCTGTGAATGAATGATTGGACAAGGATTTAATTTCAACCAAATTGCCTGATCAGGCTACAACCGTAAAGCTTAGCTTTACAATGCATATAAATGTACTTTTTGATTTTGAAACACTTGCAGTCTCTTTTGTGGAATCAAGATCAGATGTTTATCCCAGCCACAGGCAATTATTGCTCAATCGTCTGTGTGGTTTGCCAGTGACTTGTACAAGGGGGAGCTCATGTATTCTGGCAGAAGTTTGTTCTTAATCTTCCTAAGAAGATAGTACAAAACAAATATATAGAACACTTACAGGTAAATCTAGCCTGAAACACCTGAGAGAGAAAAATGTCACAGATGAAGCTCCAGTGACATTTTTTAAAGGCTTGTGAGTTGTCGGTGACTGTTTGGCAGGAGTTTGCAGATCTCACAGGCTTTATGTGTGTTTGTTTCAGTGTTCACTGGGTTTAACACTGGCTGGCATCCAGAGCAACAGTGGACAGCTGTTCCCTACTGGCCTTGCTGTTTCATCCAGCCTGGCCTCATATCCCAGCTCTGTCAAAAAGAACTTGGCCATGTATCAAGAGTTTGAAAAAGCTTCTTTTCTCCCAAGTCATCTCTGCGTTCACAGCGTGGTTTCATAAATCTGCCACAGGAGTCGGTGTTTAAGCATCCTGCAGTAAGTGTAATTGTCTCTGACACACTTGTCAGCAGCGTATGTGGAGATGGTTGACATATTCAGTGAGCATATCAAAGCTTTTTGTGTGGTCTGTAATGGTAGAAAGAGGGAAGAAATATGGTGTGAGGGCCCCTTTTTGGCTTGAATGCTGATCTGTTTCTGGGTTCTCTGTATGTAGGTTAATACGTTAATATTGTAAAATGTTTTGAACAACACAAAATCTTTCAAAATCAACACACTGGGCCAGCATCAAATGTGTCCCTAAATCAGATACAGGTAAAATCTTTTGTAAAGGACAAACAGCCAGGTCAGAATGAACTCTGAAGTAACTTATGCTTCTGCTTCTGATATGCAGGTCCATGTAGCCCTGAGCTCAGAGGCCTGTGCCAAAGCCCTTGTGCACCTCCTGAAAAATGTAACTATGCACTGAAATGGCACAGAAAAGAAGCCCTGTGATTGGTGTATAGTTAGCAACAAATTACCTGCATATAGGTATACAAGACTTCTAGTATTGCTGTCAACACTGCATAAGAGACCAAGAATCTGGTAAAATAGAAACTCTGCAAAGAAACAAGGAAGTATTTGTATCTTTTCACTTCCTTTTTAACGTAACAAATACTGTAACATTCCAATAGTCAGGCAGACAAAATCTCCCAAACATCAGCATTGGGGTTCTTAAATGCATGAAAAGATCCGAGGCATGCGGTATGTTTCTACAGAAGCATCAAACTCCCTTTTAAGCATCACGACACTCAGTCATCCCTAAATGTCTCATGGATCTTAGTGAAAGAGCCTTCTAGTGTGCACCGGTGGAAGATAAAACATAATCAAGTGCCCAGAGTGCCCTCTAAGTGGACAATTAGTTAAATTCTTTTCCTGTGCAAGTAACCCTAGTGGGCTTAGATATTAAGCTAGGAGCGAAGAGTGCTAAGAGATTTCCTCAAATATTATCTTTTACGCTGTAATTACTACTAACACGTTACATTGTACAGCATCACCCACTCACTGTTTCCACAGTATTAGATTCCCTGCCCTGTGAATTTCAGCTTTCTTGCTTTTATTTTGAATGCAAAGAAACATGTGAAGTGATTTGTACTAATGGTCCTCTGGTGGTCGTGAGCTGTATTTTGCCTCTGTGTTAACATAAGTCAGAGCACAACATTTAAAACATGGATATGGATAATATTTAGGTTCAACAAAGACTACTTCACTTCCTGTTTGGATAAAACCCTGCTTTTATTTTGAATGAAAATAATTATGTGATCTATCTATGACTAACAATCTCAGACACCTCCAGACCAGTCCCTTACTTCCAGTTTCCACATACAACAGCTGCGCCACTCTGCTTTGTTGGTGATACACTGCATGCCTATTTTCATTAAGTCGCTACCAAACTGCATCAGTCCACGTTGAGCAGTTTGATCCAAACAGCCAGAAAAACATGCAAAGTATCTGGTCAACTTTAAAATACAATGTATGGGGGAGGCCAGGGGGCCAGATCAGGCCCCCCACAGCTTCCCATCCAGCCCCCAGAAGATTATTAGATACAAAAAATGTGATGAAAATGTGTTATGGTATTTACGATGTCTTTTCATTTTCAAAAATCCCACCTGTTAACCATTATTAGTAAATAAGATGCATGATAAACACACACTCATCAGTCCACTCTTGATTAGAACTGCTGTTTACAGTGTCAACCTACCAGTTACCCTGCCTAGATATCAAAAACAAAAGACCTGTTTCTTGCATGTGTTTTTCACCAATCAAGATTGCACATATTTAACTGAAACCCAGCGATACGCAATATGACATCCCTAGAAATATGAGGCAAAAACATCTCAATCGCCCCCTTGTGGCTGGCTTCAGTATAGGCGATAGGGACTGAATTTAGTGCTAATGTCTAAAAATAAGGTACATTTCAAAGAAAATCAAAACATCTCAATAGATCTTATTTACTTAATTAACAGTCTGCCCCCCACAATGTCTACCAAGAAAAAATTCTGGCCCTTGTGTAAATGTAGTTGGTGAGCCCTGTTGTAAATCATCACTATGAAGTATGGCTGTTAAATAATGAGAATGCGCTCATGAGGATAAAACCATGTGGTTCACAGTCACACCAAGTGTAACAGATATGCAAATAAGACTGCTGTAAGTTTCCAATAAGTGACGTCTTTAGTTCACTTGTAGCTATTGATTGAAGTGCATGTGTTTTTGCTGAGATATCAGAAATTGTCTTTATTTTTGAAATAAATTTTGAAAGAAACAGTTTGGCAAATTTTGCATGAAAATTTGAACATAAGTGTGCCAAAGTTGTCCTAAAACCTCTGACTCCTGACCAACAGGAAAAATGCAAGCAAATTCGTGGAGACATTTTGAAGCAAATTGAAGGTGTGATTCCAAGTGATGAAACTTGGATCTTTCAATATTATCCTCGGACAAAACAGCAGTCAGGGCATCAGAAAACACAATCGTCACCAAGAATAAAGAAAAAACTACAAAGCAAGTCCGAAGCATGGCCATGTTAATTGTTCTGTTGACAAACCCTCCAAACTCCCCTGGATCACTGATTATCTCAAGCAGTAGTACGTGTGCTGTTCACAGTAACCTGGGAAACTGTGAGACCTATGTAGGACTCCTGGTGTTTATATCCCTTCCATAATATTTTTGATTCAGACACAAAATGCAATATTTTAAAGCTTTGGCACTAGTGATGGGTAGTTCAGCTCTTTTCAGAGAGCCGGCTCTTTTGGCTCTCTGAAAAGAAGAGCCGGCTCTTTCGACTCCTGAACGGCTCTTTATTTGTGATCTTTTGTAGCCCTATATTTTACCTTAATTTCGCAAAAAATAATGGTTAAGGTGTTGAAAACCCTTTTGAATTCAGTGTTTTTATGAGAAGCCTTATAATTGCCTAATTTTGTACATTTATTCTGTTACAAACCCATTCTTAGGTGTAGCATTTAAATTCCACAGGTTATGGTTAGAATTAATGCCAAGTGGATGTAGACGGGTTTGCACATGCGCAGTACAAATCAGGTTTCCGGGACGGATCAGGTAGTGACATAGCGGCCTGGAGGAACTAAATGCAGATATGAAAAGACTTGATCATTGTTGATTTGGATGTGATTTACATTAGGATATGTGACATCAAATTTATGTTTTGTTCTTTTACTCTGGTTTTCTGGTCATATAACTTTTGATACATGCATCTGACATCCTTGTAGCACACATATTTTGATAGTCCAGGTTGTCCTGACAAAATATAGGTCTATAACTTGATTGTGCTTAAAATGTGTTGAGATTTTTTTGCATAGAAAATTCAGGAGGACCAAATATGGCAAAAAACTTTCTGGGGTTCCAAGAGTTCAGGGAATAATTTTGGAGCAATGGGTTCCAGAAGGGTCAATGATGAAATAACACAATCACAAACAGGTTCTGGAAAAAAATGCAAAAAAAAAAAAAAAAGTCACTAGAAAGGGACCACAATTGTGGAAAAAATGTTTCATTCTTTAAAATGAAGTGCCAGCTCACACTGTGCTCTCTGTAAATCCGTTTCTGACTCAAAAACAGATCATATTGCTTGATCATCCGCCCTATTTGCCTGATCTAGCACTGTGTAACTTTTTCTTTTTTCCTAAGATCAAATCTGTGCTTAAAGGAACACGTTTTCAGCCAGAAGTTAAGAAAAGAAAGATGTTCTGAGACAACTGTCTGGAGAAGACCTACTGCACTGCTTTGATCAGTGGAAGACCTGAATGCAGCGGTGTGTTGATGCAGAAGGGGAAAGACATTGAAAAATGTTCATTGTCCTTGTCTCATCCTGCAGCACAAACGAAAGGTCATCAGGAGGTCAGTGGGTCACAGAGCTACAGCAGTGCCATTGACAAGGAAATGTTAAATGTTCAGGTGAAAAAGCCACCAAATTTTACATGAAACCACACAACCTTAGTAGCGCACATCAATCATTAAACTTGTTAATATACTCACACATGGCAGTAGAAATAAAATCATTGAATCATGTCAAAATGAATGGCACATCAACTCCGAAAAGGCAAACTAATCAGCAGATGACATAATACTCCTGTGAGAATGAAGGTTCATGATCTCTGCCCTCCTGTCTCAAACTGATCAAGCTATGAAAGGAACCCGTCCAAAAATCTATTTCACACCATCAATGACGGGTCATGTGTGCAAAATAGAAAAGGTCATTGCTTCTGTTTGTGTGAGGGCTGAAACACAGGGTCATCTGTCTAAATTACAGCCAGCCTTCAAAATGTTGTCATCCTTTAATGAATTCTGTCAGTGATGTAGAATTTCGGTTAATGTGACCTCTGATCCATACACATGCACACATCACTGACACAGCAGTGGGAGTTAATTGGGGTTAAGCGTCTTGCCAAAGGACTGCAGGAGAAGGGAATCAAATCCACAACCTTCCAGGTGCAAGGAGCCACAGTCTGAGAAATACAATGTTTATAGCTTCTGCCTTATAAACAAAAAAGGATTGCTAAAATTCCATGAAAGCAGTACTGTGCTGAGCTTGGACTACAATGTCTCAAAATTAATTTGTAACTTTTCTATGTGAGCTTTAAAAAACCAAAGCCTTAGCAGGCTAGATAAAGGAGCCGGGCCTTCAGCTTCAAGCAACAAAAAACACAAATAAAAGACCAAAAGAGTTCCTTGATGCTTTAAAGGGCCTTTGAAGTAAACCTGGTATTACTTTTGAATTCTATTACCTGTTTGAGAGAGAGAGAGATCTGTTTTCTTGAAATCTTGTTTTTGTTACTTTACTTTTTTGTCTACCCTCATCAAGGTTCATTTTTAGTGAACATCCGCTGCCATCAATTACATATATATAAAAGAATTTTAAATAACCTCTATAGTTTCCCTTCAAGTACAAATATCAGTGAACAAAGGCAGAAAATTGCCTTTTTATGACAGCAGAGTACATAATAACCCACAAGTGGGGAAGTGGCCAGAACACCGTCCAGTTCCTATCTTGAGGACGGAGAAAACAGCCATAAAATCACATAAAAGTCTCAAATCTGTGGTGCAGTTTGGTATTTAGAGGGTGTGTTAGAAAGAGGGGCAGCTCACAGCAGAGCTTGTTCCATTTACACTCGCTCTAAATTTTAATATCAGATCATTTTATGATGTTTTTAGAGAGCTTTTTTTATTTTTTTGTTTACAATCTCTATCGCACTACTATAACTTACATTAGTGCCACTAAAATGTACCTGCTTCAGTCCCCTACCAGCATATTTCATACTTTCCCTCTGTGTGTTCTGTGCTTTCAGAGGCACAATGAAAGAAATGTAAGGACTTTAAAGAGCTGGAGTTCAGTCTATTAAAGAAGAAAAAACTCAAATCTGCCTTGAGGTAAGAGCCCACATACGCGCTTGGTTCTGAAAGGGAAAGAGAGCGGATGCTGTAATTGGTTTGATTTATTATTCTTCCAAAACTCACCTCTGTACACTTCATGGACAAAAATACCTGGTTGCCTGACCATTATACCTATAGAGAAATAATGACACTTTATTCAAATACATGTACTTTAACATGGAGCTGCCCCCCCTTTTGCCCCTATAACAGCCTCCACTCTTCTTGGAAGGCTTTCCACAACAATTTGGAGTGTTTTTGTTGGCATTTGTGCCCATTCATTCTGTAGAGCATTTGAGAAGTCAGGCATTGATGTTGGTCGAGGCCTGGCTCACAATCTCTGTTCCAGTTCATGCCAAAGGTGCTCGATGGGGTTGAGGTCAGGTCTCTGTGCAGGCCAGTCAAGTTCTTCCTCACTTGAATTCATCAAGTCATGTCTTTAGTCCTTGCTCTGTGCACTGGGCCACAGTCATGTTGGAACATGGCATTGTCTAAAATGTCTTGGTATGTTAAAGCATTAAAATAGCCCTTCGGTAAGGGGTCCAAAACCCCTTTTCAGACTTGTCAAGGATCTGTGGGAACCCTGCATAGGTTCAACAAGCAAGTCTGTAGAGGCAATGGCTGAGGAAAGTGATGTCACACAAAGCAACAATCAAGTGAAATCTCAAATGGCCACATGATAAGCAGTCTTACAGACTTTAAAGTAGCAAACAAGTGCGAAAGAGGGCAAGTGTTGCATTTACACTTGGGCGGTAAATGTTAACACTCAAGGCTAATCTTGAAACCTTAACACATAAGAAAGATAACACAATTTAATCATATGACCAAGTTTGTCCGATAGTCCTCCATCGTGGATGTTTACATGCAATTTATTTATTTAATGACAATTTTCTTTTTTTAAATAAGCTGGCAAATGGAAGTTAAGATAAAACCAAAGCTGTGTGTGATACTGCAGTGATCACCTGTTTTTCCACCAATGCGCAACGAGTCTAAAGTACAACCTGCAGGCACAGCACATCTCTGCTAATGTTAGCAAAGACGCTAACAACAACACAGGATCAAGCCATGGTCGTCAAGCCACACCAGGGGAATCCAGCAGACAACAAGGGGCTTCAAGACATAATCCAGATCGCCTCGGGTGACCCATATTACAAAACAACTGTTATAAGAATTCATCAAAGTGGAGCAACTGGCCCAAGATACAATTAATACGCTGATGGGAGACCACTGGACATCTGTCAGCATCCACAGCTACCTCGGGGTAACAGCACAGATGATCATTCACTTTACAGCAGAAGATATTCCGTACCTGATGTGTTTGTCTGCTCGGCTCGTTTGCAGTTTATATGAATAATTGCTCAGTTAATTAAGACATTCTGATTTACAGACCATTAAACTAAACTGAAATGTTTAAGTTTAAAAACTATAGCTTGTTTAATATTCTTTATTCAAACACCATACTTGTACTTCTTTTATCTCAAACAAAATGCAAGTAAATTGTATATTTGTAAATGGATAATTTATGACATGAAAACAGTTTTTGCATGTTTAACATGCTGCAAAGACTGTAGCAGGATCACACTTGTCCAGTTGTTGTGTTTCTGCTACGCACTGAGCGTGATGACTTAAGGAACTTATTCTATCTTTTGTAACACTGAAAGAGACTAATGGGAGCTGTTCCACGTGACAGCAGCATTCTTCTGAAAACAGGATAAAATCTAGAAAGGTGGTCCACTGCAGGCACAGTAACAGAGCAAGAGTGGCCATTTAAAAGTCAAATTATGCTCCCAGTATACCTCTGATCTCTCTGTGCTGGCTTGAAAACATTCAAGGACATGATATCTCTAAGGTCAAACTTAAATCTAATGCAAATTAATGGGATGATGTGAGGACAATTAACATAAACAGTCTAGTAAGCACATTTTACAGAATGAATAAGATGATGCAATTTCTTAAATGTCAGAAAATATACTTTGTTGGTAAAACATTTCATTGTCATTAAAACAACAGTTTAAGTCCCAGGTCTTAGGAAGTCTCTAGCTCAGGCAAACAATTCCAAAGAAAATTTACTGTTAACATCATGTTGTAAGTTCTCAAGAAATCAGAAACACCAGTGTCTCAAGACTGGCCCTGTTAAACAGAAGAGGCTGTAGTTTGCAACAATGACATAAAAATTGAAGTGTTTGAAAAATTGATACACTTAAATATGGCAATAGTTTGTGGCAAAATACTAATTGATATTTTAAAATGCTGTAATGATATTTTATTTATTTATTAATAATTTACTTTGTTGGCGTGGTAGTTTTGTGGTGCAATTTTAACCTCCAACCACTAGTTGGCAGCAGACATTTAGCTGTTTGACCAGCTTGTCTCTCATCATTTCCCTCCAAAAACACCTTGACATTAACCCTTAAGAGATTCTAAGGACATTTGTGCAATTCAGGTTTTTATTTTTAAGCCATTTGGCTTTGTTGAATGACTATAGCTCAAGTTTGCCAGAGGATATTCATTTTTCTTAAAAATTAAAGTGTTGTCTCACTTACTTAAATTAGCCCTAAATGGCTATACTACACAAAAACCAAAACATTTGTTCCTCATTTCAAATAAAGTCACATTGAAAACTGTTGAAAATGCAATTTTTGATCCCACATTTAACTTAACATAAACTAACATATCCCTTTATATTAAGATGTCATTTTAAAACACTAGCTTTCAATTTTTGTTTTTTATATTTTTCCACAAGATGGTGCTAATTTTCCCATTTAAAGCATGTTGCAAAATTTCCCACTTTTACTGTTTTCTGCAAGGGTGCCTTGCTCATGAGATAAGAGTGCCACTATTGATGCTGGGTAATGGTGTGTGTTAAAAAAAGAAGTATATGTGTGTGTATGTGCATTTTCTTTGAGTGTTAGTGATTTTGTTCTATTAGAAACAGCAGAGTTGTGTAAACATACTGGCCTTTAAAGGGTTAAAATCCCCCAAAATGTAATTCATATTCGACATGTATATTTCAGGTGGAAGTAGTTTAAAAGGACTGTGTTTTTAAAGTGGAAAAAAAATATTATTATACATTATCTTTACAGCTTTTGATTGAGTTTTGATAGTAGAAAACGAGGGAAATCCTCATCTTCAGATTGTACACAGATAGTTATAATGCCAGATGATGCAGCTCTATACTTTTAATAGTGTTAACATGCATGTATTACTATATGTATGGAATAGCTTAATTCTGTTCTGTTATATTCAATATTTATTAATTTAATATTACATTGTGGTAATATATACTATTTAAAAAATTGCAATATATTGCCTTGCTCATAGTATTGCAGTATATAGTATCAGCAACCCTGTATCGCGATACGTATCGAATCGCCAGATTCTTGTCAGTACACAGCCTTACATAACACCATTCAATTATAATAAAGTTTGACATGTGAACACACAGTACCATTGTTTGCACTGTTCTATTCTGTGTCACAACATCTCACTACCTGCTCAGAGGTGTCAATGCTTTACTCGGTTATTCTGCCTCAGTACCTTCTACACAGACATATCATTAGCCTCATAGCATGATTACTTTGGCCATAGTATAAGGTTTTTCAGAAAAATGAGGCCCAATGAATCAGCAGTGTTAGGAGAGTGTGGTTAGGCAGAGTTCCTCTCAATGATGCTTACTATTACTGTAACTACTAGGTTATTTGAGTTGTCTCGTAACATTTTGCTTTCCATCATGGTGATTATTTTGTTTTAATTGCTTATTATTATTATATTAAGACTTTTTGAAAATCCTAGCCCTTCATTATTTTGTAGAGTATGGAAGACGTGACAATGAAAAGCTTGGCACTGTTTGAAAAGATTAACTTTAATTTAACTGAGAGTGCAACAAGAAAAGAAGGTAGAGACTGAGAGTGGTGGCAACATAGCATGTTTTTGTCTGGTCTTTCAAAGTGAGCAGCCTGTTGGATTAAAAAAAAAAATCATCTTATCAGTAGAAAAACAACCCTTGCCCTTTCAAATTATGTCTCAGACTTAAATACCATGGAGGAGAGTAGAGCACTATAATCAGCCACTGTAGTTAGATCTGATTGCTTTATGAAAGCCTCTACGGGAAAAAAATATGTAGAAAAAAAACCCAAATTGAAGTCAAATCAATTTAATCATTGAATCAATTCAATACGTGATGTGACGCAGTGTCTGAGGGGTTTCAAGATTTTTAACTGAGAGCTCTGTGAGTGCAGAGAAGTGGTGAACTACTCTGGTTTTAGTGTAAAAACAGGTTCTGCAAGTTTAAATGATACTGTAGGGGGTCGGCCCCCCACTGAATGCACCCAAGCCACGCAGTGGTTGCTCAGTTTCTCACCCCCAATTTCCACATACAGCAACCGCCGTGATCCGCTGGTGAATTGTACTGCAGAGCAAATCGCTTCCTCTCGAATCAGAGCATTTCCACTGCACATGATGTAGCCGCTACCGAGCTGCGCCCCTAGTAAACTCCATAGAGAACTGCATTACGCGAACCATGGCGACTACAAACATGTCAGTACCTGACTTTTGTGTTTTTTTTAATTTTTGAAAAGAAAACAACTTGCTGCTGATTATAAATCATCATTATATCAACATAACGTCTCACCCTACAGCGAGAGCAAAGAGTTCCCAAGAGGTCAGTTGGTCACAGAGCTACAACAGCACCATTGACGAGGAAAAGTTAACATTTTTTAGGACATTTAGCCAAAGAATTTTTCATAAAACCACAGACCCTTTAAGCAAACATTAACCTTTAAACTTCCCATTGTACTCATCCGATGGCAGAGGCAATAATATTAGGTGGCTCGCCTTCAGTCGGAGCAAACCCACTGAAGGAGAAACACAAGGAGAAAAGTGGTGTTGCACTCTGACCAAGTGACATGAGCGCAGGTCAGCTTGCAAAGCATTTTGAGGGTGCAGCTGCCAAAGACTTATAACTAACCCCGAATTTCCATATACAGCGTGCACGCCACACACAGAAGTGCTGCAGGTTTGTGTCACACAGTGTCTTGTAATAGATTAGTCAACAGCTTCCTCTAGCGGACAAGGCCTGTTATGTTATGATATATACCCGCCCACGTGTTGACATCTGACAATTCAATGTACGTACAGCTGATGAATGCACAGGCTCTGAGTGACAAGGCGTCTCATGTCATTTATTTACACACCTAGACATGAAACATGGTGTCAGAATTTTTATTTGGACCCACATGTGAGTCTGACGCCTACCGCTAACACAGCTTGTGCTTCTTTGTTTTGGTTGAGGCTTCCTAGTTGTAAAGTTAGCCTGCTAGCGTTAGCATCATGTTGGCACGATGGCATCCAATGAACTGCCCCCAGACCCAATGAAGATGATGGGAGACCTGCACGGCAACTGGGCAAGCTTTCGTGCTGAGTTTGAGGACTATCTTCTTGCAACTGGACTCAACAAGGCTATGAAAGAGATACAGGCAACGACGCTCAGGAGGCTAATGGGGAATGAATGCCGACATGTTAATAGGCACAACCTAGGACTTACGGAGGACCAGCAGAAGGACGTTACCGTCATAATTGCTGCGCTGGAGCAGTACTTCATTCCCGCCAAGAACGTCATCTTTGAGAGGTATGTTGTTGGCAATCCTAAGCAAGAAGAAGGGGAGCTCATGGATGCTTTTGTTACAAGACTGAGAGAAAAGGCTGCCTCATGTGAATATGGAGCTCTAAGAGACAAACTGATAAGAGACAGACTTGTTCTAGGAATAACTGATGAGGGTGCAAGGAGGAGTTTACTAGAGAAAAAGACCTTACATTGGATAATGCCATTAAGATTTGCCGTGCCGCTAAAGTCATGGACAATAAGCTAAAAACAATGTCACTGGGCGGCCCTGGACTTGGCGAGTGTATTAATGCGACAGACAGGTGGCGTAAGGGAAGGAAGCCCATCTACAGGCCACCTGAGTCAAACAGCAGACCCACACAACCACAGAGCCTGAAAGATGTAGGCCAATGCAAATACTGTGGCACACAACACAGGCGTGGCCGGGACCAGTGCCCTGCATTTGGAAAATCATGCCGCTCATGTGGCACCGCTAATCACTTTGCTAAAGTGTGCATGAAAAGAGGCCAGCAAGCATGTCAGTTGAATGCTGTGGATGACCCGTCACTGGAGGATCCAGGAACAGTGACAATGATGAGAAAGATGTATACATAGCAATGAGTTTGGGAGCCGTGAACACTAGAGGCAAAAAGTGGTTTGTCAACCTGCCTCTGCACAAAGGGATCCAGAGTTGTCAGCTTAACTCTGGAACCACCTGCAATGTTGTGAGCGTCAGGGACAAAATGAGACTAGCACCTAGTGTGCCCCTTCAGCCGAGTTTCTCTAAATTAAAGCTCTACAACGGTGAGTGGATGGACTCAGTGGGCTTGTACAGCACCCATTTCGTCATCAGGGGCGTGACCCACAAACAGGAGTTTGAGATTGGGAATACGAGCCAAAAACCTTTGCTTTCAGGTGAAACATGTGAGAGGCTTGGCCTGATACACTTTACTGTTCTGAAGAGCTGAATAAACTGGAGCAGTGTAGACGAGGTGGTCTAACCAGAGAGAGCCTCATCAGTACTTACCAAGACGCGTTCACCGGCCCCATTGTGTCTCTGCCAGGCGATGTCCACTTTGTGCTGGATAGCGCTGTGGCACCTGTGCAGTGCCCCCAGGAATGTCCCAGTGGCCCTCAAAGCGGCTGTTCAGGGACAGCTGGATCAATACGAACAGGATGGACACCTGACCACCGTCACGCAGCTCACAGACTGAATAAGTAATCTGGCCATTGTGCCCACCTTAGTTGATGTGCTGTACAAGCTCCCAAAGGCCTGCATCTTTACCCTGTTGGATACACGTGATGCACTCCTGCAGTGCTGCTTGGATGAGGAGAGCAGCTTGATGATGACATTCTGGTAGGAAGCGCTGGCTCCCAAAAGCTCCCTTTTGGTGTATCTGTTGCACCAGAGCTTTATAAGAGGAAGCAGCATGAGCTCCTTGAAAGGGATTGAGCCAATAGCAGATGACATACTCATTGTGGGCTGTGGAGACACAGATGATGAGGCTGTTCGGGACCATGACACTAACCTCATTGCTCTGATGAACAGGTGCAGGGAGGTGAAGCTGAGGCTGAGAAGCTGCAGTTTCGAGGGGAGGAGGTACACTTCCACAGCCACGTGCTGTCAGCTGAGGGTCTCAAAGCTGACCCTGACAAGGTCAGGGCAGTCTTGGACATGCCCAACCCCACTGATGTGAAAGGAGTCCAGCGAGTTGTGGGGTTTGTGAACTATCTATCCAGGTTCATGCCGCGTTTGTAAGAAGTTTGTGAGCCGCTGAGGAGACTACTGGACAAAGATGTGCTGTGGCACTGGCTGCCAAAACATGACAATGCCATGCAGGAGATCAAGTCATTGGTAACAGCTGTACCAGTATTGAGATACCACAGTATGACGTCGCCAAGCTGGTCATCATACAGAGCAACTCCAGTCAGACTGGGTTGGGCTGCTGTTTGCTTCAGGAGGGGCAGCCAGTGGCGTTTGCCTCACATGCGCTATCTCAAACAGAGCAGAACTATGCACAGATTGAAAAGGAGTGTTGAGCATCGTATTTGCCTGCCAGCGCTTTCATGCAGCAAAAACTGCATTGTAAACTAGTGCCTGACACAGAGGGGTTTTTTTGGGGAGAAATGAAGTGCTTTGTACGTTTTTGACACAGCGTACAGATGGGCCAACTATTTTCTTGGCCTATTTTTACATAAAACTACACAGATAAAATGTTCCCATCTACAGCCATTATGCCGCGGATCTCTCTGAGCTCTTTATAACCACAGGATCAACTTTCACAGGAATCATTGGAGGCTAATGCCACTTCTATAGCCAAGTACCTCATACGACCCAATCTCAAAAATTCCAAAATATCCCTTTAAGCTAAATTGGGGTTGATTTCTGCTATATGTGGTCATGCAATGAAGAAGTGATTACTGTACTATATTCATGATTTTTATCCATAAAGGGGTCGGATAATTATTCACTGGCACAGAGCAATGCCGTTAGTGTTACACCTGCCTGCTGCAGACTGAAGGAGAGACAGAGAGCTGTGAGTAGCATGCATGTTTTATTTAAATTGTGCTTGTAAATAAAATATACTGTTTAAACATTTCTAAATAATGACAGAGGTCTGGACCTTGCAGACTTCACCGCCTAGTGCTGGGCGATTAATTTAAAAATAATTAAAACCGACATTTAGAGCCAATAACCGACATAAACCTGCTGTGTCGGTTATGTCAGTTTTGTCCCCTTGTAAATCTTTCTATTAATGCACCATTAGAAGCACACTACGTGACAGGCAGTCACGTGACACCGCCCCATCCAATGCTACATGGAAGCGCTGCAGAGTAAAACTCAAACTGTGGGGTGGCGAGGGTGGACTTGTTCTGAGTGTTTCTCTCTGTCTGCACATCAGGCTGGTGTTTGTATGATACATATGATCAAGGTAATACATATACAGCATTGACCAAACAATCTTATTTGGCCATCACACATTAGTAAATTAACCCCAAAAATATCTGGTTATGGAGATCGATGCCTCAATCAATAAGTGTGCAGTGGTCCCTCGCTCTGCATGTCTCTCTGCACAGAGACTCTGTCATCAGGTCTCTCCAGTAAATGCATCTTCTCCTGTTACACGTCAGCTTCTGCCATTGTTTAGTTTGTGAATGTATGAAGAAACTCTGTCAGATCAGCTGGTTTAAATAAACTCGCGGGTGAAAACAAATAATGACGCCGTGCGTTTAAAGGTGATTAATATAAAAAGGCTACTGATGATAACACAACAGCAGAAACACAGTTAGGGAGCCAAAGAAAGCAGAACAGGTGAGGAAACAGGTGAGATCTGTTATGATGCTGCTCCAGAAATGCACTGTAAAAAGGGTGTATAACACTTCAAAAGCAATTGCAGAGCCATGAAAGGTGAGAACTTTCATGCATAAGCTCCTGCCTCAGAACTATGAAAGAGATCGAAACTTTGATCCCAGGAATGGTAATTTAATATTCTTTTTATTTTCCTTGAATACATTTGAGTTGCTCCTGTGTTGGTATTTTGATGCATGCTTACCTTATCTCTGCTCTTCACCAGCGAGACTGTACTTTACTGTTTAGTGGACGTTTCTTTCACAACATACCCAAACTGCCTGCAACTGCTACCAAAGTTATTAAATGATGGTATTATGGCTGTCTTCATATAATAAAAGGCATAAAACAGTGGCTGTTTAAGATGTAAAATCTAAGTCGTTTATCTTTGCTGATGCAGAAAGAGTTAAAGGTAAACATACAGGCTTTTGAACTGAGACACCAGTGCAGAGTCTAGCTGCTGATTAACAGACATAAATGAGCTGTGTATTGTATAGATGGACAGAAGTGAGTGTGAGGTTGTGGAGATCAGCAGAGATGGGAGGACTGTGGATTGAGGCGGGAGCATAATAACAGCTAAAGAGCTTTTCTGCCTGGCATTAAGCGGAGAGAGCTTAGTTTGCTGTATAAGAGCAGGATCAGCCAGCAGAGGAGGTTTGTCTCTGCTCTGCTCATCTTGCAATCATGAATACGGTTCAGTGTATTTGTATGCTAATGTTTTACAATGTTGCACAATGTTTTTACTATTTTTACTAAGCTGTCTATGTAATTTGCTTCATTTTTTTTCTCAAGTAGTGGCTACAAGTGACAATTACAAGATTAAATTCTTAGACAGCAGAAATCAGAAACCTTGAAAAATTAATCAGTCTGTGAAGTTTTTTAATATCATGAGCCTTTTACTTCTGCTCATACAAGATTAAGAGAGGAAGTGGCAGTAAAACCTCTGAGTCAATTAAATAGAGCACTGGTGCATTTTTTTTGAATAAATTCTTTTTTTTCTATCCACAGGCAGTAGACTGTTATTTCTTACAAAAAAAGACAGCTTTAAAAAAAAACTTTGGATGATTTCTAACAGCAGTGGTTTGCTGGTTGGGGTCAGAATACTAACACTGATGCTGCTGCTTACATAATCTGTGCTGTAAATCTCTGACAGACTCCATACTTCCCATGCAGCAGCACAAAGACAACACTGTGTTTCAGGTGGAGACTGCACTCACACTGCAAACACAACTCTGTGATAAAAGATTTGGTGCTTTAATGTCCTTTTCTTTGATTTTTAAAGCATTTGCCAAAAAGAATACAAGTACAGCAGCTTCTAACCACTGTTCTCGACTACAAAACAGTGCTGACTTGAGTATTGTACTCAGGTACATTTTCTTTAGTCTGTACTTTACTTGAGTACTTTTACTTCACTTAAAGAGGTAGTGAACACTAACATTTTTTTTCATCTGTACACTTTAGTATATGACTGAACAATAATAAAACACACCAGTGCTGCTGTTTTCTCTGAAATTTGCACCAAACTGATAAAATTTTTTTTGCATTTTACGGCTTTT
Organism: Cheilinus undulatus; assembly: GCF_018320785.1. Classification (NCBI taxonomy): domain Eukaryota; kingdom Metazoa; phylum Chordata; class Actinopteri; order Labriformes; family Labridae; genus Cheilinus; species Cheilinus undulatus. Next base: position 37,540,137 of record NC_054871.1, read on the forward strand.
AATTAGCTCAAATCTTCCTTGAAAAATCTTTTCTGAAAAGGTGGGGCTTATGTGACGTAGAATCCTACCATCGGTAAGTTTCTACGTCACAAACTCTATATAAAAGGTAGAACGTTAACACCTCTAACTGACTTTCCCATTCAGAGACCACTCCCATCCTCTGCTGCCAGCACCTGCACTGCTTCAGCTCTGAGAGCTACAGCTGTAGTAATGCTGGTGCTGAAGCCAACAGCCCGAACAATTAGCGCTCAGGACTACCACGGTCCACCACCACACTATAGCCTGATTCAGGGGACTTTCGAGGGAAAACTCCTCCACCTCAAAGATCGCTGTGAGGCAGCAGTCTGTCTGCGTCTTCTCTCTGACAAGCAGATGGCGCTGTCACTCCCGCCTCATCTGGAAAATCCCCGTCCTTTTCCCCTCCCTCCTCTCAGTGCCAAACTGCTCACTCTCTGCTATAGACTGTAGAAAGAATTGGACAAACCCCATGTGACGTCAGTCGTCTGCTTACAATAGGTGGAGTAAAACAGCTTTTGAAGCCAATCCGTGGATGCTTCCATATTGAAATTGCGGTCTCAACCGAACTTTGGTTCAACCTAACGGCCCGCCCACTAAGCGCGACTTCCTGTCAGCCTGCTAGCTAGCATTCCGGTTGACAGGAACGGAGCCTCTGCCAGCTATCTGTCAATCAAATGAGACGCGCCAATCACCGGGAAGTGAGGTTTATCCTAAATATAATCCAAACGATCGTGATACAAAAAAATTCACCTCCTGTACAGTGGGAGCACAATAAGACACTAGCTAATGAGACACGTTTGGTGTTTTGAACCAGGCTGTAAACCAGTTTATTTTGTGTCTCTAAACCGGCTGTTTAACATGTGTGCAGACGGAACTTCCGGTTTTCCTGCAGCCAGCCTCAAGTGGACAGTCGCGGTATAGCAATTTTTTGCACTTCCGCATTGGCTTCATTTTTTAGGACCGGAGGTTGCCATTCGCTCTCTGCGCATTTTTTGAATTACAGAGGTGGGCGGAGTTAGCTCTGAGCCAGAGGTTCACTTACACTTTAATTTAAAAGACAAATAATGTACCTTTGACTCCAACACATTTTTATTGTGTTGCTTTTGTTGTTTTACTGTTGATTTTTCTTTTCTAAAACCCAGTCAAAGAGACAATGAACTGTCTTTATGTACCGTAGTGCAAGGCCTTATTAATGATGCATTAAAGATAACCACGACTCTGCAAGACAAGCATGTCAGAAATTGTCTTACAGCGTCGTCTAGTTTGGGACACTGACCTGATGCCAGTGGCGCGAATCCTAACACCTACCAACAGGAGCGCATTTGCTCCTTATCTTTCTTTCATCATTTACAAAAACCCCTACTATTTCAGCCTCCAGGGAACTAATGTGTACGTTTTATTTTATTTCTTTACATTATCACATGCATACCTTACATTCTATCTGAAGGAGAGCCAGTCTATATTGTCCTCTTGATACATCCTTAAATGTTATCCATAATCCATAACCTAATCCATAATTGTTTCTTGTTTGTTGTTTTCTTCGTTTATGAGCAACAATTCCTCTACAGTCACATAGAGCACTTCTGTTGTAGACTGTTGACACTTTTTGACCCCCCCGGGACAATCTGTGAACTTGCACACGGTTGCAGAGATAGTGGTGACGTTAGCATAAGGCCTTGTCCACATGTAGACAAAAACAAAAACGTTTCATTTTGAAAAAGTTTCCTGTAAACACAGGATTGTTTCAGGAAATGTCTGCAACAGCACAGAACCACTGAAAATGCTGTAGCATATTATTAGTAGCATATTAGTAGCGTTAACGGCCCCAAAATGCCGTTTCCGTGTGGATGTAATGCTGAAAAAAATACTTTTGCATATACTCCTGAATTCATCTCCGTGTGGATGGGGCCTAAGATGCGCAGTCGTGATCACTCTTGTAGTGTGGCCAGTCTGTCGGCCAGGGCTGGACGCAATTTTTGATGCATGACCTGACATGGTGCCATCGTGAACAACCACATAGTCTGAGACAGCCTTAAGTCGTGTTGATGTGTCTGTACATTAACCTTGAAAAGCAGATGGATGGGCCAGATTCCATGCCAGTCATCTATCTTGCAAAGCTCAAATCTGACACGATCTTTCCAGATCTCTGACCAACCAATCAGCTTCATTTGAGGAGAACGAGATCGAGGTGTAAGCTACAGGTGTTGTTTTGTTTTATTACAAGCTGATAAGCAATTGCGATCGCTGTAGTGATTAGCTCAGATGTAGCTACTGCGTCAGTTTTTAATCAGCATAGGACATTTTTGCTCTTATCTCAACTGACTGATTGTTTTATTGTAGTTGAACTGCAAGCCAGCATACAATGGCTTCTGGTGGAGCAATTAGATTGGATGAGCTAAAGCATCCTTTTTTTTAAGATCTGGACATTTCTTTTTAAAAGAAGAGCAAAGAATCACAATGAAACATGTCTCTGGCAGCAGAACTATCACCACATGCTCAACCCAAGGCTGTTTTCTTTCTTCTCTGCTCTTCTTCCTGTAAACCAACAGCTGCACCTCCAGTCAGCAGCCTGTCAAGCTCCTCAACTTCACAGACTACACGACCCACATTGGACTCATATCTGGTGGGGACGAGTTTGCCTACAGGTGGGAGGTGGACCATCTGCTGACCTGGTGCGGTCAGAATAACCTTGAGCTAAATGCTCTGAAATTAGTGGAGATGGTTGTAGATTCCAGGAAGAATGCTGCCAATGATGAATCATTCCATGCCAGAAATTTTACCATCAATTGATACCGGTATACCTCCCACCACTACTTTTGGCCCACATTTGAGGTTTCTGAATTAAAGAATGACTCATCCGACCTTTCTCTGGTGTCTTCTTGCCCATAAATGAAACTAACAGATACTTTTCACTATCCTTTCTTCCTTCACTTACTAGGCTGCTCTATGCTGACAGGTGTAACTAAATTATGGTCAAGTCATGTTTACATTTTGGTGTTGTGTTTATGGTGCTTTTATGTTTTTTCACTGGTGACCCATGCACCTGCTTTCTACTGTCACTGACGTGAATCTGATAGTCTAAATGCTGTTTGTGGTCCCTGTTTTTTTTTTTGGGGGGGGGGATTCTTTTCACTCATTTTAAAGAGACTTATTAGACTGAGAAACAAAAATGGAATGAATAAAGTCATCTATATCTGAATATTATTTTTACACTGTATGTTCAGTATTCCTGCCCTCAGTGCACTGTGAAAATACATAATTCTTACAAAAGTTTTATGTATTTTAAACATTAACATTGTATGTAGGTTGAATAAGTCTTTTTAAAGCATGTCTTTTATGACCAAAACGGCCTTCTTTGAAAAGCTATCGGCTAGAATTAAAGATTTAAAAAAGGGAAGTCTGATGAAGTTTGGAACAAATTTCTTTTTTCTTTAAGGGCTCAGCCTGTTAGATATGTACAGTTGCATAGGTAAACTGTGCTGGGGGGTTAAACTGACTGACTACACCACGCTCCAAATTGTTATGCAAATTGGATTTTAATGCTATAAACATTCAATTTTTTGTTTTTCAATGAAACCCATAGATGGTATTGTGTCTCAGGGCTCTTTGGATCACTGAAATCGATCTCAGACACCTGTGAAAATTAGTTTGCCAGGTGAGCCCAGTTAAAGGAAAACTGCTAAAGAACAACATTCCACATTAATAAGCAGGCCACAGGTTTCAAGCAATATGGGAAACAAAAAGGATCTCTGTGCTACTGAAAAGCATCAAATAGTGCAATGCCTTAGACAAGGTATAAAAACATTAGACCCCTTTCTTCCATGGTACAAAAAGAAGAACTGTGCCTTCCATAGCAAAATTATCTCAATGCATGACAATGCACCATCTCATGCTGCAAAGCATAGCTCTGTGTCATTGGCTGCTGTGGGCATAAAAGGAGAGAAACTCATGGTGTGGCCCCCATCCCCCCCTGACCTCAACCCTACTGAGAGACTCCAAAAAGTCAAAAGAATTGTGAAGGCAATATCAAAGAAGGGGTCCTATGTTAACATGTACCTTGGCATGTTAAAATGTTTTGACTGAAATAGCTTTTGATTTCAGTAAATATGACCTAATGCTGCAAATTCTGCAAATTATCATTTTCAGTTCTTTACAACCTATAAAATGTTCTGAAACTCTGTTGTGCATAATAATTTGGAACAGTGCATTTTGAGTTTTTTATTTTTGAAAAAAAAAGTTATCATCAGGAGGTTTGTTCAGTGAAATCTGAATTATGCTGTTATGGTTGATGACTTGGAAATTATAGTGACCATTACCATCATCATCATTACCATCTATTATTTAGGAAAATCAGAGAAAAATATGATTTTCATAATCATTTGGAACGTGGTGTGTGTATATATGTACATATTTTTTTTTCTTTCCTTTTTTTGTGTGTGTTTCTGTTTTATTTATTCTGTTTGTTTGTTTGTTTTGCCTTTACTTGATTTTCCTATTATCATTTTGAGCATGTATCAGAAAATTGACTAAAATATGTGAATACTCAGTGTATGCTAATTGAGTGATGGAAAAGTTAATAAAAAATTAAATTAAAAACAGCATGTCCTCCAAGTAGTTTTAACTCAAGCAATTAAAGGGATATTTTAGTATTTCTAAAGTTGGATTGTCTCAGGTACTTGGTATTAGCCTCCTGTGATTTCAGTGAGCAATGCGCTGTCAAACAGGACACGCATGGAGAAGCCAGCGTTAAAAAACATAGCAGATGGGTGAAGTTGTGCTGCATCATTTGATGAGTTTTTGGTTAAAATGGGCCAAAAAAAACCAATGTTGGCTCAATTGTACACTATATTGAAAATGTCTGAAGCATTTTTTTTTTCACACAGAAAGCCTCCGTGTTTGGAACTATTTTGCAGTGCAAGCTTGCTCTTCCACCTGAGAACATCTGCACAGCTGTTTGGACAGCTGCTCTTCTCTTCACTTTTTGGACCATTCTTTTGACTTGCCATATTTCTGACATGCAGTCAAACGTGGCACTCAACAAACCCCCATGGTTCAGGTATTTCATGTGTTCCAGCTCAAGCAAACCTGGTGCAACAAAGAAAGCCCTTGATAAGTTGCATCAGGTGTGCTTGAACCATTACTGGTTATACATATTTGAGCTGTTATGAGGGATTCTGTTCAAGGGTTGAATAATTTTGTGACTGGAGTCATTATTAGTTGCATTTAAAGCTGAATTTGGGGAAACCACTTGAAGCATTCATTTTGTTGAGCTATTTCAATTCCTTTTGTTTGATTTGTTCATTGCCAACAGTGGAAAGTCTAAGAGATTTCACAATAAACCTGATTTGCAATGGTGGTTAAATAATTTCAATTGCAACTGTACCACCATTAGCTAAAATCATGGTGAAACAGGTTAGAAATGTGCCATCAGTAAAAATAAGATCAAGAGAGATAAAACAAGGTACAAAGTGCAAAGTTCAATAAATAGTCAATAAATAATGAACTTTGCTCCTACATTAGAGCATATCGCTATGACCTGTTTATCTCACTGAAGGCGGCTGGTACTTACTAATACTTTATACTTGCATCCAGGAAAAAGCTGAAATTCAGCTTGTAAAGGGTGAAAGTTGTCTTCAAGAATGGACCCAGCTGTCCTCTGTAACTGTCTGGTAAACACAGTCTGTGGGTTAAGCTGTGACTCTCCAATATGCAGGACCATTTCAATTTTATTGAAACAGTTTTTGATTTTAAGAGACAGGTTTCCAAACCATGAAACCAAAAAAAAAAAAGATAAAAAGGATTTGATGAAAGCATAATAAAACAATGCTAACAAAGATCTGTCACTGTGGAAGGACAGCTTACTATGCTATTTAACTGACCAATCAGTCATAACCAAATCAGCTGATTGTCCCAATCCATACAATTAGATTTCCTCCAACCAAGGGAGGCTTTAACCTGGCACGCCAGATGGATGTGTTTCACACATCCATCTGGGAAACCATTCATAGACAGTGATTAAGAAAGGGCAGAGCTTTTGAAAAAAAAACTTGGAGGGTGATTGGATGAACATTCTGTCACATCTTTACGGGACAATCAGAGCAATAAAACACGTGACGTAGCTGCTACCAAGCAGCGCTCCTACCTAAACTCCATATAGAACTGCATGATGTAAATCATGGTGACTGTAGACATGTCAGTACACGGCTTTTGTGGTTTTTGAAAAGGAAAACAACTCTCTCCTGCTCTTTTTTCTTCTTTTAACGAAGAAATGTCATCAAGTTCTGATAAAACTGGCGCTTAAGCAGCATCCACGCTAATGTCTTCCACTGTAGTTGTACCGGTTGCTTGTTGCTGCTTGCTTACGTCACGACACTGCCGTGCCCGAAAGCACTGCCCCTCATTGCTGATTGGTCCTGTCACTTTCTAACCGGGCCAAAACAGTTCAGGCGAGAGCTTTGCAAGATGGATTCACCAGTGAGAAACACGCAAACGGGCGTAACCTGTGGTGTTTTACTTTGTATATTTCATTTTATTTTGTTAACTTCTGGTTTCCGGAGGCTGTGACTGGCTGCTAACTTTCTTCTGCTCCACCTGAGGCATCCACCCCACCCCCCTGGTGCTGTGGAGAGATCACACCTGCAGCGAATCACTGATTAGAGATCACTACTTAAGACCTGCTGCAGCTCTCTACAGCGCCTGAGTCTTTCCTCCCTTACCTCATGGTAAACGTCAGCTCCAGGCTCCTTCTCTCACAAGATTTCCAGAGAAGTTTACCAGTGCTCTTTGATGAAGATTTTGAATTATTTCCAGTGCTTGTGTTCACCTGTGCTCGCTTCTAACATGCCTCTTCTTTCCTCTTCCAGTGCCTCCTGCCCAGATCACCGCAGCCAGTTCAGGACACTCTCTCACCTACTTGGACTCTTGGAATGCCTCCTCCCTTTCCCACTTACCTGCACAATAAATTTGTTAAAACTGCTCCTCCGTCTCCGCATCCTGGGTCCAACCACTACACTTACACAACATAACCATCTGCTTTGCAAGGTTAGGGCAGCTTGATATGATAATTATGATTGCTGAATTATCGAGGTGATGAGGAATGCATTTTTTAAAATAAAAGTTATAGTCCACAGATCATTAGAATATGTCACAGTAGCTTAATAATTCGCTTTATGTAAAAGTTTGTCGCACTGCTGCTTTGCCTGCCCACTCTCCAGTTTTTGAAACTGCCTCTCATTTTTTCTTGCTTTTTAGAATGATGAATCATGATCCTAAACATTGTTACCATGCTACCAGCATCCTGTAGCAAAGAGCAGAAGCATTTTTTCAGTAAATGAGGGAAACTGCAATTACCAGTGCTGTTGATAGAGATATATGGATAAATAGCTGCAAAATACAGGTCACTGGACAATGATATGCATGTCAAACACATTGTTGTCTGTAGGCAAGGCTTTGTGAAATTATGCTGATTGGGTCCGCTCTGCTGATGCTTCATTTCTTTCTCAGAGGAGAACTGTCAGAGGTGGGTAAGAGCTCACATAATTGGTTCATGAGTCACATTTTTTCAACATATTCAGAGCACATATACTACCACTGCAGATTCCTAAACACCTGAGAGCTGCAGAATGGAAGACAGATTAGAACAAGTTGAACAGCAACAAAAAAAGCATACAAAGCCTTCAGATAGAGGCTGCTCATCTCTGACTAAACTTATTAGGACAGCTGCAATTTAGGATTTTTCGCTCATGTTTTTCTAATCATGTTTGCACACTGATGCTGAAACTTTCATCCATTTTATCCGTTTTTTTGGAACAAGTTCAATTATATGCAAATGTTTACACCAATCCAAGTCAATTAGACGGTGTTTGATAATTCAGATCAGCTGCTTCCTCCTCTCTCATGCACCCCCCTCCTCTCTCTCCCTCTCTCTGTTGGGCTGAAACTATAAACACTGTGACTTTCCCGTGTATTATGTGGATGTCAACCATGGAAAAAACAGATACAGGCATATGTTTGTGGACGGCTCACAGGTTATGACAGTGAAGAGTGGGAAGAGTGCGAAGAAGAGTGGGCCAAAACTCCTCCACAGCAATGAGAAAGACTCGTCACCAGTTACGGCAAACGCTTGATTTCAGTTATTGCTGCCAAGGGTGGCACAACCAGTTATTAGGTTCAGGGGGCAATAACTAAGCACCGGATAGCCCCCCCCACCCCCCCACACACACACACACACACACACATCAGACACTCACTGCATTTTGTTTTTACTTGGGTTATCTTTGTGAAATATAAAAATTGTTTTGATGATCCGAAACATTTGAGTTTGATAAATATGCAAAAAAAAAAAAATCTGAACGGGGGCAAATACTTTTTCACAGCACCGTATATAAACATCTGAGGTCCCTAGAATTTATTTGCAAAATCTTGTTGGTACTGATGTGCATAGGAAGGTGCGACACATTAATTTTGTCGGCTAAAACTATGACTAAATAGGTTTGTCGACAGCCTTTTTTTCATGACAAAACTAGACTAAGACTAACAAATTAAGAACTGTGATGACTAAAAATGACAAAAAGTAAGTTTATTTTTCGTCAAGATGAATAAAACCAGACTAAAATGTTACATGGTTTTAATTGTACATTCAAAATCTGTGATATTTCTCCACTGTGGGTTAATCCGTCAAAAACAATGGATCCGTAGCTATTTGGCCTCTCAGCTGTAGAAAACAGGGACCCCAGGTTTGGCAGAGTGCACAGAACACACTACCATGATTTGGTACCAGATTTATGCAAGAGAATAAATGCTTGTACTAAAAGTAAAGACTGAAATGTGAGGACTCTGTATGGGCCAAAACTAGACTGAAACTAAAAAGGGTTGAAATGACTAAATGTGACTAAAACTAGGGAACATTTCATCTAAAGACTTAACCTTGCAAAGCCGATGGATACGCCTGTTTCCGTGTTTCTCACCGACGAATCCATCTCACAAAGCTCCCGTCTGAACCATTTTGGCCTGGTTAGAAAGTGACAGGACCCATGAGCAATGAGGGGCAGTACTTTCAGGTGCAGCGGCGTCATGACTTAAGCAACCATCAATAAGAGGCTGATGCAATAATGCAGAAGAGATTAGCGCGGATGCTGCTAAAGCGAAAGTTTTATCAGAACTTGACAACATTTCTTTGTTAAAAGAAGAACAAAGAACAGCAGTGAGTTGTTTCAAAAACGACAAAAGTCATGTACTGACGTGTCTACAGTCGCCATGACTTGCATTATGCAGCTCTAATGGAGTTTACTCCTTCGGTAGGGGCGCAGCTCGCTGGCGGCTACATAGCATGTTTTGTTGCTCTGATTGGCGCGTAAAGATGTGACAGACAGAACGTTCATCCAAATACCCTCCGAGTTTTTTGTCAAAGGCTCTGCCCTTTCCCAAACACTTTGTATGAGTGGTTTTCGAGATGGATGTATGAAACAAATCCATCTGGCATGCCAGGTTGCTAAAGACTAAGACTTCAATAAAAATAGCAGCCAAAATTAACACTTTTGCGACAAAATTTGCCTCTGAAACATTCGTCACCCTTAATGTGTAAAGGCCTTCACCCCTGCCTCAGCTCCACTTTTGTTTCTAAGTTGGTCTGTAGTTAGTTTGAGTCAGTGTTTTCAACATGGCAGCCACCACAGATTGACAGAGAAGCCCACCTCAGTAACCAGTGTTAGGCTTACTTTAATACTTTCTACAGTCTTTGTTGTTGTCTTTGTTCTAGCCCTGAAACTCTCAAAAACCTTTTCACACCAGTCAAGTTTAACTGATAAATGTGACTGCATTTGCTATTGCAAAAAGCTAAAGTTTGTAATGTTTTTTGAACAAACTCATGAGCCAAAAAAATAATGTTGAAGGTGCAGTGTGTAAAACTGAATATCAACATCTAGAAGTGGGCTCTAGATTACATTTCTCTGCTGGAAACTGTGGCAACCAGTTGAATTTAATGTGTATCTGTAATGTCAATACAATACAATACTATACTATAACTTTATTTATCCTTTTTCCTCTATGTTACCATGTAAACATGTAAAAATCCAAGATGGCGGCATCCATGGAGGGGACCCTCCCTATGTCTGAATTAAAGGTTTATTCTGAGTAGTAGTTTTTGTTTTTTTTTCAAAAATTCTGTACATAATTAATAAAAATACTTTGTAAGCATGTAAAGGTTTTTTACTGAGCTGAATACATTATGTAACAATAATGTGAAATCATTACAAACCACTGCTCTTAGAGCAGCTCTAGTGCAGAGTTTGTGGACTGTTTTCCAACTCTTACGTCTTTTAATGACTGAATCAATTTGAGAAGGAGACCAGGTTGCACTGATGAATCTATTGTGGCTGCTGAGGACAGTGAAAAACATCCTGTTATTTGAGTGCTTCAACAAGCTCAGACATGTTTTCTGAGGCAGTAGGATACTGTGCAAGTCTGCTCCTCCTCTATCATTAAAGGTAGAAAAAGTACAGAATTATTGTGCTCAAGTTAAAGAAAGAAAGTAGTCATTTAAAGTTTAATTACTGGGTAGCTACTGCTGAGATGTAGAGTAAAATATGATCTTTCCTTACAGGCAAAACCAACTACAGAATAGATCTCTAACCAGTTTTATCAGGTAGTCACACCTCTATAAGAAAGGAAAATGCACATCAAAATTGACAGTGTTAACTAAACTCATACAAAAAAACAAACAAACAAACAGAAAACTACACTTCACAAGTGTCTCTAGTGGTCACTACAGTGCAGTTAAACTACACCTTTAAAGTGTTAGATATTCTACAATGTGACAGAGCTGTAGTAACTCCTGAAAATCTGTAGTAAGGTGGGTCTCTGGCAAGAACAGAGCAGAGCCAACCTCATAACAAGGTAATGCATACTGATGAAGAATATGCACTATGTGTGCTGTAGGAACATGGTTCTCAACAAGTGGGTCAGGACCCAAAAGTGGGTCATGAACCGATTTTCAGTGGGTCGCAGACGTGTACCAGAAAACAAATATGTGGCAAAAAGTCTATGATAGGATTTAATTTTGAAGGAAATGTCTTTATCTCTTTGTTCTGTTACAGTTTTTGGTCCATCTCATGTCTAATCTGCCTCATTTCCATAAACGGAATAGTTGTAATGATTAAAAAAAAAAATCAAGAAATTTGGGTTGAGCCATTGAGGAGGTTGTGGTGGGTCCTGACCCTAAACCATTTAGAACAACTGCTTAAGGAGCACCCACAGTCATAAGCAAGACATCTAACTCAGTGGATAACTTCACTCATGGTGTTAATGTGTCTCACATCAAAAACAACAATCCACCAGAAACATGAGCAAAAAAACAAGAAAGAATCCCTCTACAACACAAACACAACTAAACACATACTAAACACATCTAAACACTCTGCCCAAACACATGACTGGACACCCCGCCCACATGTCCCTCCCCAGATTTGAATGGCTGATCAACTGACTCTACAGAGTTTTTTCTAATATTACCTCTGGGAGAACAGGAGGGAACAGGGTGGAAAAGAGAGTGCCAGAGATGAAGAGGAAAACTAGAGAGAGCCTTCATGATGTCACTCAGTTTACCTGTGAGTTTGACTACAGTGCTTCAACTATAAATCACTTCCCGTCCAACATGCTTATTCAATAAGCAAATCATGATGAAGTCGTCAAAAGAGTTAGGTCTGCTACAAGACTACAAATACATATTTATTAAATGAGGTCTGAAAGTAGTAGGAGAGATAAACAGGGTTCCGAAACAGAGAGATACTATAGGAAATTGAAAATGTCAGGCTCCAGGGACTACAAGTTCTAAAATTTTTATATGATGTCTATTAAACACACAGAAGGGCTTCTCACTCAAAATAACAAAAGATGATGTTGGGAGTAGTGGCGGATCATTAAAATTAAACCGTCTTTTGATTAAAATAAACACTGCCAAGACCATAGTGAAGATGACTGGGGGAAGAATTGGCGCAGCTGATGGCAGAGACTATTTACAGTCCATCCCCAGTAAACAGCACAAAACGGTTCATGCATTTGTGCTAAGTTTGAAGGAGATTCCTGAAAGCGCTGGGGTCCCATTTTGGGAGTCATCTGGATCACCATCTGGATCCAGGAATTTTTTTTAAGGATTCTGTACTATTGGGAGATAGGGCTAATGGTGGAGGTCTGTGCTCTCCGAATGCTTTTCTAGTTTATAAATGTTGAACACGCACAAAATAGGGCCTCAAGTTGGGGTGCGCCACTTTCCACACAAGGTATGTATCTATGAAAAACAGACATGAGGGTAAAATGTTCGTATCTGTAAGCCAACTCTGATCCATGCATACGAACGTTTTGGAGGCAGAGGGAAATTGGTGACACACGGCAAAGTGGAGAATTGAGGCCAGTTTGTATGTTTATGCTTCTGAAACAATTTTACTGAGGTCAAACTTTATTCCACAAACTCACATTATTTGCAGACAGTTTCATGCCTCATGCATTTATCTTTGCTGCAAGATGCACAGACAGAACGGAGACATGTCTGCGTCACACGGATTCCTCTATGCCCTCTGATCACTGAGCGATCTTTATTCCTTGCATGTTCATAATTATATAATTAAGCAAGTCTTCAAATAAAGCCTGGACAGATCTCACACATCCAAAATATTCTAATAATCAAAGTCATGCTGAGCTCGCCAGAACGAAAAGAATAAATAAATAGATGCCTTTGTACATCTATATATCTATATTGATGTCGTGGTCAATTAAAGTTCTATTTAATACTATATAGTGGAGGAGGGATCTTATGTGAAAAATTAGGTGTGGGCCCATAAACAAATACAAACTGCAGCAATACTCAAGCATAATGGTGAAAGGTGGGTTTTTTTGCACTGTAAGAGGAGCGTGTGCATGCATTTTCATTCACAAGGAAGTTTGCATTGACCGTTTAAGGCTGAATGTTGGCATGTAGAGGGCAAAACAGGAGGCACGTGTACACATTTCCAAGTGTACTTGGATTTATAAAGAGAGAATAGCGTAAAGATGTGTATGGGCACAGTTTTATAAATCTGCGCCGCTGCAGGTTTTCTCCGACCAGAGGCAAGCAACCTCGCCCACTGGAGGCGCCTATAGTAATGTGCCATGGCGCACTGCCGTGATCAGCAGGCAGAGATCATGGGAGAACTACGAGTTCACACAGGAAAAGTATGTCAACAGCAGACTATTTAACCTTTTGTGGTGAATTTATCATCCATTACGGTATAAGTCCATGATATTACTGCTTCCGCCATAGGGTGAGTACATCCTAAAGTTAAAAGGTTAATGTTTGCTTAAAGGATCTGTGTTTTCATGAAAAATTCTTTGGCTAAATGCCCTCAAAAGTTAAATTTTCCTCATTGTAGCTCTGTGACCCGCTGACCTCTCGGTGCCCCTTTGCTTTCTGCAGGATGAGATGTAATGTTGATATAGTGATGGTTTATGATCAGGAGTTTTTACATTTGTGACTTCCTGTTTGGAGCTTTCTGACCGACAGGAATTGACGCATTTTGACAGTGGCCGGCGCTGAAAACAGACCTGCAGCTTTTCCCGAACAATGCAGAACAATGCACTCCAGGGACGTGCCATTGCTAGACTAGAGCACGGGCAGTGGAACTGCTCTGACACACAAGACAGGGAGCGATTTGCTCCACAGTATGATTTGCCAGCGGATCGCGGCGTGGTCGCTGTATGTGGAAATTACACTTCAGTCTACTCGCTGAAAACGAAAAGTTTCCCTTTTTTCTAGAGTGGCCTTAATACACCGTCGTAATAATGGATAGTTAATACATAGATCTTTCGTCAAAAACACATGCATGTCAGCCTACTATATTGGGATTTTGTCAATGAAAACAATTAAAAGTGATGGTGGGGGTGAAGGGTCTAAAATCAATCCTACAATGAAAGGAGTCAGTGAGTTTTTAAAGAGATGTCTTTGTCACTCAAGTGCCACTGGAAGTGACATCTGTTTCAGGCTGCAGCTGATCACAGCAGCAGTATCAGCTGTCAGCTTTAACAGCTGTTTGTGTCTGTACACATTTGCACTGTACTAATACTAATAAAGGCTGTGGCAGAGCAGCAGTGTGTTTAAAAACTCCCGCACATTTCTGTTGACTGGATCATTTTTCTGTGGCATGCTTTTATTGGCTAACCTACAGTATGTGTTCTTGTTATTTTATCCATAGCGGTTTAGCATCCATGAGAAGTACAGCTGGCCTCTTCAAATATGTACCATGCAGACGTTAAGTAATATTTAAATAAACAATGTTAGTATCAATAATGACTTATAGCAACCCTACAATAAAAAAAAAAAAATCTGAACTGTCCTTATAATGATAAATAGCTTTGTAAAGCAACACTAAAGGGACCCAAGGATGCTGTTCTAGAATGAGTGACACACAAATGAGAGACAAAACAGAATGGATCATTCAGTAAATAAGATTTTAAAAAAATGCTTAGAGATATATGCCTCCATGTCCTTCCTAATCATTGTTCAGGTTCTTTTGTATGACTCTTTTATGTTTCTGTTTGTCTTGGACAATAAAAAAAATGTGTAAGGGCCATACATCTGTTGAGTCAGAGTAAGCTATGAAGCTAATTTACATCTGTGGTGTCTGGGCAGGAAGATGTAAAAACGTACAATATAAATGATTTAAAACATTACTCAAACAGTTAAAAACTAAACAAACTCAACAGTACATCACACAAAACAAGCTAAAGATTTATTTATTATATTATTCTCTGATATGGGTAAGAATGGAGTTTTACTTTTCTGCTGCTGTGACTGAAAATGCAGATTGTCCGAAGGCAGTTTTCTTAAAAGGAACCAAACATGATCAGACAAATTCAACTAGTTGGATAGATATTTATATCTCCCATATGTATATTGAACAAAAAAACTCATTAGGTATCTACGTTTTTAGTAAATCTGATCTTATAAAGTCATTGAGAGGCCTCTATGATTTGGTCCACACAGTAGTGTGATGTCATTTGGCAAGAGCGCTCTTTGGCTGTGCCTATCCAACATATGGAGATTTCAGACTGGCAGAGTGTTTTGCTGCTTGAAGCTGCTGCATGTCAGCTCCAGCATGCATTGTCACAGCTTTCATACCAGGTGCGAGTTTGCTGCATGTTGGCTTTGACTCCCTGCAGTCAGAACCCTGTCATTTCATCTAAAGTTTGACCTCAATAAACCTCCATGCAAGTTGCATGTGCATTTACCTCACAAGTTGGATGTATGAACTGGGAATGATGTAACGTTCGTCTGGAAAGAATGGATTTCCCAGTTATTTTGCATTCCATTTGTTACAACCACAACGAGTTGGAAAAACGATGGGTGCTGTTCTTGCGTTAGCCAGTCACTGTTTTTAGCAACATTGACCAGTTGCAAACCGATGAGCCTTTAAAACAACACATTGTTTCTGCACACTACATGCGACTGCAGGGTAGTGATGTGTCTACAATTTCTAAAAAGCACTGAGTTTTGATGACAAATTGTACACAGCAATAATTCAGTGCATTGATTGATTGGACAGGATTTGGAAAGGCACACACCTCTCTATAGAACACCTCACAGCTGACCACTGAAAAATTTTTTTAATGATGTTGCAGTCGTGGTAGTTCCTTGGTGTTTTTTTCATGAGTTTCAATGATTGTAGGTTTCAGAGTAGTCGCTTTGACCTTGGACCATCTCGTGACACAGTAAGATTAATGCCAAAAACAACATTGAGCGCATGAAGAGTTTAGCAGCGGCCAAGGGTAGGTGATGCCTGATATGTCTGAAGTTTATGAGGCTGATTCTTACATTTCTACAGACTTTTCCAGTTTCTTAAAATTTTAAATTAGTGTCAATGGTTATGCCAAGTAACTTAAAATGTTCAACAATGTATTTATTTATTTACTTTTTTAGAATCAACTCTACTTTAAAAGTCATTGCAGGTTGAGGTGTATTTTTTTCTACTGATAGAAAAATACATCTACAGTTCTGCCTGCATTAAGAGCTAAAGAGCTGTGAGCAAGCCAATCTGAGATTTTTTTCAATACTGCAGAGTTTTGACACAGCTTGTTCCCTTGTTTTAGCATTGGTGTAGATAACTGTGTCATCTGTGTACGTCTGAATCTGTACCTCTGGGCGGATCATTACCTAACAAGATCAGTCCTAGGATTTCACACCCATGTTACAATCAACATCAACATTCCCAGAAAAACAAAACTTTTACAATTTACATAACACAACATCTTGATTTACAGTAAAGGCTTTTTAGGAAACAGCAACAGCATCTGGCCGTCACTTGAGTCTGTCAGCTTTGACCGGCAGACTCAAGGGGGATGTGTGCTTCTATAAATCATGTGAAAACATACAGGGCTGTTCCTCCTCAGCACCACTCTGACAGGCACTCTCATTTGATGCACAATGAGAGAAAGCATTTGTTTGATTGGATTGTAATCCCCTATTGCGGGAGCAGAGGCGTCACGGCTATATTTAGGCCTATTTGAGAATATGACAGAGCTTTAGAGAGGTGGCTGATGGGAAAGAAAAGAGTGCATTTTGTTTATAGAGATGTTGGCAGAGCAAAGTAAAAAGCTGTGACATTGATTTACTTCAGGTTGTGGGTTTGTTTTAGCCTGAATGTTCACTGTGCATCCTTTAATAAGGCAACACTATGCAGAGCCCATTCACACACATTGAATAGAGCCAATTTTAGCTTCTGTCTTGCTACCTCAACGCTCAGAGACAAGGGAACAAACTAAACTGTTCACCACAGCCACTGAATTGCACCTGCTGAATGCAGGAGTCACTTTTTATCTTATGTCAAACTACTATACAACAGTAAACAGAGATTGACTACAGCTTGTATGGAGCTTCTGTAGTCATCCGTCTACTCAAAGTGCCTCTACACTGCAGGTCACACCTACCATGGAAGAGGTTGCTATGGAGAATTGACCACAAGTATTGGCTTATTCCATGCATACATATGGGAGCAAATTAAGGTTAAGTGCCTGACCCAAGGACACATCAAACATGTGGCTGCAGGAGCTGGGGATTGAACCCACAACCGCTCGGAGGTTGTCAAAATTAGACTGCAACAAATTAGGTAAAATAATGATAACACACTCACAAGACTAGAGTTGTTTGGATTCCGATACTACTATCAGAAAAACATCTGATACTGCTTAAAATGCTGGCATTGATATCGGCAAGTACACGTGTCTACACTGATCTGATACCATTTTAATTTCATATTTTGTGTTGTTTAGCCATGCTAAATGTTAGCATTATAAACTGCAAATCAATTCTTCTTCGCTGCTGAAAATCACTGCATGCATAAGCTACCGTTTTCACAGCAGTGAAGAAGAACCAAAGGTGGCCTCTGATACCAGCACTGTCATACACAACAAGAAATGACACAGTTTATTAAAAAATTAAATCACTTTTTAACTATAAGTCATAGCTTCTTACTTGTTTTTCCTCTTTAAGCTAGCTGTTGTGACATTCCATTGACGCTATCCATGCCTTTGAATCTCTTACAGCCTTTCTAGCAGGCCTGGAACTCAGCTGACTTTTTAAGACTTTATAGATTAAATCCACACCAATAAACCTGATATTGAATGTCTTTTTTATCCATTTTTAATCCATTTTGGATCATTTAGAATAGCTAGCTTGTATACCAACCATCTTATTGTTTTCCCTATGTGAGGGTCTGTCAACCAAAGGCAGGCTGTTCCATCATCACGTCATGCTATCTGAAAAAAGAATAATGGAGAGAAAGAGCAAGCCTGTGATGCCCTGTGCTATTGTTATTTTAATATTTAGCACTAAAGCTCTCTATAATCAGCAGGAAAACAACTTTAAGGGTCACAGAAAGGGTGTATATTATGATTCTTTTTGTTGAGCATGTAGGGCCAAATGTAGGGCTAAAATAATTTTCTAGTCTTCTGCATCACAGTCAGTCCAGAAAGTTTACGCCAGTATCAGATCAGCCGATACCAAACGCTCTGGTATCAGAACTCTATACAGGACAGTTCATATATAGGTCTTGTGGTAAACAAGCACATGAAGGTCTATTCTGTTTCAATTTCTTTAATGACGACAGTCAAAATCGATAAATATGTCTGTCTTTTTTTGTTTTTTAGATACAAGTACATACAAGGGTGCACAAAGGAAAATAGATTAGGAACCACTGGTGTAAAGGAAACCATGACAACTGAAACTGAGCCTATTATGATGGCGCAGCTGAATATTGAAAAGCAGTTTATTTACTGCAATTATTCAGAAGAGGGAAAGAGAGTAACTTTCAGAGGAGACCAAATACTAGGCCCGATAAGTTGAGGTCAAAGTATTCAAGATTTTTCCACCATTGAAAAACACAGATGAGAAAATGCCCTTCCAATATGGATCTGTTTTTTTTTTTTATTATTTTTTTTACTACTGTCAAACCTTTAACCGGGTATATGGTGATACCACCAGGTGTGTAAAATCCACATTATACAAGCATTTGCTGGCCTGCAGGGTACATGCCTCATTTAATCCTTTAACAGAATGCTTTGAGTTGAATTCAAAAGTAAAGTGACAATTACAATGACGCTGGAAATTATTAAAGCATTGTTTTCAACTTTAACCTCACAGGTAAGCAGTGTTACATCAGGATCAAATTCTGGCTCCTTTTTTCCTATCTCTCTGTCTCTCTAATAGCTCATATGCTCTCACCCTAACCTTGCTAAGCAGATGGATACACCCATTTTCTTGTTTCTCACTGGCGAATCCATCTTGTTAAGCTCCCATCTGAACCGTTTGGGCCCAGTTAGAAAGTGACAGGACCAATCAGCGACGAGGGGCAGTACTTTCAGGCGCAGCAGTCCTGACGTAAACACGCAGCAGCAAGAGCTGGTGCAGTTATGGAGGAAGAGGTTAGCGTGGATGCTGCTAAAGCACCAGTTTCATCAGAACTTGACAACATTTCTTCATTAAAAGAAGAACAAAGAACAGCAGTGAGTTGTTTTCTTTTCAAAAACCACCAAAGTCGAGTACTTACACGTCTGTAGTTGCCATGTTTCGCATTATTCCTCAGTAGCTGTGCATGAGCAGCTCGATAGCGGCTATGTCACGTGTTTTGTTGCTCTTATTGGCCCGTAGAGATGTGACAGACAAGCCTTTTTTTTTTTTTTTTAAAGCCTCTGCCTTTTCTCAAATGTTTCCTATTTAGGCTTTCCCAGATGGATGTGTGAAACACATCCATCTGACGTGTCAGGTTACTCTCCCCCATCTTAAAGAGGAAATATAAGAATAGTAATTAACTATTATTATCATACAGTATGCAAGAATGTGAAGTGATGTTCTGTGTGCTTATAAACAGATAAAGATTGGCCTTAATAATTATTTATTTCCATGTTAAGCAACATGGCAAGCTCTGTCCTGCCACAAGTTCACTTTACAGGAAGCTTATTGAACATAACAGACTACTTTAGAGCCTAAAATAATCAACAAGCACTGATTAACTATATCTACATTTCACATTAAAGGGGTAAAGAGATGCTAAAATGTTTTTAAAAACTGTTAATGGTTTGATTGTGCTTCATGTTGCTGCTGCAGCACGCAGCACCTGTCATTATTAATAGCCTCAACTTCAGCCTTTCTCACAACTGATCCGTACACACAAAGAAGAATTAATATGTTTTCAAGCTCAGATTGCTGTGGATCATAATACAGCCACTGGTGCACAATTAACTTTTGACTTTAGAGATGATCCAGTGTGGTGTCAACGCCGTGCCAGGCCATGGTGTGCAGCATGAGAGTATATATGTTATGCAGGTGTGCATGATCAACAACAGTAACAAGTGCTTAAACTTTCTGTAAAAGGTGTCCTGCCTAATGTTGCCTCTGTAGCTTTTAATTGCTCTGATTCGTTTTTTCTCTAACAAGTCCCTCTGAAGACTGAAACTGTGTTGGCTGCATAGGATGTGAAGTGATCACCACACACTTCAGTTAATGTACCGAATGATTCAGCTGCTGCTTTGTTTAATTTCACCAAAAAGTTTACGAGTTGCTCAACTTTGAAGCTAATCTTTTTTTGATGCCTTAGCCAAATACGTGTACTTCAATCAGTAGCTAGCGGTGAACTAAAGACGTCACTTACTGGAAACTTACAGCTGTTGTGCATGAATATCCAACCTTTAAAGTCCCTGTAGAGTGATAAAAAAAATCTTTCTTTTAGGGTTTGTTGTATGGCAGTACACTCTTATGAACCACCAGGTTTACAGCAACCTTATCTAGTGTGTTAAGAAACAAAGTTTGGATATCACTGTACAGGGTGTGAGGTTTTATCCTCAGGAGCAGAGTCTCATCATTTGAATGCCATACCTTGAAATCCACAGCCCTTCTTACTTCCAAATCAGGATAAAAAAAAAACAATGTATAACAAGGCTACAGAGGTGTTTCAAACTTAAGGATGAACTCTTTTATTGATCCTGTCACAGAGTTTTCTTGTTTGGCTTCATTGTGGAGGAACAAATAGTAGTTAGTTAATCTTAAGAGTCAGAAACTTTGGAGAAGGTCGCTTGATAAAGTTTTTAAGATTGCCTAACAGTCATGCTTATTCAAAAACTTTTTAAACACGTTTTTGCACAGGCCATGGACAGTAAGTTTACACCATTATTCTATCACTCTTAATGTTTTAATGGATTTTTTTAAGTTCCCTGTTAATTGCTGCACACCACTTCAGTCTTTTTTATGTGTTTTATATGTATCCTTAACCTCACTCAAGACATCAGGCTCTGTTGTTGTTTCACATCCTTTTTCTAAATCTAATGTACCCCAATTCACTGGTATTGACTAATTGGCTTTTTTAGAAAATTTTGGCTACAATGCATTAGTTTGATGGCTTTCCATTTAACAAGCTGTATCCAAAGTCAGCAGGCAGATTTGAAGCTTCTTCCAAAGTACAACTAATTACAGTGAACATCATGTTTGCTTTTTGCGCTTGTCTGAGATTTTGGGGTTGACTTCACTGAAATACTGACTCGACTCATCAAGACTCTGTTCTCTTTGTTGTTTTTGTTTTGTCTTTTCTTTTCCATAGGGCACTGATCATCAACTGGAGGCCCGAGGTACTAGCTTTATTAGTAGCGTTGGATTCATAAAGTACCCTTTCCCAGACTATTATTTAATACAAAGAACAGTCTTTGAGGTTTTTCATTTTTGATGGCATGGAGAGAAAAGATAAACAGCACAGTGTTCACCTCATATGTCATTTTTTAACCCAGTGACAGGAAAGAACAATATGAAGTGTGCTATTTAAGGTATCATTTACTGTTCTCAAATACTTTTAATATCCAGATATAGTAGTTTGAAGACCATAGCCAATTCAGAAGTTGTTAAAAGTTTCAATGTGGAACTCTGCATGTTTTAACCTGCTCTGCATGCAGGATTTCTGATCTTTACTGTAGTGCGCTTTGGTAACATGTGTCAAACGCTCAGCTTTAGTTCATTCTAGTCGAACATTTAGACTTGCAAACACTACATCCAATTTATTGGACTATGAAATTGAAACAAGAAATGTGCAACGGCTGTCTGCAAATGTGCATCAGCTGACAGCTCTGACCTATTTAACTGCTATGATAATAATAGTGATGAAAAGGTATTATAACAGACTTTATTTAACTAAGCAAGTCAGACAACTGAGTCAGACCTCTTACCCTGGGAGAGTTTGCTGTATTTTATAGATACTGCAGAGCAATAACTACCAACTCTCATCTCATCTTTTTTTGTGCATAAGGCCATCACTCTTTTTATAATGAGGTATATTTAATATAAAGGGGATATTATTTACCGGAAATAGCTATGTAATGTGTGCCAATCATTCTGTGCCCACACATGGATACATGCAAAATAGTTCATAGAAACAAATATTTTTTCTTGCTAAATTGAAGCCACCAATTATGAGGCTATGGGAATTCTGGCTCCCCTCAGTGATCCGGAGAATTTGGCTCAGCTCAGCAAGCAGATCCGGCTCTTTCAGCTCTCAAATGGCTCTTCATTCTGGTACCAGTTTTTGGTTTCATTGCCAGACATATGACTGATATTTGTGCTGGTATTTTACACCAACTATGCTCAGTTTATTTAAACTGATGATACTGAGTATACTGTCACCCCAAAACACCTAGTGGGTCAGATGAAATCTGCTCACTGGCTGGGCTGTATGACAGTGCTAATCTAAACATTACTGTTACCCCATCAAGCATGGGACCTGAATGCCAGGTGTGCCTGTGGTAGAGTTGTGTAGAAAAAAGATCAACACAGTGACACACAACGTGTATAATGGTAATAGTAATACTGATGTAAAATGTCACCCAGGTTGAAAAGTTTCGATTTAAGCTGGGGCATTCAGCTGGTAGAGTCAGAATTTAATGTTACCAACATGAAAGCATGGATCCATCCTGCCTTGTATCAACAGTTAGGGCTGGTGGTGGTGCTGTAATGGTGTGGGGGATATTTTCTTCTTACATTCTGGGCCCAATTAGTGCCGACTGAGCACCATTTAAACACCACATTCTACCAAGGTATTGTTGCCGACCATGTCTACCCCTTTAGGATCACAGTGTACCCATCTTCTGATGCCTATTTCCAGCAGGATAATGCACCATGTCACAAAGCTCAAACCATCTCAGACTGGTTTCTTGAACATGACAATGAGTTCACTGTACTGAAGTGGCCTCCACAGTCACCAGATCTCAGTCCAACAGAGCACCTTTGGTGGAACGGGAGATTCACATCATGGATGTGCAGCCAACAAATCTGTAGCAACTGCATGATGCTGTCATGTCAACTTTGACAAAAATCTCTCAAGCATGTTTCCAACACCTTGTTAAAACTATGCCATGAAGAATTAAGGCAGTTCTGAAGGTGAAAGGGTGTTCAACCTGGTACAAGCGAAATGTACCAATAAAGCGGCCAGTGAGTGTATAAGTAGACTTTTATAACAATGGGTACCACGAATTAATACATATAAAACATTATTTTTAATAAAAAGCAGTGTTCTCACTTTCAGTTTTTATCGTTATCGGCAATCATGGGTAGGAAATTATTGGTTATTGGTTCAGAAAAATACTTATTCTGCATCACTGTTTTGAAAATCTATCAATGCATTTGAAGATTTGTGTACAGATCTGTGTTCGCATTTGCAAATAGTTAGCAACAATAATAGCTCCATAACCAGTTTTCTAGGTGGGCGTCAATTTACCTGTATGAGAAATACTGGTGATACAACAAAGGTTGCATAAGGTAAATGGAAAGAACATCCTGGATAAAAAACAGGAAGCAAACACATTGCTGATGAAAGTCAAACCCACTCAAAAATCAGGAGTCCAATGCAACAAAACAACAGCAGCCTGTCCAATCATAATAATAATAATGTCCATTATTCTAGATAAACTTTTGCTGCTAAATGAAGATCTTGTGAACAAGTTATCAAAATTTGGCCATGAAGCTTTTCACACCTAACAAACAACCTTTGACCTGCAAGGAAGTTTCTGGTTTTCAACCTGGGGAAGGAAGTGGAATTAGAAGGAAATGATGGTGGAGTCTCACAACAATGGAGTAGCATTATGCTGTGTTAGGAGTAGTGTGGAACTAAGTAATGTTGTAGAGTAATGATAAAGGTTGCTAAACATCTGGTTGGCATTGTGACGCCAGTGTAAGCACAGTAGCATCATGGGAGAAAAAGTGTTTGCTTGCTGCAAAGAAACACACATAGACAAATTCACAAAAACACACACACATCATGGCTGAACACTGAACGTGAGTTTTCTGTCTTGGAAATGCCATAAATTGTGAAGCTTCTGTCAGCTTCACAATCCCAACTCTCTGGTTTTTCATGTTGGTTACACCTCTTACTATGAATGCAGTCTGCACAGGCAAAACCCAAATCTGAAACTGAGCCATTGGAGTGCTATTTATTGTTTGAATAATAAATGTAATAGGACACATCTGGGAAACAAAACACACCTGTCAGTCACCTTTTAAAACTTTTGCTCACATGAAAAATGGGTAGTTTAAAGAAAGGTGCCATCTTCTAAGTTGTGTATCAGATCCTGATGTAAATACCTGTTGATCTCTTTTTTGATGTCAAACCCAAATGTGCTCACTCTACAGCAAAAGTAAAGGAAATGGCCTCACTGTTCCAACATTTTTGGAGGGGAGTGTAGGTGGCTTTTCTTTGAGGCAAAAGATGGCAAGTGCTTCAAGGGGCCTTAAGGCATAAGCAAATGTTTGCATGATGCATAAAGTTATTTCAGTAATTACTATAATTTATAATGTTAATAATGTGTTTAAAATATGATTATAATAAGAGTTTTAAAATCCACAAAACTCACTCTGGGTCACTCATCTTAGGTTCAAAACACTACAAAACATTTAAAATCAAGCAAATTATAGCCAGATATAATTTAATTATAGAACTATCAGTCCTTCAAAGAGAGGCATACTGTGTGATATAATGGCTTAAAATAATTTTAAATATCCTGATTTTCCCCAGAAGGACTGATCTTAAACATAGTGAGCAGATATGTCTATTTAGTTATACCTCACCTAGCTACATGTTAAAATATTCAGATGTGGAGACTGTGAGTTATATTTTTACTCACATAAGAGCTGATTATTTAGAACTGTTTGCTCACATTTAGGTATGTCCTGTAGTTAAGCTTTTTAATTGAAAATAAATGTTTTTTTCTAGTCTTGCTATGACTGTTTAGGCTAAATGAAGAATATGCTCTGCGCCTTAGGCCTCTTAATTACAAAAGTCACCCATGCTTATTGGCGAGGGTTAAGAAATTCCAGTTTGTTTTTTTGGGGGAGGGTAGGCTACTTAAAAATGAGATAGGGAGAAAAAAAAGGAAAGTTCAAAGATAAGAAGTTTGAGTAAAGACGGGTAGCAGTTTTAACTACTGTGAAATTAAAGGTAGACATTACATCTTCTAAACAGTGAAGAAGGCCTTTAAAATAGCAAACTAAAAAGGGTCAACACAGTCTTATTGTTGGAGTAAACAGAATGAATGTGGAGAATCACTTAATGTGACGCTCCATGGTTGTTGTGACGTCTCAATCTTCTGCCTGCGTGACGTCACAGTGAGAAGACAGACTGACCTGCTCTGAGAGGCGTCGTGTCCTCAGAAAGAATCCCAAAAGACAGCCAATGACCACGGCCAGCACCGACATGATGAGGAGCCCATTCTGTTTGCAGACGTTCTTCACCCTCACCCACACTGCATCCAAAGCCACGGCCATCGTGAGTCACCTGTCCTTCGTCCTACCAGCAACCCATAAATGAACCTGACCCCAAGCCTAAAATCCAGGTGACAGGATGAAAACAAAAGCCAAAAACATTGGTTAAAGAAAAAATCCAGGGCTGGATAGGATGCCGTGTACAATAACAGATCCACGGCAGTGTTTTAAAGCTCCCTCAGGCTCAGCATCCCCCTCGTCCTCTCGCTGTGGCAATCTGCACTAAGCTAAGAAGATCCTCTCACTTTCCAGGCATCCCCTCCCATCCTGCTCCACCCATCAGCTGTCCTGTGTGCTCTAACCCACCGCCAGGGGAGCGGAACAGCTGGCGACCATGTGCCCAGGGTTAAACATCACCAATCCTGTTAGTGCACTACAGTATCAACCCGTATGTTGTCTTTGTATTCTGTATACTCCCCTTGTCCTGCGGATCACAAATGGCCTACACTCACCCCCTAAAATAAAGCAGCTTATTTGAATTTAAAACCCAAATCTTTTTGGCTGGGAGAAACAATCTGTCATTCATCACAAACTTTAATCTGGGTTCTCTGTGTAGATATACTGTATTCGGTTATGGACACTAAACGGTTGTATTCTGACACATGACATAAGTTTTATCCTGATGTGGAGTACAGATAATAAAAACTGCAAAGTCAAGATGGACAGCAAACAAGCTGGAAGTGCATCAGTGTCCTTGTAAAACAATTCCAAAAATACTTTTATATTTACGTTTACTTTTTAGACAAAAAAAAATGTTGGATAAAAGTTCAACTGTTAGAATTTTCCTTGTTACAACTAGATCAATTAACACAATGATTTCATCACTCTATGCCACTGCAATTAACAAAGTGATGGTATGGTAACAAAACTGAATTTTTCTCATCAGAGCTTAACATGTTAAAAAGCTGTTTATGCAGATTGGCTGTGTGAACAGAAAGTAGGGCATCTGGCTCCAGTTTATTTACTCTAATCATGAGGATGGCAGCTGTGATATGGCTGCTTAACCTCTCCTTCACTTTGAGACTATTAAGGACAAAGTCAAAACCATTCATTGAAATTTAACCTGTAAGACTGATTGAAAGACCAGGTTAGATGGCTGTATATTAAAGGTCTTAACACACTTGGCCCGATATTTCCCAGATCCGTAATCCAAAAAACATCAAGCACTCGAATCTTGCACACTGAGTCCATTGCATTTATATTTGCCTTCACTGCAAAGATTCACAGTGTCGCAAATTGTTTTGCACTGGGAGCATGTGGCTCTGTCACTCTGTTAAAATCACTCTGGATCCATCAACCCTGGCAGAGATCTTCATACAGCACATGTTCAGTCATCATAGCGCTGTGTCAAATTGGATACATGAAGAACAGCTTTTTAATTGGTCTCTGTTATGACCTGTGAGTAGGCTACAAATGTAAGCCTTTATCTATTATATTTCCATGGTTGATGCCCGCATAATACACGGGCAAATCAGGGTTTAAAGTGAGGGTTCAGTGTGAGAGAGAGAGAGGGAGGGGGTGAGCGAGAAGAAAGTAGCAGGCCCTGATCTGAATCATTAATCATCAGTTGAAATAACTTGGACTAATGTGAAGACATGCATAAAATTGAACCTTCTCCAAAAAAATAATGAAGGATGAAAGTTTGTATAAATATGATTCGAACAACATGAGCTGAACTTTCTTTTTTAACGTGCAAAAAAATTTATGAATAAATGGACGTGAGGCCTTCGTTATGGAGGGCTGAAAGTGCCAAAATGAAATATATAAATACATAATTAATTAAATAATTAAATGTGTCATTAATTATTTAATATTGGAAATAAATCAACAAATATATAAATAGATATATAATTATTTATTCAATTAGATGCATGTGTTATAAAATAATTAATTAAATGTGTCATTAATTATTTAAAATAGGTAATAAATAAATAAATAATTTATTAAATGCATAAATAATTGAATAAATGTTTGAATTGTTATTGAAAATGTTCATTCATTCTATGTAAAAACACATCTACCTATTTCACTATTTATTTAATTATTTCATGGTTCCTGCTCTTGCAGCGCATCATGAATTAATTCTATCTGTCATCCTCTCCCATCAAACTCAGTGGGCGGGACTAACACTGAACAGTCACAAACCATTGCTTTGGTCTGCAGGGTTGCCAGACTAGACAGTTTTCCACCAAACAAACAAACAAACAACCAAACATGGGAGCAATCACTGAGGATCTGCATGAGCTCTCCCGTGAGTTGATAACAAATATTTTAGTCCTGGCAGAGAATGTTGACGCTGGAATTTCGGACCCTGAACATGTGGCTAGCAAAGCAAAGGGATTTATTGAAGTTCTTGGAGTTATTTCTGCTCTCTCTGACCAATATATTGACCGAAGAGTGTTTGCAAACTTAGAAGAAGTAGCACGGTAGACTGCAGTGGCCACTGGCCAAACATACCAGACTTTAGGCTGAAACAGATACAGGCACGTTACGGATGGCCTTTCAGGAGAAGCGCTGAAGAACTTCATAGCCTGAGTCCTTTTTTTTTTATTTTTGTAAGAAGTTGCTCTCCGTCTCTAATTTTGGCTTTGACGAATGAGCCACAGGCTCACAGAACAAAACACTTTGCCACATTCTACAAATATTTGCAGTGAAGGTCAATAAAAACGCAACGGACTAAGTGTGCAAGGTTAGAGTGCGTGATGTTTTTCAAGATTATGGATCATGAAAAAATGCAGTGTGTAATAATGGACCCAGTGTGTAAAGACCTTTATGTGCAAGGCTGGGCATATAAACAGGAATTTTACAATGTTTTTTTTACCACATTTTCAAGCTGCATGACTGATTTTGCAGTCAGCATTAAACAAATTTATGAGTGGATGTGCCATATTTTTTTTCTTCAGTTAAACAGAGAAAAAACTGATGTTGTTTTTCTGACCAGGCCAGAAATCTGGGTGTTGTCATGTATCAGACCTAAATTTTAAAAACCACATAAAAATAATGACAAAGTCAGCTTATTGTCACCTCAAGAATATTTCTAGAATTAAAAACCTAATGTCTCAACAGGATCTTGAACGGTCAAGTTGACTGCTGTAACAGTATTGTTGCAGGTCTGCCTAAAAAGTAAATCAGACAGCTGCAGCTGATCCAAAACGCTGCTGCTCGAGTCGTCACTAGGACCAAGAGAGAGAAGACCAATATCACTCCTGCTCTGAGGTCTTTACTCTGGCTTCCTGTCTCTCAGAGAATAGACTTTAAAATACTCCCATTAGCTGGTAAAGCTCTGAATGGTTTAGGCCCAAAATACATCAGACACCTGCTAGTACAGCATGATTCATCCAGACCACTCAGGTCTTGAAGTTCAAGTCTGCTCTTTGTCCCGAGAGTCAGAACCAAACATGGAGAAGCAGCATTCAGTTTTTATGCTCCTTTAATCTGGAACAAACTCACAGAAAACACTCAGGTCTGCTGAAAGTCTTGATGTCCCTGTGTTTGTCTCATTCCTATGCGCCACTCTTTGACAAGGCCGAGTGTTAACATTGGAATTCTTTTATGAGTTGAATTTTGGGACAGTTATCCGTTGCCATTAGTGGTGGCTGAGTGTTAACGTTGATGTGTGAGTAGGCTTTCATTGCCGAGGAAGAAAAACACCTGTGTGAAAGATGTCCCATAAGAATAATTAAGTTTCACGAGTCATGAACCACTGAATTAAGATGGGATCAGGTGACGGCAAGGAGAAGAGAGAGCGGTGGGTGGGCACCATAGTTCACCTGATGAAACCTCTTTATTATATTGCTTCAAAGAAACATCAATATGCTTGAATCTGTGAAAAAAAAAATTAAGACAAGAGCATTTTGAACACTATCAAGGTTGCTCTCAAACTCACCAGGTTTACAGCAAAGTTTCTTCGTAGA
Source organism: Cheilinus undulatus (assembly GCF_018320785.1). NCBI lineage: Eukaryota > Metazoa > Chordata > Actinopteri > Labriformes > Labridae > Cheilinus > Cheilinus undulatus. The sequence goes on from NC_054871.1 coordinate 37,569,378, forward strand.
CAAGGGCATTTATTCACCATTTTAAATATGACTTTCAATCATTTTGATGATTGTTTTGAAATTCTAACACTACTGAAATCCTTATCCCTGTGCAAGACCAAAAATATCCTTCTGGTAACACCTGAAAAGTCTCTCTCGTTCTATGAGCAAATCTTTGAAAACCACTGAGATTGATTTATCAAACACAGTTGCAAGAGTAATACCAAGGAATTAAATATTAAACTCTTTGAACTAAACATTGAATCCCATTATTTTAGAATACTATGAAAGTTTTTATTGTGCAACTTCCCTTTGTGAGCTTTTGGCCTATTTTCTAAACTAATCTGTATTTTTCACATCTTACATTTTTCCATTTTAAACATCCCTGGATAAGTACGCTCAAAGAAAATGTTAATATCAATGTAAATATCTGAAATAAATGTTAATGCAGTGACCTTGTGTAAGCCTCAACTGCTTTCCCTGAAGATGGAGGGCACTACGAGGAAAAACATTAATAATCAAGCAGACATTCTTTCCTTTTCATTTAAATTCTAAACACCACACCAAAATGAGAGACCACGATGAATGTGAGTAGTGAAGATGTCAGGAAAGAGAAATGAAGGACAAATCACTCTAAATTTATGTGTGATGCAGGTTTCCTGAACACTTCATCCCTAATAATGTTGGATGTATTTTTAAATAAAATGACTCTTAATTTTAACTCTTTTTAAGCCCAATTCACCCTAATTACAGTGGTAAATGCTTACTTCATGTGGTGCAGAGTGATGCTTTAGTGGGTTGTTTTCACATCTGTAATAAAGAGACAAAGTTTAGTCATGGGTAAAAATATTCTAACAATACAGTTAGTTTTGAAGAGAGTTTTCTAATTTGTAACTTATGTCAGTGTGACTTGAGAGTAGAAAGCCTTCACAGGAAATCACAACCGTCTTTTCAGTGAAAGAGACATTTTGTGTTACCTTTTGAAATGATCTGTAGTTGAAATTTCAGCACTCAAAGAATAAGAAGAGGCTGTAAATATAAAGAGGGAAAGACACGAATCACTGCTATAAAAGTTTTTCATGCAGAATATTTTTATATGCACAGCAAGAAAGGACTCCTACAAAATCAGAAATATGTACAGATTTTCTACAAAATCCCAGAGTGTCTTTCAGGGACTTTTGCTGCTTTCCATTTGCCGCTAAAGTCCGATGTGAAACCAGGGAATGACGTCACACCCCAGTTGAATGCCTTTTATTTGCTATGAGCTCGTAAGAGAAAGGGACAGAGCCAGAAACTAACTGAGCTTTGTTGAAACGCCCACAAAGAAACATATTTGGATGACATGATACATCTGCTCCACGATCCCGATCAAAGTTCGCTCTCTTTAAAGGCAGTTCTCCATGCTCACGTTAAACAATATAACACAGGAGACTTGTCACAAGTTGCTGTTAGAATCATTCACTGAGAAATCATGGTTTAATTGCTGTTTTGTCATCTGTAGTCGTCGGTGCTGCATAAACATGTCTGATTATGGGTCTGCCGCTGTGTAGCCAGCATTACACAGCAGGTGGGCCATGTGATGCTTTTTTAAATTAAGTGTGCTCACGAAAACTTTGTAAGTAAGTCAAAAAGCACAGCTCTGATGTTCCCCTTATTGTGTCGTTGGCTTATCAATGCAAATATGCACCTGTGTGCAGAGACGCTGAGCCATTATGCAGTTATTTGGGGAAGAACACCCATTTCCATGCAAATTGGCCTTAATACATTAAGCATCAAATGATGACGTTGGTAGCAGCAGAGCATAAACAGAGTAGAGATTAGCCTACTGTATGCAAGAGCTGATGGAAGTGCTCTGCAGTTTTTATGATGCACAATCTTTCCAAAGATCAGGAAAAAGTTTCATACTTTAAATAGATGATGACAAATAATGTGTGTGTAAGGTCTGTAATTATCTCAACTTAAAACAAAAAGTAAGGCAATTTGTGTTTGGTACATTATTTCTTTGTTGTAACAATGCTTCTTGGTAATAAATCTTATACCGTCGGAAAGCGTGTTTATTACCCTTTTAAATGATGCCACATGTGTAAGGATCATGCATTTGTGGGATGAACAGCAGAGCTGAGTATGTTGGTTGCGCCCATGAAAAATGTGCCAAATCTTCTCTGCCAATGCCAAACAGCTGATTCTGCCATTGACTCTTGTTTGGTGTTTGGTGGATTGGATGATTGAAGTTTGAAGAAACAGGACATATTAACAATTTAACAATTTATTCATTTAACAAACAGGAGCCTCATTTGTGTGTGTGGAAGAACCATACACAGCCACAACAGCCTGGCTCCTCCTCATGCGGGTCACACACTGCTGTGGGATGGCATCCAATTCTTCAACCAGCATTTGTCACAAGTCAGCCAACTTGGTTGTGTTGGTCACTTTGGCACGAACAGCACACCCAAGCTGATCCTACAAGTGTTCAGTGGGGTTAAGGTCAGGACTGCTGGCAGGCCATTCCATCCTCTCCACTCCCAAATTCTGGAGGTAGTCTCTGATAAACGCCACTCTGTGGGGGCCAGTGTTGTCATCTTGGAGGATAGAGTTGTTGCTAACAGGGTGAGAAAACGGTATTCTTGGGGTGTTGTCTTCTTGGGACGCCAATTTCACGGCCTGTCTCTGACATTCCCTGTTATATGGAACTTGGCCTTCAGTTTGGAGATGGTACTAGGGTTCACTCCAAACAATGCCGCAACTTGGTTTTGCGGAACACCAGCTTGAAGTTGCCCAACAGATGGGCCCTATCCAGATCAGTGAAACGTGGAATGCCGATTCTTGAAGCAGACGTCTACTGACCACTGTAGCAGGGCCCATGCTTACAGGTGCTGCGATTGACAGCACCTGGGGTACCAGAAGCTCAAAACAAGAGTCAATAGCAACAGCTAAATAATCTGTTTGGCATTGGCAGAGAAGATTGGCACATTTTTCATGGGCGCAACCCACATACTCAGCTCTGCTGCTCATCCCACAAATGCATGATCCTTACAATGTGGCATCATTTAAAAGGGTAATAAACACGCTTTCCAATGGTATAAGATTTATTACCAAGAAGCACTGTTACAACAAAGAAATAATGTACCAAACACAAATTGCCTTACTTTTTGTTTTAAGTTTATGTTGTCTTAGGGTCTCCTCTGCTCAGAGAGGAAAATTAATCAGGTTGGTGCTTAAGTGAAAAATTCAATATTGGCTTCAATTAAATGCACTGGCTAGTCAAACAACACATTTTAAATAAGCCAGATTATAACCCTATCATTATAGACCCTTTGTAGTGCTTTCAGACAGACACGGTTCTGGTTCTTGTCCTGGCTCCTTTCTGGAGTCTCAGAACCTTGGGGCTTTCTGGCAAACCAGTCCTCGTTCACATGAGTTTAAGCAGAACCAAGGTTGGAGGACATTATGGACATGTATCACCACATCCAGCTCCACTTCTGCCCAAGTCTTTCTTGCTGTCCTGCTATTCCTTCTTCAGTTTCTTGAGTTTATCAATTATTTGGTCTGGCGTTGGGGTGAACCCAGCCTTTGCCATCTCTTCTACAAGTTTGGCATATAACTTGCTCTTCCTTGCACTACTCTCCTGCATCACCTGGATTTCTGTTGATGCCCTGATAACAACCAAACATTTTGCCTCCTCAGCACACCGATTTTCCTCCATTTTCCGCTTGTCTTAACAACCTAGAAGGACATGCCCACGCCGGTTCAAAATTAGGTTTGAAAACTAGAACTGGCATGGAGCCCTGCCAGCCTGAAAGGTCTACTGGAGGCAAAAGTCACTGTTGTGGCTGGAGACAAAACAAAGCAAGAGTGGAGGATTTTTTTGTAATGGAGTGCCTTGAATTACTTGAAGAATTATCTCAGCTCTAGTTTATTTTTTAATTGTGATACATTTTTTCCTATTTTTGCTGAATGTCATCTTATTTAATTCTTATGTTATAATTGATCATATTTTATTTGAATGGCTTCCTGCTATCTTTATACATACAGTGCCGATAAAAACATATCACCCCTATGGATGTTTTAGCTGGCTTTATGCCAAAAAAAAGTAAAAAAAAAAAAATATATATATATATCTAATGTCAAAGTGAAACAGATTTCTACAAAGTCATGTCAATTAAATAAAAATATGTCATTTAAAATATGTGATTTCCTAAATATTCACCCCCTTTGAAGTGACTGACCTAATCCGAGGTGCAGCCAGCTGGTGCTAGTAGTATCACGATAAATAGAATGGGATCACCTGAGTGTAGGGAATGTGTCTCAAGTGACCGCAGTATAAAGACACCCATGTCTGGAAGGTCCAGTCACTGATTTTTTTAGTTTTCCTGGATACCATAACACCATGACGACAAAATAACACTCCAAATAACTCAGTAAAAAGGTTACTGAAAAATCAGGGGATTGATACAAAAAGAAATTCCAAGGCACCGAACATCCCTGAAGTTTAGTTAAATCCAGCATTTAGAAATGGAGGGAATATGGCACATGTGATAATCTGCTACTAAAACACCTACGACTACTCTGAAGGACAAGCTTCAGCAGCTGAGATTGGAGAGACTCTGAATACAACAACTGTTGCCTGAGGTTCTTCACCAGTCAAAGCTCTATGGGAGAGTGGCAAAGAGAAAACCACTGCTGAAGAAAACTCATATCAAATCTCAACTAGAGTTCACTGAAAGGCATGTGGGAGACTCCAATCCAAATTATATTATCTGTGATTAACTTAGAAAATGAACAAAGGTGAATACTTTTTAAAGGCACTGTAAATACAGATTCAGATATCGCTGGCTTAGCCAGCTGGTCCTTCAGGTCATAAAGGTGGTACAATAGTTTAAAATGGAAAAATTTCCTTTTAATAGAACTGAGACTGAACAAGAGGGAACACTGAGAAACCAATCAACAGCAGAATAAAAACAACATAATTTGCAAAATCTCTGCAGCTCTTACGGCAAAGCGATTTGGTTTAACGCTACTGATTTAGTTATTACTATCCCACTTAAGGGGAAATTGGCAACAGCTTATCTGTGATGTTTTTCTATTGTCATGAAGCAAAAGCATTTAATTCAGTCGATCTTGTTCCCCCGTCCTTTCAGATAAGCTATTTCTCTGCAAGAACAGGTTGTTGGTTATTAAAACTGACTTTTTATCTAAAAATACAGCCTCAGTGTGCAGCAAGGAAACTGACTGAGTCCAATGACAATCAGTGTTTAAAGAGCACATTTCCTCTGCTGTATGGTGAAGAGGGGCGTGCATGGGGGCTTTACAGTTCAGATGGATTTCATTCAGTAATGTATGTATAAATGCATTTAGAATAGCCCAGGGGATTAACACAAATGCATTTGACTTGACTTTCACATATAGGTGTACAGTAGCGGTCAGGCCTGGTTTGTCACATGAGATCCATGACAGTTTCTGCTATTTGTTGGCACAGCTGTCATCCACTTTTGGTAACTGTGGCTTAGATGGAGGCTTGTTTGTATATAGACTCCATGAGGGGATTTCAAATTCTCTTTATTTTAGTCAACTCTATGAACCAGGGAGGTTTAGCATAACGGGTTTATGATTGAAGCTCCAGTCCATACTGCATATAATGTTATTTAAGCTATTTCATTTAGCTTGCCATTTTTACAAAGCTGTAGTAAATAAATTAAATCAGTTAACGTCTCACAGCTTTTCAAGCAGATTTCAGCACAAACTGTAAGCTGAAGCACTGATAATGACCTACATTAAATCCTTTTGAAGGTCAGAGGGCCCCACAAAGAGTTAATCTGTGGCCAGACAAGGGCCAGATTTATTATGCACAAGCTAGCTTGGAAAACAAAATGTTATCATAATGAATATACAGTACATGGAGGGATTGTTTCAGCTGTTCACAACAAAGCCCAGGCGTTCACAAGCTTTTTCAGCTCAAGACAATAAAGTTTATGCTCTGTGACCCAAACTTACAAGAATACATCATGTGTTTCTGTAATACCTGCATATTAAAAGTACAAAAAATACCCATGACTGCTATACCCCTTAACATTCTTCCGCTGGTTTATCTCTTCATACTATAACTATTCAACCACTTTATTTTAGTTTTGTAGCAACGTGAAGTCTATTTCGATCCATTTCATACATTGCAGCTAATTTTTAGAATTGAAAAGGCAGCCAGATTTGTGTTAAAAATAGTTTACAGAATTTGAAAGTAATTAGTACAATATATAAAGCTTTTACACTGAAATTTCTATTTTAGTTCAGTTTTCAAAGCAAAGAAAATCTTGATTTTTATAATTATAACAGGACATGTCTTGTTAAGGTGGCTATCCTGACAGAGCTGCCATTGCCATGGCAATGTTGAATGTTACAGGTGCATCTCCAAAAATTAAAAGATCATGAAAAGTTTGTTTTTTATCCCCCTGTGGTTCAATTAAAGGATTAAAACTTCCATATAATCCATATTCATCATTGATTAGCTGTTTATTTTACCTTACCAGGCCAGAATTAGAACCCTCGCCCTGGAGCAGCTGCAGAGATGCCTGGAGAGTTATCCATGTCAGCTCAATTCCCATCCAGGGGTTCACAGCCATCATTGTACATGTTTGTTTTTAATTCTCTTATTTCTCTGTGTCCATATACATACACTTTTTACTTTTTAGCTTCCAGTTTACGATGTTTAATTTCTGCATTTTATACTATTCATTTAGACATGCATTTGTTTTTTTTCACTATGCGTTTCAAATTTAGCTTTACATTGAATTTTACCTTATGTGCAGTACTGAGTAACATTTCTTATACTTTTACTTTGTTCACTTTGTACATATTTCTTATACTTGTTAACTACTTATAGATGTGCACTTAAAACATTGTTGTAGAGTATTCAATCACATTACAAACCACTATTCAAATAAATAAGTTAAACATACTTGTAATCATCTCTTATGTCAGAAATTAATGTCACTTTGTTTACTATATCACCAAGTGTAATGCTGCAAAATGTGGTCAAAAAGTCTTTTATGAGATAAAATAACATTTTTGTGCATAATACCAGGAACTCAGCTAGCTGTTTAAGACAGCTGTGATTAACAATGGATGCTTGTCCTTTGAGATCTTCTGTGCAGTGGACTGGGACATGGTCCAAAGAGTACACATCTTCAGGAGTTTAGTCTTCTTCCATGGTATCATGCAGGTCCACAGCTGAAAGTGCATCCCATCATTGCTCCCACTGAAGAGCACAACCTGTCCTGTTTAAACAAAAAAGAAAAGCATAAAAGAAAGCAGAATACAGAGTTCAGCGATAAACTGCAGGGAAATCTCTACCAGAACACTCTTGCAAGACAACATTTTAATCTCAGTGAGGTTTTCCTGTTTAACCAAAAGCTAAATATTTTTGAGAATTTTGAGTCAGTCATCGTTGCATGTAATACAGTAGCTGAAACAGAGAGAACTGTAACCAGCTAAGCGGCTTAAACACAGATACAGAAGAGAAAGGCCTACGCCGAGCAGAGTTGGAGTGGACTTTGATGAGTGGGTAAATCTACATGTGACCAATTCTCTGATAAATTGGAGCTGTATTAAACACAGAATCACGACGTGCAGAATGGCATGAGCTGCTGATAGCGAGGGCTCCATCTGTCTTCTTCGTAGCTGGTAAATAATGGTCAGGGTGTCCTGGCTTATTAGAAGTAGCACCGTAGGATAAGCCATCCATGAGAGGAGGACTGGACCGAACTATCCTCTGTGGAGCTGTTGTCTTTTTGGGGCCTGCTCCAAATAAACCTTTATGGTTGGATTTCCTGCTTTAGCGAAGCTTACAGTTATATCATCATGAAGACTAAATTTGATCAACTGACGATAAGACTCATTTTTCATTTGAAATGTGGAGTTTTAACAAGGTGTCAAGTTTATGGAGCAGTGGTAAGCTATTTGTTTGGACAATTTGTTGTCAGTAGAGGATGGAATTTGGCTGTTGTAGCAGCTAATGTGCTAACAGGCTAGTGGTGCTAATGTGAAGCTAAGTGCCGTGGTTCATGTGTTTAACAAAGGCGTATATTGTGTAACTGACTGCACGTGTGTAAGGAAAAGCTCATAGCTTTCATTGTGTTTGTTTAGACAACTTACAAAAAGACAAATAAGAGAAAGTCTTCGTGCAGTCATTTCCAAGGTCTGGTCATGAGTATGTTTCTACCAGGCTGAAATAACAGGGTAACAATTATTGTAGTTTACCATGGCTCTGTGTCTACTGTCTTGGTTTTGGGACAGGTTTGGAAATAAAAATGTGTCCCCAGTCCTGACTAAGCGCAGACTTGAAGCTGTATCACAGAGTTTCAGATTTATGCGTTTTGCTGCAGTTAAATGCAGCAAAATAACATTGTTCTAAATGGCCAGAATTCTTGAGGACTGCCAGTCATTTCGACTGGTGACAAAAGAAGTCTAGCAGAAACCTTGTATATAAGTTAATAGAAAGAAAGACCTATAACCTCCAGTGAATGCATGCTATGAAACCAACAATAGAGTCATGTATGTAGATTAAAATATATCCTGTGTCTCCAACACAATAAAATCTAAAAGGATGCAGTAAATTCACTGTCAGTTATTCCACATCTCAACATAATGGTACTTGAAAATGAGGAAAAGGGTAGAAATCCCAAACTGATATAATTTTTGACACATCAATGCTAAGCAAGCTACAGAGGTAAATACAGGTGTGTCACTTGTACTTCTCTCTTGGGTCCTGGGGAGGGCTCCACTTTTAGGTACATGTAGGGGGAGCTTTAAAGAAAAATGGTTGGGAAACACTGCTCTAAAACACCAGTGTTGATAGAGCTTTCTGTTTCTATCAATTTGCAAAGCATGTTGGAATAAAATGCCATTTTGATTTTGATTAAGTGTTTCTCAGACACTTATTGAAGTACACCAACCATTAGTTTGAGTACTGTAGTTTATGACCTCCAGATTATCAGTCTCCGTCTTGTTTTTAATCAGAACTGATGACTTTGACCTCACAGCAATGATGTGAAAAAGCAAGCTGTCCACGATAAAAAGATTCACAGTGTAATCCTAAAAGAATATTCACATAGCTGCCTACTTAAAAGTGAAAGAAAATTGCTTTTTTCCAACAATTTCATTCTTTCATTTACAAAACATGGTTGGAGTGCTCCTAAGAATTCAAAAGCTTAGAAAGATTATAAAGTGGAGAAAATTTGAACAAAACAAGCTGGGTTTATCATTGTCTGAAGCTCTCCCTGCAGACAACACAATGCTGGCACACACGCAAACCACATATGTTGATTTTTGCAGGTAGGTAAAGGTAAAAACTTGAATCACAGTTCTGTAAAAATCTCTTTGTGTTTCCAGGCAAACCAGCACCTCTCTGAAAAGGAGAGGAAACAAGTGGCAAAACATATGTGCCATGACCCCACCACAGCTGAGAGTTTTTATGTTGCTTTGCCCGACAAAATGACAGGATATGAAAAGCTAAGACTGAGGCCGAGCCTGAATATGACAATCAACCAGGATCACCTTCATCTTCTGAAGAGGAGTGGAGGAGCAGGCATTGAAATGCTCTCATCCAGGATGCAGAAAAGAAGTAAATCTTGAGGTGTCACCTCAGATGAAAGTCATGAGGAGGCATCTCCTGTGGAGCACACTCCAAGGGCTGAGGGAGCACTCCTCCTTTATGCCAAGGTCCCACCCAAATTTGACTCTTCTGGTTGCTAGGTGTCATCTTTCATGCATCTTCACAAAGCATGGTTTTTCTTGTACTTTCAAAATAGATGTGATAGATGCATGCAAAAGAACACCAAAGAATATGACAGGAAGGAATTAAAATTCTACCTAAGAAACACAGTATGCAGTCTGTTCTCCTACAGGGATTTGAACACTTGACCTTGATGCCTGCCCTGCAGAGGTCCCTCCATGCATTTTCAGAAAGGTGCATGCCACAATCAAGGAGCTATACAAGGAGTTGCATTGGACGAACAGGAAAATAGCATCCAGGAGGCTGAGGTTGGCTACCAGAGACATCTTGAGCTCCAAGCTAGTGAACTGGTCCTGAGCAAGCAAACGAGAATGACCACAAGGATGTCCTGAACGAATACAAAGAAAGCATTGGTGAGCCAGCCAGGAGCATGGCAGACCAGGATGACAGTAAACTTTGCTTGAGAGTCTAATAATGACTCAATAAATAAAGGTGCTTAATCAAGTGGTATAAGAGATCAAACCATCATGTGTCTTGGAAGTATTTAGTAATTGAACCAGCCTTGTCCAAATGTGATGTTAAATTACATAAAGAAAATCTTGAAAATTCAGTGGACAGAGTTTATTCTGACTTAAATAAGTTACCGGAATTTGAAACTAGTCAGTGTACTTTTGTATTGTATGTCTGATAGATGATTTCTTCTAATGAAGACAAATGGCCAATGTATATTTGGATAAGTGATACTACTACTAGGCGGTCCATCATAGTTGAAGATGACAAAGCTTCCATTTTTCTGTGGAGAACTTGGTAGTGGTCATCGTTGCTGGCGACAATGCCACTGTACATGACTATGAAGCCCGATCCAGAAGCCCCATATCTTGCTGCAGTGCAGGCATATGAGGTTTGGGTCAGGTGGCCACGTTGGTTCTGGATGGTGTCTTTGCTGGTGTTGATCCCTTCGTTTCTGGGTGTGATTCTCCTCCAGGTGCAAAACCCCATTGTGGCATACTGAACGCCAATGAGGCCGGTTCACTGCGGCTGACTCTAGGTTGTTGGGGTTGATGTTGCCAGGTTTTCTGCTGGCAGACAGGAGCTGGCCATAAAGCACCTGGCGGGGCAGCCGATATGCTGGCATCCGGATTATGTGGCCAACCCACCGTAGTTGTCTCTCTGCCAGGGTTGCCTCAATGCTCATGGACCTAGTACGTTGCAGGATATCCACGTGTGGGACGCGGTCCCACAAGGTGAGGCCAAGAATGCATCAGAGGCATCTGATGTTAGAAGCCGATGTTAAATAAGCTCCAATCAAGGCGGAACTGGACCAGAACACCACCATCCTCCTTTGAGGACTGGTGTAAGAGAGGTGTGGTTGCCATCAGAAAAAGGTTGAATATCACTTGGGCCAGTACACTTCCCGGTTTACCCCAACATTCACAGGAAATGAGGGAGACTTCCCTCCGCCTAGAACACATGCCTGCATGCCGTTGTGTAACAGTTTGAGGATGCTGAGAAATTTTGGGGAAACACCAAATTTCTTGAAGATGCTCCAGCTGATGTCCCGGTCAACTGTGTCAAAGGCTTTTGTAAGGTCTATGGAGGTGATGTAGAGGTCCTTGTTTCTGATAAGTGCAGCACTGTGACCAGTGACATTTGATGCACAGATTATTTAGTTTATGTATTTCAGCCAGAGAGGAATTTTAATCTTTCGTTTTGCCAAAGCTCCAATGATTGAGGTCGCACCGTCCTTCACAGTGCGTCCTCAGCAAGAGAATATGAGCGCAGCAGCCAGGTCGTACAGCTTCAGTTTGACAACTGGATTCCCCCACCCTCTTTTAGCTGTTAATTTCTCCCAGAGGACTTGAGTTGTCGTGGGGCTCAAGGTTTTCTGCAGCAGCAAACTCGCATACACACACCCTGCTCTCGATTGCTCACGTAACATGTAAGAATCATGAATGGATGCTTGTGCTGTGGCGTGTTGTCTGTGTGTGCCAGCAGAGAGCTGCATATGTGTGAGTAAAGTGTGTGCTCGTGCTGCGATCACATGTTTTGCCAGACTCCATGGTCACTAATCTCTCTCTTTTGCCAATATTCCCACTCTATCTGGTTTCATCAGGCAGGGATTACACAGGATTAGACAACCTCCCAGAAGCTGACATGCATTCATTCATTCATTAAAAAAAACCCAAATGCAGTTGCTCACACGCCCTTGATTCACACAAAATGCACCAATCAAGCCTGAAGCAAAAACATATGGACTCACATGATAAAAGTACTGATGTACTGTTATTGCAGTGATACAGCCGCGTCCAGCCTAGATTCTTACTCTGTGCACCCTGTGATTATGTAAGACAGTGGTCATATAGAGCCCGGATGTCATCAGGATGGGAGTGGTATTGAAGTTGTAGTCAAGCAACCTTATTCTGCCCTTTACCTCAGAGCAGCAGGCAATCCATCTGTAGGGCATGATCAGGCTACAAGCAGACACTTTTAAAAGGGTGATACAGTTTAAAAACAAATATTCAGTACTAAATGGCACTTACGTGCTCCACAATGTAATTTTGGATTCTGCAATGTACAATACAACACTGACAACTCAATAAAATAATAGGAAAACTCAATCATTGGAATATTATAAGAGATGCTTATTGATCTTCAGGAAAAATCTTAAAAATAAAAATAAAAAGATAATTTCTGACTTTTTTTAAACATTGGTACATCTGTTATACTAGAATCAGCTAAACTGGTGCAACCAGGTTGTTTTCTTTTTCTCTCATTGTGCTCTGCTAATGCTCATTAAACATCTGTTTTGGACAGATGTCATTTCAAGTAAGCTGCACACCAGATGATTGACATGTCTGTCCTTCAATCAGGCGCCAGAACAAAACTGCTGACAGCTGATGGGATAAACACAATACTACAAACTGAAATAAACATGAAAGTCGACTGACATGCCATTCAAAATCTTCTGCAGTAAATCCCTAAATAATGCCCCCTAGTGGGACTTGAAGAAATTGCAGGTTGACATTTACATTAAATGAAGGAAAAGGCTTTTCCATATTTTATAAATTACTATTTGCAGTAGTTTTGTACTTAAGAACTGTCAGATTAATTGGGTGGATTTTTTATGTGCACACACAAAAAGATATGCCAAAAAATGAATACAGAATAAAGTTAACTTTCTGATGTTCACCAGAGAAAGAATCATTATGGCTCCTCTTAAATCTGCTCTATACTACAATGACATCAGTGTTTCCCATGGGATTTTAGGAGACTATAGCGGGCAGATTACAAAGTGTCTAGGGGGTACCGGAGCATGCTCTCCCATGAGATAAATTTGCACATTTTGAAGAAAAATTCATCAATCTTGTGCATTTTAGGAGCAAAATTAAGACAATTTATCTTTATCTCATATTGTTCTCTTTTAGTAATTAAAACAAAGATGTACTGATTGTAATTAGGTTAGTCAACTCAAATTTTTGATGATACAAATTTTTAACCTTGCAAAGCAGATGGATCTGCCAGACTCCATCTCTGGGGTTTAGTTGAAGTAGCCGTTTGCAATCAAATTAACTTGGATGTAGCTGCAACATAGCCGCAGTTTTATCAGAACTGGGTCATATTTCTGTATAAGGTAAAGAGTAAAAACAACACTTAAATCTTCATGACAGAAAAGATATTTTCGCTCTTCTCCCGGTCTGCTTCAGCATGGGTTTGCAATCATTACGGGTGGGGTCTGCTGGCGTATCCAATGGCTGCTGCAGCAGTAGCCATTAGCTCATAAGACAATGGCAATGGACCACATTTTCTTTTAAAACAAGTACTTAGAGTCATACTGAAAGCATGTCTTGATAGCAAAGATGTTTTTGTACGTCTCCAGACCGGCCTTGGAATGTATTTTATTCACCTAGGAGTTCACAACTACAGCAGTGGTAGCCTGTCAGCTCTAAAGAAGCACGTGCTTACAAACTCATTTGTCTTGTCGCCATAGGCGGTTTTACCATTAGGCAAAGGTAGGTAATTGCCCGGGGCCTTGTCCATAAGGGGGGCCTCAAGAATTTGCCTAGGTTTGTTTTTCTACAATTATAGCTCACTTGTGTTTTTGCCACTCCCCAGGTCAAAGAAAATTATTCATAGTTTAACATTTAGAGCAGGGAGGAACATCATAAAAAAGATGCACAGCAGAGCCCATAGCTGCGCAACTGCAGCATCAACTCTGCTCTCTCATTGAGCCTTGTCCTGTCCACACCTCTAATTGGTTTCTTGCACAAGAGCTTTAACAAATGTTGAATAAAGAGGTTTTTGCCCTGTAAAACCAAACTTCTTTCCCTGAATGTGAATAAAACAGCTGCCCTCAGGATAACACTACTGAGTAATTGTCCCTCAGTCACAAACACGGACATCGTATCTCGCTTTGGTGAGCAACTCAGTTCAATCTCCAGCCCGATTAAATCCCACATTATAATAAATCTGTAATGCCATACTAATATTTACTAATTCTATTTACATTATGATTTAATTCTATGTCAAAACAAGAAGTGAAATTATGGTCTTGATCACTTACGTTTAAACAGGACATTGTTTATAAATCCTGTGGCATATTGAACTCCAGCTCTCATTAATTAAATGGTAGAAATTCTTCTCTTCATGGTTAAATGACTTAATAACTGAACATTCAATCCTAATCTGGACACAGGCTGTCCTATGACATGAGAGGTCAGCATGTTTGATCTTGGCGATGCGCTAAAATGCATCCAAAATACACATGGAGATGCGCCAGTTCATCATGCATGCAGGGATGTCAGAGGGATTCATATAGGGTGGACATGAAGAAGAACAACTCTAGTGGCTCAGACATGCGTTAAAAGTCAAGTTTTCACTCAGCAGGTGAGAGTTTGCCGCTATATAAGAAGTAACATTTCAGATCAAAATAAATCAGATCAAATATTGTGGACGACATAAATCCACAATTTTTTAAGGTGGGTCGTATGAGGCCCTTGGCTATAGTAGTGGCATTAGCCTCCAGTGATTTCTGTGAAAGTTGCTCCTGTGGTTATTACCAGCTCAGTGTAGTGGCTGTAAATGGGAAAGTTCTCTCCGTGTAGTTTAAAGAGTTTTGCAGTGTGGCAGTTTTAAACTTTAATTTTTACTTCAAATATAAATTTCAACACAGTCCAACCATGCTTAAACACTGAATCAAGTGGTAGAAAAATGAAACTACAAACAGAAAGTATTAAAAGTGTCACAGCATACTGTACATTTATCACTCATATTATCCATGTCTATTTCTAAATTTTCTTAAATGAAAAACACAAAATTAGTCTTAGAATCTCAAAACTCTGACTTTTTTCTCACAATTATTCTTACTTTATTCTCAGAATTCTGACTTTTTTCTCACAATTATTCTTACTTTATTTTCAGAATTCTGACTTTTTTCTCACAAGTGAAAAAAAAAAAAAAATCTCAAATGTTTTTTTCAGTGGCCCTAATAGTCTTCTGTACATTGGGCATTGTTTAAGGCTGAATCTTTATTGTTGATTTGAAGGAAATAAGAAGCTCCAGCAACACTTGTAGTTTAGAGAACAACTTTTAGACTATTCCAGGTTTAGACCTCCATCAGGGTCATCCCGATAAAGGCCATAAACCGAAACACAGTGGCCTAATTAAAGACCCTGTAAAGTGAAATCCAAAGAAAGTGTCTTAACGCACTAGATATGATGGAATATGGCTGCTTTAGATGTGTGAAAACACTGAAAACACATGGCAGTGTTAAAAAGTTGAACTGTTTTGACATATACCTATATATCTTGTTATGAAGCAACAATGTATTAGTGAATTAGTGTATTAGTGATTTATGTATACAATCATTTAATCTTCACATGCAGATTTTTTGGGTGCAAAGAGCAGTCTGACTCTGACACTATTTGGAAAGAAAAACTTGATATCCAAAGTCAGTTTAGCAACATCCCAAATATTGCCATGAGTAAAACAATTAAAGGGATAGTTCTGTGTTTTTGAAGTGAGGTTTTGTGAGGCACTTCTGCGTTTTACCTACAGGAGACGGCATAAGTGGGGCCATTTTATTTACCAGGTTATCTTTATGAGTGCCAGGCTATGGATGGAGTCTCAGCTAATAAGTATTTCAAAATGGGCTACATTTCGATATATCAAAACCTCCAACTTGAGGACATACAGTATACATGCAGTATTGAAATTTATTTTCAATCATTTTTGTCACCATTTTTTTGCAGAAGGTTGCACATCCTCCCTGGGTTGATCCATCAAACAAACCTTTATTGATTTAAGAAATACCTGTAGGTTTTGAAACAAGACATATATTACAGTCAAGTTTGAATCTTTATTTTGATTCAAAAGAAACAAGAAGCTCCAGCAACACCTGTAGTTTAGAGAACAACTTCAAGACCATTTCATGTTTAGGCGTCCATCAGGGTCTTCCCAACTAAGGCCACAGGCCAAAATGCATTTTTCTGGATGGACTCCTTTTTGCTTGTGACCTCCACCAGGTTCATCCTGACTAAGGCCACAAGTTGTTCTCTAAACTTTATGTTGCTGACGCTGGTTTCATTAAGAACAGGAGCATGTGAACAGCCTTTTAAACCAGCTTCTCTTCTTTCCAGCCTTCTCCTCCTGCATTTCCTCTATCTTCATCTCCAGCTCATCCATCCTTCGGGTCATCGCTCTCTCTTTTGTGACCCACTCGTTCTTTTTCTCCTCATGGTGTTTGTGGAGCATCTGCAGAGCGTCATGGAGGGAGCGTCTCTCCTCCTGCCAAAGTCTCTGCTGTTCTTGAAGCTTCTCCTCCGCTTTCCTTTGTGCAGCTTTTACATTGTGTTTTCTCTCTGCAGCTGATTGAGCTGGACAATAAAGGAGGCCCTTGCCTGTTCTAGCTCCTCCTTGGACTCCAGCTCATCAGTTTGCTACTCTTTGTCCTGCTGGTTTCTGACCCATTGATACACATTTGGGCTTTTCTCCTTGGGCTCCAGTTCATCAGTTTTCTGCTCTTGGTTCTTTCTGACCCACTGATATTCTTTTGGAGCTTTCACCTTTGCTGGAGACTTCAAAGTTAGGGCCTGATTAAGGAGATCCAGCTGGACGGTTTGCAGGTGAAGGTTGATATTTTCTATATCTTTAGCTTGACTGCACTGGAACCCCTGGTCGGTGCTTTCTTCCTTCCCGGGGCAGCATTCAGTCTTCAACGCCTTCTTCAATAAAGCAGCTTGTTCCTGATGCAGCTTCACGCTCAGGTTTTGGATGCCCATTTTTAAAGTGTGAATCTTTTGAGCCTGCTCTGGCTCGACTTCCCAGGTGTCTTTCTGGGACTGGAGCTTCACTGTCTGTCTTTCTAAATCCTCATGAGCCGTCTGCAGCTGCAGAATCAGCTCCTGGGTGTCCGTTCCTCCAGACTGAATTTTATGCTCCAAAACAGCAACTCTGTCTTTAGCTCGGGAAAGGTCTGAGCGAGCCGTCTTCAACTGAGACTTCAGCTCTTCATTTTCCTTCTGCAGAGATGAGTTTACACAGCTATTGTGGTGATGTAAACGCTGACTTTCCTGAAGTTGTTCATGGAGGAAAGCATTTTCTCCCATCAGCTGTGAAAGTTGGTCCTGCAGGACTGACTCAGATGTCTAGCCTGCCTCCATGTTTCTTCTCTTAGGCTTTGTGGACCTTCTCTGAAATTTCTTCTCCATTTCAATGTGGAAAATTTCAAACAAGTTTTGAAAAGTTCAGTAAATGAACGACTCACTGTGCATGCATTATAACTGGACGACTGATGTATTAATGAAGCCAGAGCATATCTCAGGCCTTATATGCCTTTCTGTGATTGGATGGAATGGAACACTGGAACACAGTGAACAGTTCCTGCCCAATCAGGGCTTTTTGCCACATTTGAACCCCTTTTCACCACTTTATCTGGTCATTTTTGCAGCACTCCTGCCAAGCTTAACCCTATTTTAAATATCTACTAATTATGACATTAAATTTCTTTAAAAACAGATCAAATGTTTAGTCATTCTCTGACTATTTCACTATTCATTGTTTATGGGGTGGATTTAACAGCTGAAGACATTTAAAGCCAAAGGATACTCTTAAAACCACAACATGTTTGACAGGAAGCTTTGGGGGGCCTAATTTGGCCCCCGGGCCGCCAGTTGATGATCAGGGACCTAACAGATGCTGGTTATAATGCAGATTATCTTACACTAAATGGAGTTAAATGTGTTATTAGTCAAATAAATAAAGATCCAAGTCCAAGTCACTAAAACCGCCCCTGCTTGTCGCTCTGACTGGCCTGTCATGAATGTGACAGACATTCCTCCAATCGACTTCCACAAATTTTTTTAAAGAGTCCTGCAGTTCTTAAATGCTTTCTATGGGAGCTTTCCCAGATGATGGATATATTTCACAGTCTATCTGGCTCGTCTGGTTAAGAGATTTTCTGTACTTAAAAATCTGTTAATGAGATTTTAAAAAATCCATTTTACCTAGTCTTCAATAGATTTTTAAATGTGTGTGTTCAAAATATTTACTGTCTATAAATGTTTCATCTAAAACAATCTTCAAACTGCAGCAGGTCACATGACAATCCCTAATTTTGACTTAAACTAATATCCACCTGACAATTCTGCTACAAGCTTTTCTTTCCTGTATTTTTGTTAACTTTTATTCCATAATTTATGCTGGAGGGTTTTTTTTTTCATAAAGAATTTTTTTTTGCCTAAATAAAACAAAAATGTATTAGATTATCACTTAAAATGACACGTGAATGCAATTTCTGTGTTCAGTTCAAATTCTAGAGAGAAATAATCAGCCATTAATTGGGTTGTGTGATGGGATGATCTCAGAGCATGAAGAAATATATATGAGCAATTTTATTGTAGAATCATCTCTTTTACCTCTAGCTCTATGTTCCCTCATCGATGCAGCAGTGATTCATGGCTGGTAATGAAACTGAAACTTAAGACTTGAGGCCTTTGCATTGTTTTTTCTCCTGTATTTTTTTGCATTTTAAAAAATGAAATTGATCTCATGTTGTTCTAAATGTGTTTGCACACTGACGCTGAGACTTTTGTCAGGTTTTTTTTTTTTTTTAATCTTACGTGACAAAAACCTGAAGCATGAGTGTGTGATTGAGAAGACTCAGCTTCAGTCAGACGTATCACTTAACAGGAAATGATTCAAGTATTTACAGCAGACAAAAAAACATGTTAAAAACTCTTTGTGCCCACTAATAAGGAAGGGAATGAGGCTCAGGTAAAAGATTTTCCGCTCTAGCTAAGTGAAACTATCTCAAATTTTGATTATTTGTTGGAGAGAGAATTCATAATTCTCTCAGGAGTTGGAAAACAGCTGCTGTAAACATTTCTGTGATTTGAGTAATTCCTGTGATACATTATAAAGGAACAGAGTGTTACAGAGTGTTAATAATGACCACTTACTTCTCTCGAAAGTGTAAACTTGACACAGAATTGGAATTTACTTATCATTCAATTTCTTTTTTTTTTTTACTAAGGCTAGTAAATATAAAATATCAACCCCACCATAGATAAAATGATAAAAGTATACACTCACACAGGAAGTAAAGGCTGAAAATAAGCTCTAATCCCTGCAGTAAATGATATCACATCTCCTCCTCCACCCCGGCGGTTGTCAGTTTATCACGCTGCCTTTGAGTTTTGACTTTTGATTTCTGATGTCTCCATTCAACACATCCTATAAACCAATTCTTGTCTGGCGTAATCCAGCTTTTATTCTCTTAGGACCCAGATGTCTTCATTAAATTTCATAGAATTTCATATATTGGATGGGATATTCCAGTCTAGACAGAAGTTGTGGACAGATAACTGACCGACATCACAGTTCCATCCACTGACCAATAGGAATGCTGCTATTTCTCTGTCAGTGGCTGGTACTTAAACAGACCAACATAAGCCTCAGGGCCTGATTCTTAAAGGACTGACATCTGCTGTGCCCTCTAAACCTGTGAAAATGAATCAAAAAGACACAATATAGTTGAAATAATTAAAAACACAAATAGTAAATTTACCTCAAAATGCAGATCAAACACTAACTCCATGTACTGGTGCTGTTTTTATGTACCTAAATGAGCCATCATGAAGTCATTTTGGGGGAAAATGCCCTGTTTCTATGCACATCAGTCTGGCTGTGAAAAGTGTCTTATTCATTAACAAAGGTGCTCACAGCTATGTGCAGCAGAAGTGAAGAAGTTTAGTCTGCAATGTGCTGCAGTATCTGTAAAAGATGTTAGACACCAACTTTCCATTAAGGAGGATGTTTTTCTGCATCTCTATTATTAATATTTTGTTTGCTTGTTAGTCATGCATCAAAATAAACCCTAGAATAGCGCTCTTCTCCTAGTTCATTATCGCTATGTACAAACTCTGCTCCATCAGCCTGAAAGCAAAGCCACAATATTATAAGTGCTGTTGTGAATTAGACCTTGAGATGGAGCAGATAGTGGGAGCACAGGTAAAGTAATTGTAGCTTAAGCAAAAGCAATCAATTCTTAGTGAATCAGGCTCTCAGACTTCATTACCAACCACATCTTCTCCAAAAAACAAGGACCAGGGACTGATGCTCAACATGGGTGTTATGAAAAAGCGATCACCAATAAGGTGTAAAATTTAACACTATTTCTCCCCATTTTTTATCAGGTATCTTGTGTTTTCAAACAGCCACTTTGTAGATAACTTATTAATTATTTGTCTAGCCACAAAGTCTTAGGTCGTTTCCACCAAGCAGTTCAGTTCAGTTCGATGCGGGACGGCATGCTTTTTTTTTGCGTTTCCATAGAGAAAAAGTTAGAAAGGGTCCCAGAAAACCATACCATACTGTCCCACTTTTCGGCACCCTTCTGCAGGTGGAATTGTCGGGGCTGTGGGTGGGTATGCTGTGGCTGGGAGTGGGGATGCAGACACTGTAGGTAGAGTTGCTGGGGCTGCAGGTGGGGATGCTGTGGCTGTGGGTGGGGATGCTGTGGGAGCAGTTGTGGATGCTGAGGATGCAGGTGGGGATGCAGAGGCTGCAGGTGGGGGTGCTGTGGCTGTGGGTGGGGATGCAGACGCTGCAGGTGGAGTTGTTGGAGCTGCGGGTGGGAATGCTGTGGCTATAAAACTGCTCCCACAGTGTCCACATCTAATACAGAAATGTTGACCTTCTGGAAAATTATGTTCATTTATGCACTCAGTAATTGGTTGGGGCTGATTTTGCACGAATGACTGCATCTATGTGATATGGCATGGAGGCAATCATTCTGCAGCACTGCTGGGGTGTTATGAAGCCCAGGTTGCTCTGATAGCAGCCTTCAGCTCATCTTTGATTTCCAAATAAATTCTAAATGTAGTTTCATCTGAAAACAGGGTGTTGGACCACTGATCAACAGTTCAGTTATTTTTCTCCTTAGCCCAGGTGAAATGCTTATAATGTCTGTGGTTCAGGATTGACTCGACACTAGAAACACAACGCTTGTAACCCATTTCCTGGACACGTCCACGCATGGTGGCTCTTGATCCACTGACTCCAGCCTCAGTCGACTCCTTATGAAGTTCCCCCAAGTCCTTGAATCTGCTTTGACAATCCTTTGAAGGTTGAGCTCACTCCTGTTGCTTGTACACCTTTTCTTACCACACTTTTCCCTTCCATTCAACCTTCCATAAATCTGCTTTGATACGTCCTCTGAGAACTGCATGCCCTTTCAGCAGTGACCTTCTGTGGCTGAAGGGTGTCAGTGATTGTCCTCTGGACATTTGTCAAGTCAGCAGTCTTCCCCATGATTTCAGTTGTGTGCTCTGAACCAGACTGAGTGAATGAAGGCTCAGGAAACCTTTCAAACTGGACTTTTCCCTTGATATTCTAATATTGTGAGATAGTAGATTGTTAATTTTTGTGAGCTGTGAGCCATAATTATCAAGATTAAAACAACAATGTCTTGAAATATTTTACTTATTATGAGAAGAATATAGAATGTATGGAAGTTTAACATTTTGAAGTATATCATGGGGAAAAATTGAACTTTTACATGATGTTCTAGTTTTCTTATAGATGCACCTGTTTTGAGGTGCTTGGCCAAATAGTAAAGGGCGCGCTGAACAACACTCACTTAAGTTTCATCCTAGCGCAAGGCACCCTGGAGGGCACTTTATTATGCACTTTTCAAACATTAGGGTGCCAGGGAGTGATTGCCCCCATTTTAATGTAGCCCTAATGTTTATCTTTCTCTGAGCTGAATGCAGTCTTTTTTTCTTATATCATCATATTCATAACTACAGCAATAGTATGTATAGAAAAAAGTAGGATTAGAGTAAATTCAGTATTTTCTCAGGTGAAGGACATGTGGATATAATATCTCTTTCTTTGGATGCCCACATTGCCCACTTTCAGCCGTGAACTCCACAACTCATGAAAGATGGGCACAAAGCATTGTATGATGTACAGTAACAACAGCAGCAATGACAGGCTGTCAAAAGTCATATCCAGACAACATCATCCCCAAGACTCTTGGTATAGTAGAAAATGTTAAGCTGCAACAAGAAAAGTTGTCTTCTCTGTGCATGATGATGAAATGATGCAGTCTGTTAACCCTGATAGCTATCCAGACTCACACATTAAGTTACCTTTACTGGGAAATCGAGAATAAGTACTTGTTACTAGGTTTTATCCGGTAGTGTTTAATTGCAGGTTGAAGGAAACCATTTTACTGTTGCTTCATCTAAAGTTAACTTAAAGTAAACAAGTAACATCTAAGGTCTGGGCTGCCGATTTTCTAACTCACACTGCTGTCCAGTAGGTGGCAGTCACCAAGTCAAAGGAACACTCAGACAAGCAGAAAAGAAATTTTACACTCAGCATCTGTTTAAGCCAAGTTTGCCCACACAGTAAACAAAAGTGCGGGCTTTTACGTTATCAGTGAAGAGACAGAGGCAGTCACGTGAACTCCATATAACAGGAAGTTACATCACTTAATGCCATCGGCATAACAACATACCTGACATTAGATCCGCTTTACAGGACAAGGACAACACAAAACTTCTGTGAATTCAACTTTTGTGAGGCACCATTGATGTTTTTGAAATCATAAGGTAAGGCCGAGGTACTATCAGGCCTAGAATTTCACATTTGCTCTGATTATAAGAAGTCTATACCTTTGTTATATTCAGCAAGTCCTAAATGCATTTATCTTTGTACACACGTGAGCAGAGCATGTTTTCCTACTTAGGCTGTTCTTCATAAAGTAGGAGAAAACGTGCATCCATTTACATTAACTTGTACTCATGAAACCATACAGCTGTCCTGTGCTGTAAGACTGAATGGTTAAAGGTTGATAGAACACATTTTTAGTTTTAAGTAAAGAGTATGTGATATTCTAAGAATGTTTTGTAACTATGCTCAAATTAGAGTTTTCCTAGAATGCTGTTGGGCATTAGACAATTTTGCACTGTGAGTTGAAGTTACTGACTCAGCTAGAAATCCCACCTGTGGGGAGCAACTACATTAGTTAATGGAAAAAAAGCTCTTTTTACCCACGCCGATGAAATTGGCAGGGGGTTATATAAAGGGTTCAATATCTTTCTTTCTTTCTTTCTTTGTATGTGTACAAGATAACTCAAGAACAGAAAGTCGGATCTTCACCAAACTTTCAGGGAATTTGGGATAGTGACAGGGAAGAATCGATTCAATTTGGGTGATGGTCTGCGCTCCCATTCGGGTTTTTTCGGACTTCGAAATTTTGAACACCATAGTAATCAATGGGAGCGTGAGTTCCTCGGCATGGGTCTGCCACCTCAGACGGCCATTCTAGTTTCTTTGTATTTTAGTCTGCATGTTGCAAGACGTTTCAGATCAAAGTCTGTTAATTGAAGATGCTTCGCCTTTCACCTCTTGAGACCCAAGCTTTTGATTGGAAAAGCATTTTTTTTAGTTTAACCAACGTATTTCAGATAAGTGGAACCTGTTAAGTATAAGAGAAAACAAAATTATTATAATTTACCTGGAGGAAATAATTTTCACAGAAAATGTGTTTTTAAAATGCAAAATACATAGATAATTAAAACCTTAAACATTTTTTAAGAAATCCTATGAATAAAAAAATCCTAAAATATTTCCCAGATGTTTCAGTCAAACTTCTGAAAATCCATGAAATTTCCCCAATATTTGAAAGTAAATTCCAGCCAGAATTGCTGAGAATTTACAAATGAATTCCTGAAATTTCCATGAAAATGTAGAAAAAGATGAATAGATATTCATTCCCCCAGTATTTCTAATCAAATTCCCAAATATTTACAAATAACCCCCCAAATTTCACCTGTAAAAACCTTAAACTTTAGGAACAAATCCCTCTAATACCTCAAATAAAATACTTCAAAATAAACCCACATATCCTCAGAAATCTTGTCCTCATATGTGCATGCAGGGTCTCAAGAAGTTAAAGCATGTCCTCCCATCGGGTTATTTCTCAAACACTACAACTCATCTAAAAACACCACATCTGCACCGTCCTTTCAAATTGTTAAAGGGCAGAAAGGCGATGTAGAAGGTTTTCCTTTAATTTACGTTGCAGAGCTTTTGCTGGCATTAATTCTTGGAGGAGCTCAGTTTGCTCAGAGCTACATGCCTGGAACATCCTCAGCTTAAAGGTTTTTAGTTTTCTGTATCAGCTGGTTTGGTAAATTTTCTTTATTGTCATTTATGCAAAAGGTGACGGAAGCTTCAGCATGCTGTGTGTAAATGAATCTCAACACAAGTTCAAGCATAGACAGTTTCCTGTTTTTTTTTTTCAGCTGTTCATTCATTATTCATGCAGTTTTATCTTTCTCTCACCCCTTCAGTCTCCTCCAGACTCTCTGTGCAACTCATTATAATAGACTGACCTTTTAAATAATCTTCGCTGAGTTTTATGAAACACACTAAAATAAACACTGATCCTTCCACATGAGTCTCAAATGAAAATAAGCTTATCAGCAACTGAAAACTATATATTTTCATTTTAATCTGCATGAATTTGAATGTTTTATGTATTATTTTAATGAATTCCAACTAACTTTAAAATCATTTCTAATAATTAATTTAGTTTTTACTGATTTTTTTATACTACTTTAAAGTGATTGGCTTCAAATATTAAGGCTTGATTTCAGCACTACAGCACCTTTAAATGGGGTTTTCCAGGACACCTCTGTGCATGGTGCAACCTTAAACTTGAAGGTCTACTTAATTGGATTTTTGGTATCCTTGCATCCATCATCTTGTGTCGTAGGAGGAATTGAAAGAGAGATGTGAGGAAGGAACACAAGGACAGAAGAGAATAATGCACCAAATGTCAAATCCTTCCCTTAAGTCTGAGTGACTTTACACACTGATGATGAGCTGTTCTGCTGATTCCCCTCAATAACTCCTGAAGAAATGTTTACCCGCTGCCTTCTTTATTCTATATATACTAGAATCATTTAATCTTGCTTTGAAATATCATCATCTATAAGATCTGCTTGGCTGACACCCCAAATAGACTGTTTTATACATCCACTGCATGGATACTTTTCACATTCCTCTCTGAAACCTCCCATACAAAGCATGTGGGAAGGACAGGACTTTTTAAAAATTCTAAAATGTGATTGGATGAACAGTCTGTCACATTCATGACAGGCCAATCAGAGCGAAAAGACAAGATTAGGTAATAGACCTGGCAGCTCCAGTCCTAACCTGAGCTGTACAGACTAGTGCTGCCATAATGCCTGAACAGATGAGCTTGTCGGGAGACGTACAAGTATATCTTCTCTGCCAAAAGAAGCTTTGTGTGGCTCTTTGCTCTTGTTTTCATTAAGAAAAGTGGTCAAGCTCTGATTGAACAGCTCCTTTTCTACAGCTACATCCAAGCTTATAGTGGTAGTAGCCAACACTGGCTTACAGTACAATGTAACCCCACCCATGACAATATCACAAACCCACACCAAAGCAGGTCTGGAGAAGAGCAAAAACATGTTTTCTGTCATGAAAAGCTTTCAGTGTGGCTCTTTTCTCTTGTTTTAATAAAGAAATGAGGTCCATTTATAAAAAAAACTGCCGCTGTGGCTACATCTGTGATAATCGTTCCAACGGCATCTATGATATATACCGGCTCACACTGCAGCAACCCCCCACAACTATCACAAACTCAGGCCAAAGCAGGTCAGCAGAGCGCAAAAACATTTTCTCAGTCATGAGAAAAGTTTGGTGCCGTTCTTTGCTCTTTGTAAAAACAAATTAAAAAGTTCTGATTTAAAAAATGCCACCACACTATAGCTATCCAGGCAAGCCCACAGAAATGTCTGGGACCCCGAAAAACCCAGAGATTGGGCCCTCTTTTGTTTTGATTTATTGATATCAATAAATGCGCGTTGGATCAGTAGCATTGATGCTAGCACCCTGGCTAACAGACCTCATTTTAGAGCTGAGAAGTGTGTCAAGCTAATATTCTGGTGTTAGAATGAGTTATTTATGGTACCTTTGGACCACTTTCAACACTGTTTTCCATCCATTATGGCTACATCATTTTTTCACTTTTATCCCGGTTTTGACCTTTTCTCATCCATTTCTGCAACTTTTTAAACCACTTTTTCCCATGTTTGCACAGAGGTGTTTTTTTATTTCCATCCTTTTAAGCCACTTGCCACTTTTCACCCATTTTTACCACTTTTAAAACCCTTTTTTGCCACTTTGATCCCATTTGTGTTCCTTTTCACCCATTTCTGTCATTTTTTTAACCACTTTTCACCCATTTTTGTCTCTTTCCACAACTCTTAATTATTCAATATATTTCCCAAAAAAAGCTGTCTCAGTTTCTTGTTTTCTTTTCTGGCATCCTGACATTTTTGCACATTATGGCCTAGTTTTTAAGTGTGACATTACTTTCCTGATAGTTCAGTCTGTCCATCCCCATGGTTCACATTTCTAATAACAGTTCATTCTGTTTTAATAAAAGGGCTTTACATTTTGAAAAAGGCTATATTGTACTACAGCACACATAAAGGAAATGCATGTTTGTTGCTTAGATAAGAGTTATGATTATAAAGGTTAAAAATAAAATATAGCTCCTCTCTGAGCCTTCAGTTTGGCTGAGCCCCACAGAGCTCTCCACTTTATCCCCTCTTATAGACGACCTTGGCTACATCTGAGCTAATTGCTCCACCTGTGGTGGCCGTTGTTATCAGCTTCCAATATAACTAAACCTGTCCATTGCTACCGCCTTATAGCTACGTGTGGCGTAAAACAGCAAAGACAAGAAACCAAACTGGGGTACTATCACAAAGAAACAGGAAAGATAAGGAGGGGAAAATGTAAAAAAAAACAAAACCCAGTCTATTACTTAAATCTACATGTATGATGTGAGTACATAGAGCAAGGGGCCCAAACTTGACCCCCAAATAAAGTTGCTAGTGACCACGAACCCCAGCTGTACCTGAAAGTAGTTGAAGCACTGAGCACAGCTATGTGTTTTTAAGAATATTCATGTTCAGACTCACATTTTAGGGATTTTTCAAACATTTCAGCATAAATCTCACCTAATGCCCACTGACGATGATTCATGTACTAGTGTACTACAACATAGATAGCAAGGCTATTAAGCTTTCACTAATATTCTATAGTAGACTATCACTGGCCACTCAGAAATCTTCTTTTGTCATTATAGGTTAAAGATTTTCTGATATTGGATTGTTCTCTGTGCTGTATGTAGTCATTTTTTCTTATATCATAATGTTCATAACTACAGCAACAGTATGTATAGAAAAGGAGTAGCACATGAAAAGATTCACTATTTTCTCAGATGAAAGACATGGGGATAAGAGATACAAGAGAGATGGATACAAAGCATTGTATGATGTACAGTAACAACAGCAGTTCTGGAGTTGATTGTTTAAGAGAATTCATTTGATTTGAGAGGAATAGTCAATAAATCTGAGTCCACATGGAAAGAATGACCCTGTAGTCAGGGACTTGGAACACTGTGAAGAGAGCAGGAAGTGTATCATGGTGTGCACCACACTGAACATGGACCACAGAAAGCAAAGGAGACAGCTGTCCCATGGGAATGGAAGAACATGATAGACAAGCATGTTTAAGGTAAAGGCTAGAAGACCATCTCCAAGCAGCTTGATGTTCCTCTGACTACAGTTGCACATATTATTCAGAAGTTTGAGGTCCACAGGACTGTAGCCAACCTCCCTGGATGTGGTCACAAGAGAAAATTGATGACAAATTGAAGAGATGGATAATACGAATGGCAACCAAAGAGCCTAGAACAACTTCTAAAGAGGTGAACTCCAAGGTCAAGGTACATCAGCATCAGAACACACCATTCATTTCTGTTTGAGCCAAAGTAGACTTAATGGGAGACAACCGAGGAAGACTACACTGTTGAAAGCAAATCATACTAAAATAAGACTGGAATTTGCCAAATTCATATTGGCAAGCACAAAGCTTATGGGAGAATGTCCTTTGGACATATGAGAGGCTCGGTTATGTTCTGGGGCTGCTTTGCTGAATCTGGCACAGCCTGCCTTGAATCTGTGCAGGGTACAATGAAATCTCAAGACTATTAAGGCATTCTGGAGCAAAATATGACTATTCCAAAGTGGCCTTCTATGAGCCTTTATCTAAATCCTGTTGAACATCTGTGGAAGGAACTGAAATGTGCAGTCTGGAGAAGGCACCCTTCAAACCCGAGACAGCTGGAGCAGTTTGCTCACGAGAAGTGAGCCAAAATACCTGAAAAATACCAAATGACCATTGTGGATTTTTCTTTCTCCAATGAAAGAGTACCAAAAATTTTGTCTTTGTGTGAACCTTTGGACCCTGTAGAAAGGTTTGGCAGCATTAGTTGGACACTGCTGACCCTGGCTTGATACCCTGTAACCAAGAACAGCTCTCTTGTAGGTGTTTAAACACACAGTGGTTAGGTTGGTACTCTTCACAAAACTTCAGATCTCTCAGCCAAGATTATAAAACTGAAATGTTATAATGAAACAGTTAAACTAAAATCGATGCAAAACAAATCCAGTGCCTATAAGACAAATAGTGTTTTGGTTGGCTCAGGAAAGATTACTGCTTTACACCATACATAGACTCTTTATAAATCTTGTAATCATTAAATAAAATCTGAAAAGGATATCATTTAGAAAGAGTAAAAGCTGAAATTGATTTCCCTGTGAGTTCTCCTAATTGAAAATAGAAAACTTGTCTCCAATTTTGCTGACTGAGTCATTTTGGTCTTAATTACAGTTTTACCGCTGGGATAAGAGATGTTAATGATCCTTGCTCTTCACAGTCAAAGGTACAGTTTCTCTGAGGATACAAAGTTAAATCTAATATACTAAGCTTTCCTCTCCTGTTTGCATAACATGACCTTTCTGAACGCCAACACATCTCTTCTGAGGATGCCAGGGACCATTTGATAAGTATAAGGCTGGGATATTGCATTTGGGTAACACATTTCGACCTCTAAAATGATCTGGTTGAACCTTTGTGGAGTCAACAAAATCATGACAGCCTGTCAGGGTCTGGGTGGCAGACACCCTCTGTATATTTAAAAGGAGGCTTAAAGCTTTCCTTTTTGATAAGGCTTGTAGTTATGGCTGTATGCAAATTCCATGTCTGCAGCGTGGTGAGCACCCATGCTCACTGCTTGTGCTTCTGGAGCGTTTGAGATGAGAAATTGGAGTGTCTGAGGAAAACTGTGAGATCACCTGAAAATGGCAAGATCACATGATAACCAGCCCAGTGTGAAAAAAGTGTGACAACAGATGCTCTTCTTTTACAAGGTTTATTTGTTGTTCATTTGAGTATTATT